>NC_091186.1:11311269-11531269 GCF_040958095.1 Procambarus clarkii
GTGCTTTGCTTTATATTTCATAGGGACCCCCCTCTGGAATCCAAAACGTTTCTGAAAGTTGAACATTTGGAAAGGAGATCCAGTAGCCAAATTTGGTCCATTGTTTATAGAGATCAGTCCAGATTATGGTGGCGCCACTGTAATTGCCTAAAGCAGGTGTACTGTCATGTACAGCCTTCTTGGAACCACTGTATAAAAATGCACTTTGCCATTATTAAAAAAGCCACGACACCTCTAATTTTGTTCAAGAGGGAACTTGGATAACACCTCCAAAGAGTACCTGATCAACAGGCTGTGGTGCCTATGTTGAATAGTAAGATGAAGACAACAGCAGGCAGAAAGATCAGTCTGACAACTAGGAGGGCTTGCCACAGATCGGGCAGAGTGAGCACAGACCCCAGGCACCACAAGACATGTAGCCTCACTATGTAGTCCATGGTAATTAGCTAAGTGTAGTTACAGGATGATAGCTATGCTCGTGGTGTCCCGTCTTCCCAGCACTCTGTCATATAACGCTTTAAAACTACTGTACATGTGGTGTACATGTACATGCACCCGGACACACCTGATAGCTGCACGAGCCATGAATTCCAGGAAAATTGAATTACTTATACCCAAGTATTGTAGGAAGATTTTGGGGGCCATGAGAGGTGTCCCAAGAAGATTTTGGGGGCTATGTGAGTAGTATCCCAAGAAGGTTTTGGGGCTATGTGAGTAGTGTCCCAGGAAGGTTTTGAGGGCTATGTGAGTAGTGTCCCAGGAAGGTTTTGAGGGCTATGTGAGTGGTGTCCCAGGAAGGTTTTGAGGGCTATGTGAGTAGTGTCCCAGGAAGGTTTTGAGGGCTATGTGAGTAGTGTCCCAGGAAGGTTTTGAGGGCTATGTGAGTAGTGTCCCAGGAAGGTTTTGAGGGCTATGTGAGTGGTGTCCCAGGAAGGTTTTGAGGGCTATGTGAGTGGTGTCCCAGGAAGGTTTTGAGGGCTATGTGAGTAGTGTCCCAGGAAGGTTTTGAGGGCTATGTGAGTGGTGTCCCAGGAAGGTTTTGAGGGCTATGTGAGTAGTGTCCCAGGAAGGTTTTGAGGGCTATGTGAGTAGTGTCCCAGGAAGGTTTTGAGGGCTATGTGAGTAGTGTCCCAGGAAGGTTTTGAGGGCTATGCGAGTAGTGTCCCAGGAAGGTTTTGAGGGCTATGTGAGTAGTGTCCCAGGAAGGTTTTGAGGGCTATGTGAGTAGTGTCACAGGAAGGTTTTGAGGGCTATGTGAGTAGTGTCCCAGGAAGGTTTTGAGGGCTATGTGAGTAGTGTCCCAGGAAGGTTTTGAGGGCTATGTGAGTGGTGTCCCAGGAAGGTTTTGTGGGCTATGTGAGTAGTGTCCCAGGAAGGTTTTGAGGGCTATGTGAGTAGTGTCCCAGGAAGGTTTTGAGGGCTATGTGAGTGGTGTCCCAGGAAGGTTTTGAGGGCTATGTGAGTGGTGTCCCAGGAAGGTTTTGAGGGCTATGCGAGTGGTGTCCCAGGAAGGTTTTAAGGCTATGCGAGTAGTGTCCCAGGAAGGTTTTGAAGGCTATGCGAGTGGTGTCCCAGGAAGGTTTTGAGGGCTATGTGAGTGGTGTCCCAGGAAGGTTTTGAAGGCTATGTGAGTAGTGTCCCAGGAAGGATTTGAGGGCTATGTGAGTGGTGTCCCAGGAATTTTTTGAGGGCTATGTGAGTGGTGTCCCAGGAAGGTTTTGAAGGCTATGTGAGTGGTGTCCCAGGAAGGTTTTGAGGGCTATGCGAGTAGTGTCCCAGGAAGGTTTTGAGGGCTATGTGAGTGGTGTCCCAGGAAAGTTTTGAAGGCTATGTGAGTGGTGTCCCAGGAAGGTTTTGAAGGCTATGTGAGTGGTGTCCCAGGAAAGTTTTGAAGGCTATGTGAGTGGTGTCTCAGGAAGGTTTTGAAGGCTATGTGAGTAGTGTCCCAGGAAGGTTTTGAAGGCTATGTGAGTAGTGTCCCAGGAAGGTTTTGAAGGCTATGTGAGTAGTGTCCCAGGAAGGTTTTGAGGGCTATGTGAGTAGTGTCCCAGGAAAGTTTTGAGGGCTATGTGAGTGGTGTCCCAGGAAGGTTTTGAGGGCTATGTGAGTGGTGTCCCAGGAAGGTTTTGAGGGCTATGTGAGTAGTGTCCCAGCAAGCATGACTAGGTAGAGAACTGAAGAAATAATGGGAATGAAGCAAATATTGTAGGAGTGTGTTAAATTTGGTTCAGTGAGGTTGGTGTCAACTACCAACCACTAAATGTTTGCTCAAGTGAGAGATGGTGACTTGTCCTTCCCGTGGCAATAACAAGCAACACAAGTGAATGGAATCCAATATGGAATTCAAGTAATACAATGTGGAATAGGAAAAAAAACTGGTCACATTGAACCTATTAATTATGAGAAAAGATGCTAAAGAACTTGGACAGATAAATAGATTTAGAAGTGGACCTTGATAGCAAACCAGAATCACATCAAAGCCACTGTGGAAGGAATCTACCCTACACTACGCTTCCTAGTTTCAGAATAATTTTTTAATTCAAAGATGGAGAAACACTTAATTGCTTACAACATTCATGAGACCAATATCAGAATGTGCAGCAACTGTGTGGTGTCTATATTTCAAGAAGCATATAGAAAAACAAGTAAAGGTACAAAGACATGCTACTAAATGGTTTCTGGACCTAAAAAAACAAAAAATATATACAGAGGTTGAAGGCGGTATATATGCCAAAGCTACTAAATAGAAAGAAAGGTGGCAATGTGATCACCACATACAAAATCATGACAGGAATCAATAAAGTTGACAATGAAGAGTTTTTCAAACCTGCAACTTCGATAACAAGTGAGCACAGATTCAAGCTAAGAAAAGCGCAGATTCATTTTTTTACAAAAGTTCTCTTTTTGTGACCAGAGTATACGATAGGAATATTTTAAATGAGAGGATTGTAGATGCCATAACCATCAGAAGGTTCGAAAAGTCACATGAAAAATATTATAAGGGAAATAGGGGACAAGTGTTGCTCTCATCTTAGAAACTACACTTAGGTAATTACTTATGTAATTGCACACACACACATGCTACAAGGCAGGAGTAAGAAGAGCCAATATAATCACTACATACAAAATAGTAACAGGAATCAACAAAATTGACAAACAGGAATCCTGCAAAGCTTGCAGTTTCAAGAACAAGGTATCACAGATTAAAGCTAAGGAAACAAAGATGCCAAAAGAATGTTGACCAGACCACACACTAGAAGGTGAAGGGACGATGACGTTTCGGTCCGTCCTGGACCATTCTCAAGTTGATTGGGAGAGTGATTATGACAATCGACTTGAGAATGGTCCAGGACGGACCGAAACGTCGTCGTCCCTTCACCTTCTAGTGTGTGGTCTGGTCAACATTCTTCAGCCACGTTATTGTGACTCATCACCTGCACAAAGACGCCAAAAATATATTAGAAAGCTCTCTTTTGCTAACAGTGGTAGACAGTTGGAACCAGTTAATTGTGGTGGAGGCCAAAACCATCATTGGTTACAAAGTGTTATATGACAGAGTACAGTACTGTACTGGGAAGATGGGACACCACAAGCACAGCTCTCACCCTGTAACTACACTTAGGTAATCACACACCGCTGCTTGTGTGAAGCAGAACATTAACAAATGTACAAATATTATATATATTAGGACCCTAATTTTACATGTGTATGTTTTCCCAATGACAAGGTACTGTATATATAATAGAACCATAAGAGATAATGATAAGAAGTTGATGGCAAAAATAAATTAAACTACCATTAAATAAATTACCATGTTTTATATTATAAAATATACTGTAAACTTTGACCACTGCAATAATGCAACAGACGACGAACCAGGCTACAGTACTAGATCTGTATTATAATTATAAGCCTTAACCACTGCACTATGCAAAATACCTCAGAGTTGTGCTATTTTTTTTAAATTAGGCTATATTTTAATGTTTTTTAATGTTTTCATTACTCTTTGTGATTTTAAATGGAAATAGTTGAATTTGGAAACATTTTGACATTAACTTTACCTAAACATTTATAAAAATAACAAAAATATCTCCTTGACAATTGCACTAAGAAATTTTTGCCAAAAACAGGTGCGCAGTGCAGTGGTTAAATGGCTCCAATTACGATCTATGATTTCCTCGTGCATTAATTCTGTGAATTTATTTTCTGTCATGCACAACAAGATGAAGGACTTAATTAACCCTTAAATGGCTTGGTTAAGTCAATCTAAAAGTAAAAAAAAAAAAATGGTCTCACTCTGTTAACGCCAATTTAACTCACATTTACTATACAAAAATTAATGTTTTCAGCAATACTATGTGCATTGTTCAACAAATATGCAGCTCCTTATTATAACAATGCATATAAGAAAAATACACATATGTATCTTTCATAGCTAGTGCTATGACAGTAATTAAATTAAAAATGTATAAAAATTTATTCAATATTATATAGATATACCACATGGTAAATTTGTGAAGTCAACTGAACCAATGTGGGAGTCTACACCTCCAATACACAAATGCCTTGAATTAATGTCACAGGCACACCACTTTAGTACTTCTATGCTATAAATTTCCAACTGCACCAGATTTTCATAAAATGAACCTAATAAAACAGCCCCAAACGTTCCAGCAGTTGCAGTAACTTATACAGCTGCAATGGAACAAGTTCTATATGTCAGACAGAACAGTGGGATGCAGTAAATATCTGTGTTGAATTCTCATATAAAATGAACCCATGTTACGTGTCACCCATAACACTGAGCATTTCTACAGTTGCAACACACAACTGAACTCGATTCCAACACACAATGAACCTTGCACACCCACTTAGTGCACAAGGCACATTGTGTATCAGTTTTTTTATCATCCTTCCTCGGGCATATCCCACATCTTCCGCGTCTCTTTGCTCTTCCTACTCGGTAACCATGCGGCAATTTTGGCCTCCCCTGTGAATAAAAAATACAGTATTGGTTCACTTTGGAAACGTCATCGACACATTTATTGCTTCAATATTTTTTTTTTTTTTAAGATTAAACTGTACTGTAATCAGAATGTGTTTTGCCAAATGATGCTAGCCACTGTCCCCATACACAATCACCTCTCTAGTAGCATGCTGTAGAAAGACCAAAAGACCCCTCCTAAGAAGCACACAGATGGCTAAACAATAAACGTTTCATATGCCGATTCGTGCATAATTCTCTCAACAGTTTATCAACCCCCGTCTTCTGTGCAATGTGCGACCAACAACCGTTGAACGTCGACAAGAAATTATTAGATTCCCCTAAAAAACAACCTATAATACATCACTTAATTGCAACAACCCACCATTGAACATTACTGAAGATCAAAAAGTGGGAGAGTATCAAGTGTTAATGATCATTACACGACTTGATAATGGCACAGGACAGACCAAAACATAATACTTTTTTTTATTTTGAGATTTTTGCATTGGGTATCTGTGACTGTTCCAACACTAATTAAAATTCTGTAGTGAGGCAATACTGAAGCCCTATGATATCAAGCCAACATCCCTGGATTCCGAAAGTACACATGGGGAAGAGGGGGGGGGGGGGGGGGGGGTTAACTCCATCACAGAGTTTCAATATATTCTCAGAAATTCTTGTTATTTCATTGTGCATTCTGTACAGTCATTTTATGTCTAACTGATATGTGTGCTATTCTGGGACTTCCAAAATGATTCATTCTGGACTATCAGTGTATTTAACACTGAGCTGCCCGGTGCGTGCTCCAGCCCTTCCCAAGGTGGGCCTGGCATTTCCCGTTAGTGCACACTCACACTAAAATGTGTACAGTGGTACCTCGGAATGCGATTGTCCCTGTATGCGAGGTGTATTTACTCCAAAAATTTGTCTCGGAAGGCGATGGTTACTTCGGGAGGCGAGTTTGGACGCGAGTTTGTTGATACGCGTACAGCCGACCTAGCGCGTGGTGGTTCGGCGATCGTCGCCCCTCCGCCCCTCAGTTTATTATTGTCTCGTGCTCAGTGACTACCCCCACATCAATTCTTCTCGCGGATTTTCAGTGTTTTGTTGGATTTTTGGTGATTTGTCTATACAATTTGTTATTATATATCTCACCATGGGTCCCAAGAAAGCCAGTGGTAAGGATAAAGGCCAGAAAGCTCATGTGAGGATGACAATAGAGGAGAAACAAGAGATCATTCGGAAGCATGAGAACGGTACACGTGTTGTTGAACTTTGTAGGCAGTACAACAAAGCCACATCAACAATATGCACTATACTTAAGAAGAAAAATAAGATTATGGGTGCTAAAGTGGCAAAAGGAGTAAGAACATTAACGGCACAAAGACCACAAATACTTGAAGAAGTGGAAAAGTTGTTATTAATTTGGATACACGACAAGGAGTTGAGGGGTGATAGTGTTTCGGAGGCCATTATTTGTGAGAAAGCCAGGGTGTTGCATGAAGACCTTCTAAAGAATACCCCTGCAACGAGTGATGCAGATAAGAAAGAGTTTAAGGCAAGCAGGGGCTGGTTTGAAAAATTTAGAAAGAGAAGTGGTATCCATAGTGTTACAAGGCATGGGGTTATGTGATGTGATTATGGAAGGGGACTCCCCTTCCAAACAGTAACTCCTCTCCTCCTCCCCCCTCCTCACCATCTTCCATACGCCTACAGCACTCGACAGCAAGGTAAGTAATAACTGGAACACAGTTTTGTAGGTTTATTTAGATGAATTAGGTAAATTAAGTATAAAAATTTAGTTTGATGTGGGGTTTTTGGGGTAGTCAGGAACGGATTAATTCATTTCCCTTTATTTCTTATGGGGAAATTAACTTCGGAATGCGAGTTTTCGGAAGGCGAGGCGTCTCCAGGAACGGATTAAACTCTTATTCTGAGGTATGCCTGTATATTCCTTTCAGTTTTCTCATATCAATTTTCATGTTATATTCATTTTGGTATCAAATTGTTCACAACTGAATTCTCTAAAGGAATATACAGTGGTACCTCGAGTGACGAGCAGCTCTATCTACGAGCATTTCGAGTAACGAGCGAGCAACTCGCCAAAAATTTGTCTCTACTGACGAGCTTTCGCTCTATTAACCCTTGTGTTGCTAAGGGCTAATTGGCCTTTGTCACCCACAGGCACATCACAACAAAAATTAAATAAAAAATATTTTTTTCTTAACCTGTTAATGTGTTCATTGATTATGGGAAAAATAATAAAAAAATTGTAAGTGACATATTTTAGCCGCAATATAGTGGGGAAGTCTGGGAAAAAAAAAAGATTCGCTGACTCGGCGCGTCCGGGGGAGTTCTGCTCTGCCACAGCTGTCAGGCGGGAGTGGCCACAAAGATATAATTACATAATTATTTCAAGGTGTGGCCACCACATCTACCAGTCAGCCTCACGCTGCCACTCCCTCCCTCAATGACTCCTCACTCGCCCAACATCCTCCCCCACCATACTGTTTTTGGTTTTATTCACTATATACAGACGTTATATATAACGTCTGTATATCGTCTACATGTTCTGTTCACCTAAGCTGGTATAGTGCCCAAAAAGCATAGTGGCTACCCCTACCCAGCATGAAAAATCATGCAGATATCGCCACCTCTATCATCAAAATAACTTCTCCCAACACTCCTTTTGCTGTTATTACACTATATATACATGTTATATATAAGCATCTACATTTGTGTTCACATAACAAACCATTAAGTTGGTATGCTGAGTGGCAGTGGCAGCCCACCACTGGCTGCCACTCCCTCCCTCCCTCACTCACCTCACCTGACTTGCCAACATTCTCTTCCCACCTCCCTGTTTTTTTGCTTTTATTCACTATATACGGACATTACATATAAGTATCTGCACGTTTTGTTCACCATAGCGAATGACTAAGCTGGTATAGTGAGTCCAGACAGTAAAAGGTGGTCACACAGAGTCAGCAGACTACGCTACTTCCCTCCCCACCAAGATTACTCCTCCCACTACAGCGCTAATCATCACAACAATCCTGCTATTATCACAATCCTGGACATTTTTATCTCAAGTCAGGGGTCATCTGTAATACTATCATCGCTAAATAATAGCATGTTCTTATATATTTTGACATTTTTAGGCGATGCTGTGGTCGCAAGCTGAACAGCAGTACTATGAGCTCATGCTGCGTGTGCCAGCCTTGGTGGCTCACTCAGTACTGAGGTCCTAACAACTGGGAATGTTGCCCACGATTTAAAAAAAAAAGTGGCGTCTGTTTACAAGAGCCCTGACGAAGGTGAGGTGAACCCCGTGTATCCGCGGGCTGTTTAAATATTGCGTAGTACTCAACACATCATATGATGTGTTGCGCAGTTTAAGGTTTAACGAGCGAAACCACATGTTGCTCCCCTAGCGTTCTTGCTGGTTCTCGCAAATTCCCGGACGCCTCCGACGACAGTGTTGTTGTTGTATCACGCAGGACAAGCATCCCTCTGCATTTTTTGTGCTTTTCTTTGTTTTTTTTTGTGGTTTTGTGACTACAATTTGTAATGCACGATGTCTCCAAAAAAGCCGCTTGCTAAAGATAGTGTTGTCAAGAGGAAGACACACACACTTTGGCGGGACTAAAGAGCCAAAGCTCAACCCCCGCAAGCACAATTAGGTGAGTACACAATTACTGTGGATTTGAAGAAGGAAATTATAGCAAAGCACGAGCATGGTGTCTGTGTGACTGATCTCGCCAGGGAGTATGGCAAGTCCTCATCAATAATTTACACCGTTAGTAAGGGAAGGAGGAGGTACAGGAGGATGCTCTTCCAGTGAGATCAGGGGAGTGTTGGGAATATTTGAAAAGGTGACCGCATTTTTGGAAAAGCATCACCCTGATAAAGCAGTAACAACCCGGTGTGTGAACATGTTTAACAACAATTTGCTGTCTCTTTTAGGGACATCTTAAAATGAAGACAAAAGCAATTGTCAATAGACACGTTCTTTGGAAAGGTAGAAAAAAAGATCAAGTTATAGTGAACCACAACCTGGTCCCAGTGGGGTGAAATTCCCAAGAAAAGAGAGCCCGCCTGACTAAGAGGCAGATTCTCCTTCCACACCATAACCCCTCTTCTCCTTCCCACCTCCCCAACGTCTCCCTCAAGCCAGCAACGACTCTTCACAAGGTAAAGTACATGTATAATTGAAAATACAGTAGTAAAACAAAACATATATATTTACATGTACAGTATTATATTTACATTATAAAATGACAAATTGATGTTTTTGGGGGTGGAACGGATAAATTTTATGTCCATTATTTTAAATGGGGAAATTCGTTTCTAAAGACGAGTTTTACACACGACGAGCTCGATACTGGAACGGATTAAACTTGTTAATCGAGGCTCCACTGTATATGCATACAAGGTCAAAAAGCCCGGTGTGCCACCTGCAGCAAAACCGAAAATCGGACGAGAGTTACCTATCAATGCCCAACCACACTGAAATGTGTATACTTTTTTCAGTTTTCTCACGTAAATTTTCATGTTACATCGTTCATTTTGGTATGTATGAAATTGTTCGTAAGGAAATTCTCTAAAGGAATATATGCATATAAGATAAAACAAACAGGCAGGCTACCCACAGCAAACCAGAAAATTGGCCAAGCGTTACCTGTGAGCGAGCACCCATCTGCACACCCACAACACCTGCACTCAAATGTGTATACTCTCTCCAGTTTTCTCACCTCAATTTTCACGTTGTGTAAATCGTTTTGGTATCAAATTGTTCCCAATAGAATTCTTTAAAAGGATATACAGTATGCATATAAGTTCAAAAAGCCCGGCGTGTTACCCACAGCAAACCAGAAAATCCGCCAAACGTTACCTACAAGCAAACACCCATCCGCATACTCAACTCTCACACTAAAATGTGTATACTCTCAGTTTTCTCACCTCAATTTTTGTGCTAAGTCATTCATTTTGGCATCAAATTGTTCACAGTAGAATGCTCTAAAGGGATATATGCATATATGGTCATAAATCCCAATGTGCCACCCACAGCACACCTCAAGTTAGGCCAAGTTTTACCTGCAAGTGCTCACCCACCACCCACACTATTTATATTTATACTCTTTCCAGTTTTGACAGCTCAAATTTTATATTTATACTCTTTCCAGTTTTGACAACTCAATTTTCATGCTACGTCATTTATTTTAGTATCAATGTGTTTGCAATCTAAAGACGCACATTTAAAAAATACAGCAGTACCATAATGATTGGGAAAAAAGAATTTTAACAAATATTTAAATTTTGGACGCAAAAGGCATCACCGCTGGACATCCGTAGAGTTGTTTATGGATGCAATATCCGTCATCGATGGCCGAAAGTGTTAGCTGGTGTGTGTGCTATTCCGAAACCTCCAAAAGGTTATATTCTGTATTGAGTGTTTAAGTGTTATAGTGTCCTGATTTGAATGAATTATATGGAATGAGACATTTTTCAACCACATTCTGGTTGACCATACCAGCCAACCAGGAGGCCTGGTCAAAGACGGGGCCGTGGACTATTGATCCTCAGAATCAATGGCAACTCCTGCCTGACAGTACGGGTGGAGACCGCTGCAGGACGCTTACTCTGCCAGCGCCTCAATTTTGCCAGATTTCTTCGCCCTACTGCGGCCAAAATATGTCACCTACGTTTTTTTTTTTATTTTTCCCATGATTAAAGAACACATTTTAACAATCTTAAAAGAAAAAGCAATTTTGAATTTTATTTCTTGCACCTGGCAGCGTTGAAGGCTACTAAGGCAAGTGTTTTTTAATGGTTAATGAAACCAAACAATTGAAATGATATATATTTTTACCAAACTGGTGAGGGAGGGAGAGAGAGAGGGAGAGGAGGAGGCAGGGAGAGAGGGAGGGAGGAAGGGAGGGAGGAAGGGAGGGAGGAAGGGAGGGAGGAAGGGAGGGAGAGAGGGGGAGGGATCCACCTTCGTCATCCCTCACTTCCCCAGTCAGTTGATGGTTGCTTCGTCATGCCAGCAGGCAGTAACCCCCACATGTCTGTCAATAATTACCACTCAAACGGAAATGTATTCCAATGTTTTATTACCATCTTCAGTATTTTGATTGCTCCAGTATAACACCTTGCTAATAAAGGCTAATTAGTTCTAATAAGGCAATAATTGACAATAACAGCTCTGTATTGACTTGTGGCTTGGAAGCATTTTCATATATATTTTTTATTTTGTGTACAATTTGGCATTATTTTTAACTAACAATAATACTGTACTTGTATAATAGCCTTTCATATTTTTTTATTATGTACTGTATTTCATTAATGTTTACAATAAAATTACTTTAATAACATGTGACAGCATAATGTAATATTCACTTTTGGCTAATCATATGATAGAGTCTTTTACAATCATTTGTAAATAATTTGGTATCAAGATTATATACTGTAAAGTATATTTATACACGCATCATTGAAACCAAACATGGAAATGATAGAATTTTCTCAGCAAAATGGTGAGCGAGGAGGGAACGATCGTCTTCTGTCCTCCCCTCACATCCTGACATGCTCAAGGCACCTGCTGGCTGCTTCTTCATGCCATCAAGCAGCTACACCATAAACAAATCCACAAGGGCCGTGACGAGGGTTCGAACCTACGTCCGAGAGGATCCCAGGCGCTGCCTTAATCGACTGAGCTATGACATGGTTAGAAGAATTACAATCGAGAAATCATCCAGATTTACCAACAGATCCTGAAGTCTCTCCGAGACACAAACCAGGGTTTTACATAATTCCCCCATGCACCCGAGCTATGTCAATAGGCTGTTCTAATGAACAGCCGATTGACTGTTATATTGACTGTTATATAGGCTGTTATATTGAACATCACGCCATTGTGATTTCTGTGTGTAGTGTAGTAAAGCTACACCATACGTTTCTTGTCAATTTTCCCCTAAATGGAAATGTATTCCAAACTGTTATTACAATCTTCAGTATTAAGATATCTTGTTAAAAAAAGAAGTATATTACAGTGCTGGTAATCCAATAATTGACTATCATCTTTGACCAAACTAACCGACCAACCAACCAACCAACCAGCAACTTGGTCAAACACATGTATTGACTAGTTGCTTGGAGCATTTAAATATACCAGTACAGTACAGCATCCACTCGATTTAACGACCTATATGGGGTTATACCCAGGTCGTTAAATACAGGGCTTCATTAAATCCGGAGGTATTAAAATGCTGACAAAGTCATATCTGGGAGAGCAACAGGGTGGATGGCACTCATTTGTTGTGCTTGTGTGGATTGAGCTTTGGCTCTTTGATCCTGCCTCTCAATTGTCAATCAACTGGTGTACAGATTCTTGAGTCTATTGGGCTCTATCATATCTACATTTCAAACTATGTATGAAGTCTGCCTCCACCACTGCCTAATGCATTCCATTTGTAAACTACCCTAACCCAGAAAAGACTAAAGAGGAAGAAAGCAAATCAAGAGCCAATTAAGTGTGGTTGATGCCCAAACTCGCAGGTCCCGGCAATGGCAAAAAGGGAGGATGAGAAGAACCAGTACAATGTCCAGTGCCAAACCCTGTCTACTTTGTGGTTATCTTGCTTTGATTCCAGGGGTCAAGGTCCCTGCGGCCCAGTCTCTAACCAGGCCTCCTGCTGGGAAAATACTATACAGGAAATGTTCAGGCTTCCACACAAATGCTCTACCAACTGACAAGTCACCAGGGGCCGATCCAAAACCAGACAGAACGATATTGCAAGCGAAGCAGGTCCAAATCTGGGACGGAATCAACTGGGACCTCCAACAGTTTACCAGGAACCCGAACCAAGCAATCCAGCAAAGAACCAGATCTCTGGTTAGATAAGATGTGAACAAACTGGGAGCCCAAACCAGCCAGTTGTTCAGACAGACCAGAGCCCAAACCCTCAATAGACATAGCCGGGTCACAACAACTCGCGCTAACATGGTCAAGATCCGAGGACCAGATTCAAGCTGAACGGCAGAACCTTGAAGTGGCAAATAGATGCCCCACTAGAAACTTAACCAGTCCCAGAACCTTGTATGAATAGATTTGCCTGCTATTCATACTCCTCTGACTGTGGTCCTATCAATTTGTTTCAGTATGCATTCTTGAGGTCTGGGGGTCACCATCCAGGAATTTGAAATAAAGGATGGTGGTAGGAAAGCCAACATTCAAAATGCCTGCTAGTTTAGCAGTTCTTCTGCACATGTGCAGTGTGTTTAACTACAGTGGGAGAACGATCATCTCTTGGATGGTAAAACACTTGTGGTAACTAGTGCAGTGGCGTATTTTTGTAATTGTGGTGCTATTTAATACACTAGAAGGAATAGGATTGTCCATCAATTGTCAAATTGACTGGCACTTCTGTGTAGTCTGTGATAAAACTTGTTCGTTTCTTGGGCCACATGACTTGTATAGGCTGTTAAGCCACATTGCATAATTCCCAGCATACAGTAGAGATTACTGTGTATTAGAATTAAATAAGAACACTCTTCAAGTGTACTAGATTAAAGTAGTAATAAATAGCGCTTTAGAGTACAGTGGAACCTCAGTTTTCGAATGCCCGCTTCAAATTTTAGTACTCGAGCTCAATTTCTTTGAAAAAAACGACTCGGAACTTGAGGTTTGCCTCGGTGCTCGAGTTTGTTGATACATGTATGGGTCGACAAGCACGTGAGATGCTGTAGCCTGTTCAACTATACAGCAAGCTACACAAAGTAATAAATAAATAAAATAAATTGTATTTACTTACTGTATTTGACATACAAAGCAAAAGTCTTCAAGTTTGTGTTGGAAAAAGTTTATAAATAACACATTTGTGCATACAAAATTAGTTTTTATTAAATTTTAGCTTTTGTATCCAATGAATCCATATATTTTAACCAAAAACACATTTTGGTGCTTGATGGTAAAATTATATACAGTATATACACACAGAGCAGCCACAATTTGTCCTGCAAGGTGACACCAGGCTACCAGGATATTATGGTTTGGTGGTTTTTCACACATTCATGGCAGTCTGTGGAAAATAATTCCCCATCCTCGGGGACAGGAAGCCCATTTTTAAGCTTATCGAGGTCTCCCTAGGCTAACTTGACCTTCCCCAGGATACAACTCAACAGTTGCCTAACTCCTATGAAACTATTTACTGCTAGGTGAACACATACACCAAGTGAATGGAATCATAAGAACATAAGAACAAGGTAACTGCAGAAGGCCTATTGGCCCATACGAGGCAGCTCCTATCTATAACCACCCAATCCCACTCATAAACATGTCCAACCCACGCTTGAAACAATCGAGGGACCCCACCTCCACCACGTTACGCGGTAATTGGTTCCACAAATCAACAACCCTGTTACCGAACCAGTATTTACCCAAGTCTTTCCTAAATCTAAACTTTTCCAATTTATACCCATTGTTTTGTGTTCTGTCTTGTGTTGATACTTTTAATACCCTATTAATATCCCCTTTGTTATGTCCATTCATCCACTTGTAAACTGTTCACTTGCTCATGCCCACTGTTCCTGTCCTGCATTAAGACTGAACCCAGGTCCCTCTATTGCGAGCCAAGGAAGTAGACAAAAGTGGTACAGGACCTATAAGTTCAAGGGATATAACAGCTTTGACACACTATAGAGCAATCATTAGGGAAAGATACATTTGCCATAAGATTTCATTCATTATTTTTTCCATTCTGTTCTTTGTAGACCAGCATGAACATAAGTACAACTAATCACATGAGCTGTAAATATTTGTATTCATGTAAAACATTATGCTGAAGTGTGATTTGCTTCATACACTTTCTGCTCTTCTGACATTACTCAAACTCCTTTGACACGATCAGTCAATGACGAGTTCAATGGTTGCTCACATAACTTACAGTTCTTATTTGCACATTTTTTCAATTATATTTTGCAACTCTACATAGAATACTTTAGTTCACACAAGAAAAGTATCTAAGGAAGGACTGGAACTTGCTCCAATTGTTGCAGGTTTAGGAAGGATGCCAAATCCTCAACGAACCTCCACAGAACACAATGTCCATGTGTACTCTCGCATACTACGTTGTATTGACTAGAGTGAAGGCAGAACGCTGCAAAGTGTCTTGAGGTTCTGTAGGCACTGTTCCCCAAGTTTCTTTATTCGCATGAGTCTCCAAGTGCTCGGTCTCTTGCTTCACGTCCCTGAACTGCCGTCGCACATCTTCAGGACACAAGTAACATTTCAGAATGTGTGCTTTCATTTTGGTGGCATTGGGATAGCCGTATTTCAGAGTGCAGTATTTGCAAAATGCCATAGTCTTCCCATCAATCGTGTTAGAATTGTAGTGGTTCCAAATTTCTGATGTTGGTCGTCCCATTTTTCTCTGAAATCAAAATGAAGAAGTTGCTGTTTTATCAGTTCAATGCCTCTTCTGCAATCGACATTCCCAACATATATTGTTTAGAACAAAGATATTTACGTAAAGCCTTGAAGAATCTAGCAGCATTTAAGGGTGAACTGATCTGTTATACACAAACGAAAAGACAAAAAATCCCAAGTACTGTACAGTCAATTAAATTTGTAAAACCCATCCAGTGGTTATGAGGAGATTCATCCATTAATCTGTCAATTCAAGGATGTTAATGACAAACTCCAATAGCATTGACAAGGTAATAATTACTCATTGTAGTGATCTTGTACAGGATGTTGTAACTACCACCTGAACTCCAATATGGCACCACAACATATTCGCATATACACTTTACTATTGACCCCCACTCAGGTATGTGGTGGCAAAAACTGGCACAAACACCCTCACTTCTACTCGGTCACACCATTGTACAAACTGGGAATAATTACACAAAATTCATTTTTATGGTGCCATTATAGTGCCACAAACACTAAATGAACATAGTATTCTAAAGTGGGGCAGGACAGAAACAAATGAACATGTTTTCCTTTCACCAGATGCGCCTGTACAATTACTGTAGCAGTAAAATAGGTACAGTACTCGGAGTTAGGCAATTGCGGGTTGCATCCTGGGAAAGATCGGTAATTGGCCTAGGTAGACCTTGATAAGCCTATGTACAGGCTTCCTGTCCTGACAATAAGATTTATGAGAATACAGGGTAGCAGAAATGCTTCTTCTCAAATACACAACTGTACATTCCCACTGACTAACATAGCCCCATAGATAATTCCATTCATGCCATTATAATTAAATCATGGGCACTGTATACACACAAATATTTATCTAAGCTTTAGGTTAGTTTACAGTCTTGAGTCAAATCCCCCAACAGGAAGTTTTTATTCATTTATTTTTATTTTATTTATTTATATACACAAGAGTTCTTACAAGTCATGCCTTGTAGGACAGTATTTGTGACTCAACAGGACCACAGGACTTATTCATAGAGGATGGAACTCTTGCGTCCATCTTGAGAGCTTCTCAAGCTACACTGAATGGCTCCCTGGGTCACTGGTCTCGGGCCGGGCTTGGGGAGTAAAAGAACTCCCAGAACCCCATCAACCAGGTATCATTAACCCTTCAAAAGCCCACATCAACCCGGGTTGTTTCATCAGTAGTGTGAACATCAACCAGAGTTGTTTCATCAGTGGTACGAACATAACCAGGGTTGTTTCATCAGTGAAACGGAATGAAAGATTAGGGAATGCATTTTAACATATACTATACAGTACTGTATTTGAAAGAAAAATGATATTTTTAAATTTATTTTTTTGTGTGCACCAGAGAAATATATGCGCAGTGTAGGGGTTAAAGCACAACGTCTTCCCCACCACGAAAAGGTGTAGTTCCAATAGGGGTTAAATTACTGTAGAAAAACCTCCACTCCAGCATTCAGGCACAGAAATGGAAGAGACTATACAAACCCCTTCACCAAGATACAGCACGTAACTGTACAGGGTGACACTTTCACTCGAGTGCGACACATTAACATTATGGTAAAGTAAGACTGTCCAAGTTCTTTGTTAATAACCCTCTCCCAAATATACAAAAAATATCTTTAACCCACTCTCGAAGTAGAGTATTCTTTGGGATAATATTTCTATACTCTGCTTCGTTGACTAGAAGCACACACCAAGAGTTTCACAAAGAATTTTGACTAGTGTAGTTAGTTTGTTTTAAAGTAATTACAGCAGTTACCAACTACTTCCACAAAGATATATGAAAAGATAAAAAAAAAAAACAATAAAAACTTTACTAAATATACATATAGAGTACAGTACAGTACATAAGAAAACGTACAATTTAAGTTCCAGAAGAACATTTTCTGTTGCTCTCCAACAATTGGATAATTTGGATGAATTTCTTTTTAAATGTAGCGTATTGTAAGGTATATGCTTCTTGGTTCATTTGCTGGAGATATAACCGGACAACTTTCAACAGCCCATTTTTCACAGATCCATCAGAAGGAAAGTACAGTATCTCAACTAATTTCTTACTACATTTGATTCAAATTTATGGGTTTTTCAATATAAATGAATTCCATGGCTCACTGTGCAATAGACATGCTACAAGTATGCTCGAGTCTTTGGGAAAGCCACAAAAATGAATAGGCAGCTGCCATTACATCTGACATCTATAAATTACCGTAGTGACAAATACCTCTTTCCTGAAGTGAGATATGGGATAGATAACAACACTTTCAAATCTTCTACAACACTAAGCAACTCAAGCACCTTAACCCCAAACGTGGAATTGCAGCTAAAAATTCATGCTTTGACACTGATGTATTATTCCTTGTTATTCCATTCCCTATGAACCACTTAACAAAATTCCATGTGAACTTTGATATAATTTCTGTATAGTCTGATAAATAAAGATTAAATCTAAATTAAGGGCAGGACTTCCATATACATATATGATGATTAAAGAACACGACTCATGTTTATGACACTTTGAAGGATGTTGATGAGACAACTTCTTCAAAAGGTTAGGTTTAACAAGGAACAACGAGTTCAAGCTCAACAAGCCACAATGTTGGACTGAAAGCAGGAGATGCATTTTCACCCCACAGGGTTATAAACCCATGGAACTGCCTTCCCTTTGAAGCCGTAAATGCCAAAACTGTTTAATTTTAAAATCCAACTTGAAAAAAATAATCAGGACAAATGGGGGGGGGACCTTTGACAAGCTGCTGGCTTCTTGTCCTTGTCGAGGCCACTAGTGTGTTAGTGACACCTCAGGTAAATTGAGGTAACGACTGAAGAGCAGGACTACAAGATACTCAGTATGATGATTGAATAAAACTTTTAACCAGAAAAATCCAATCATAGAAGTTTCAGGCACTTACTGTCATTTAAATCACAGCTGATCATGTTGGCTCAGCATAATTGTACAGCATATATATGCTGTACAATTATGTACATTTTTAACACCAATGTTAATGTGAGTGCTACAATTTCATTTGACACACAATACCAGCAGAAACTGCAACTCTCACCAGGAAATATCTATTTAAAAGTTAATTTTTTGTGAGGAAGTTTGTATGACATAGAATACAATCTTCATAGAAGCCACGATTGTATGGCTGCTATGGACTTTGAAAATGCATATGACAAAGTTAGTAGAGGAGGATCTTTGGAGTGAAGTGCATATATATATAGTGGATATTGTTACTTAAATGTTGCAGAAAGTGATTATGTAGGTAGCAGCATGCAAGTTAATGATGTGATGAGTCAATAGTTAGATATTAATATAGGTATATGGTCAGGGCTTTATGATGCCAACCTAGCTACTCAATACTGTACATAGTTGGGGTCATGAGGGAAGTCAAGGTGAGAATGTTACAGGGGGTAAGCATGCAGCTGCATTGTATAGATCTAATATGAGTAATTGCAATGAATCAAACCTGACATACAGGTAATAGCTATTTTAGCAGATTGTAAAATAGAGCGTTGTAGACTATTGAAAAATGAATTCGGGTTTGTCTGAAAACGGAATAAAAGTTAACGTGGATTAAAATATTTTTTTTACACACAGGTGGGTACAGGAGCCGATAACTCCAATTAGCATGTTAAGAACTTTCCCTTCCCATAGCTCATAGTAAGCCCTATTCAGACATTTTCCCCTGGAACATGACCCCCAATCATTTAACAACCAGGTATCCAATTACGGCTGTATGAAGAGAGGCAGACAGACAGCATTAGCACCCAGACAAATCCTCCCTGCCCAGGGCTTGAACTCAGACTAAATCGGTCGTAAGGTACAGGGCATGTGTGTTACAGCATGGGAGAGGTGCAGGGCATGTGTGTTACAGCAGGGGAGAGGTGCAGGGCATGTGTGTTACAGCAGGGGACAGGTGCAGGGCATGTGTGTTACAGCAGGGGAGAGGTGCAGGGCATGTGTGTTACAGCAGGGGAGAGGTGCAGGGCATGTGTGTTACAGCAGGGGAGAGGTGCAGGGCATGTGTGTTACAGCAGGGGAGAGGTGCAGGGCATGTGTGTTACAGCAGGGGAGAGGTGCAGGGCATGTGTGTTACAGCAGGGGACAGGTGCAGGGCATGTGTGTTACAGCAGGGGACAGGTGCAGGGCATGTGTGTTACAGCAGGGGACAGGTGCAGGGCATGTGTGTTACAGCAGGGGACAGGTGCAGGGCATGTGTGTTACAGCAGGGGAGAGGTGCAGGGCATGTGTGTTACAGCAGGGGACAGGTGCAGGGCATGTGTGTTACAGCAGGGGACAGGTGCAGGGCATGTGTGTTACAGCAGGGGACAGGTGCAGGGCATGTGTGTTACAGCAGGGGACAGGTGCAGGGCATGTGTGTTACAGCAGGGGACAGGTGCAGGGCATGTGTGTTACAGCAGGGGACAGGTGCAGGGCATGTGTGTTACAGCAGGGGACAGGTGCAGGGCATGTGTGTTACAGCAGGGGACAGGTGCAGGGCATGTGTGTGTTACAGCAGGGGACAGGTGCAGGGCATGTGTGTTACAGCAGGGGACAGGTGCAGGGCATGTGTGTTACAGCAGGGGACAGGTGCAGGGCATGTGTGTTACAGCAGTGGAGAGGAGGAGATTTTGTGCATGAAATAAATGAGAGGCGAGTGCTAGAGGTGGTCAATCAGTATATAGTATAAATATGAGAGGTGAAGTGCTACGGGTGGTCGATCAATTTAAATATCAGGAATGTATGATTTCTAAAAGAAATATTGTAATGATTATGTACTGTATAATATAAGCACAAGCAAGTGATTACAGATCTATAAAGCCCTGGATACTTTAAAAATTTAAAATACAGTAGATTCCCTTTGCAGATGAAGAGTCACAATAATGTGGCTGGAAAAAGTTGACCAAACCACATGCTAGAAAGTGAAGAGACGTTGACGTTTCGGTCCGTCCTGGACCATTATCAAGTCGATTGTGTACAATTGAGACGACGACAAAACTTCGTCGTCTCTTCACTTTCTAATGTGTGGTTTGGTCAACAGTAGATTCCCTGGTTTGCATCGGGATATGTTCCTCGAGACTCCACTCCATGTCAAAGTGAACCATGTACTGTAATTAGTTTAAGACACGTTGGAAGTACTCTTTGTACTCTGCACGAGTGGTCCACTGGTACAATATAGTGAATGTTATATGTGTCATATATATTTATGTGAATGCTACATCCATCCACAACTTGAACAGCAAACATGACACAAAACTCAAACATCAAGATATAAAAATTGTACCAGATATAAAACTCTTAAGAGATGCCCAAGGCATAAAGAACTACAAGTCACACCCCTGTAGCCACTAATACATACACACTGTCAGTTAACAATCTTAGAAAGAAAATATTGTAGTGTCCCAGGGCTGAAAAATTTATTTAAAAAATATCAACCATATTTGCATTTACAAATTTAAAGAAGTATGTTGTGCATTACACAACACACAAATAGCCAGTCAGTGTTTCCCACATCACAAGATTGTTATTGCTTCTAACAGTAAGATTTGTATATTTAATCTTCAGTCAAGTGCAGTCACTGTCATATGTTGACCATCTATTCTAGTGCAGTGAGGTCATCATCAAATGGCGATTTACATTTTGTGTCAATGTTTGAATTCCGACAATGCTCACATGATTCCAATGGCTCGAGGGTGTCTTCCAGCAGTCATGGGAGGGCAGAAAATAATTTGGAGTTAAGATATGTCAGCCTCCTGATCTTCCAGCATCATAATGTAGCACTTACTAGTGTCAACATAATGATCTTCACTATTTTGGTATTCTTTTTACTTTTTACACACACATTTGTCATTTTTTTATATACTGTAATTCATATATAAAGAAAAATTTAGGTCCTACCTCCAGTCACATGTAATGCTGATGAACGCCAGAAAGAATGTTTATCATTGCTCATACCAAAGTAAGATAGATTTATTAATATTC
This sequence comes from Procambarus clarkii, assembly GCF_040958095.1. Lineage (NCBI taxonomy): Eukaryota > Metazoa > Arthropoda > Malacostraca > Decapoda > Cambaridae > Procambarus > Procambarus clarkii. The sequence goes on from NC_091186.1 coordinate 11,332,696, forward strand.
TTATTACTATTATTATTTTCCATGCTTTTGAATACAGATAAGGATAACTCTGATATGGAAAGAGAGAGACAAGGCACACTCAAAATCACAATTAACAATACTGAGGAAATATTTAGCACTTCTACAAATTGCCTCAATGCTGATACAAGCCTCTCAGTTGAAGGCACTGATTCATCACCCAGTTCCTCATGAAGTAACTCTCAAAGGTGGCATCAAACCACGATGACTATGTAGCAGCACTGTCTGTGTCATGGGATATTCAAAATGCACTAAATAATCGCTGAGGATGGCAATACAAGATAAAAAAAACAAGTTATTAAAGGCTTTGGATTCACCAAGGATTGTACCAAGGGACAAACGACTTAAGAGGGACACTGGTAAAGTAAAACTTGTTATCAACCTTGAAAATCGTAACATTCTACACGATGTTTCTCATGAAATCCTTTTGTATATACACACTGGCAGCCTGCTTCCACTGACCATCCCATACCTAGCACTTTGTTTTGGTTAAGATTTTCATAAAATTCCATAGGATCTTTATTAAATTAATATTTATGGAGATAGAGACGTACAGCCATTCTCAGAATATCACTTGTAGCACTTCCATCAAGACGAACCCCAATCTCTATGATTTAAACACACCATTAAAAAAAAAAAGCGTTGAATGAAATAAAGTGTCTCGCTCTCGTGGCTCCTTGGTGACTCCTTAGTGCCACCTGACAAGCTCCACTCAATTCAATCCACACTAGGCCCATGTGAATACCTAAGTGTAGTTACAGGATGAGAGCTACACCCATGGTGTCCCGTCTTCCCAGCACTCTTTGTTATATAACACTTTGAAACTACTGACGGTCTTGGCCTCCACCACATGTGAGTCGTAAAAGGTGCAAGGAGCAGCAGTGCAGATTATCCTATCCAAGAAAAGGCCAACAGACAGGTGGACAAACCAAAACATACAATCGGCAAGGTAAACAAAGCATAGACAATGGGACAAGACACAAACCACACTGCTGCAAAACAGTTATCTAGTTAATTTCATCTGGGCACCACAAGGGAACTGCACATCTTCCATTTTGATACAGCAATTTTGATCCCTCGGTCATATAGCCAGGAAGATGGAAATTTGAAACACCGAATGGGAATAGGAAGGGGTCCAAAGGAGGCACCAAGAAACCACTAGAAAGAGACATTTCATTACATTCAGTACTAGTTTTCTGGAAGAGCACCCATTGGTGGCTCCTTGGTGCTATGCCATCATGGAGAAAAAGCAAAAGACGTACTCGCTTTGGGGAAGGAGAACTGCAATTACTGTACTGTACTATGAAAAGAGAGTTTGTGATAAGATAACCACCCTAAAGCTGCACAAGCCTAGCCAGACTACCACACTCAGTCAACACACTCCTGGACTACCAAAATCCCCAAGCACGAATAAAACCCTCAAGCAAATCATGGAAAACCCCCCAGCAGGAAGGAGAAGGCTGTAAGTGAAGAAAACAACCCCCAGGATCAAAACAGCAAAACCTGCAACTCCAGCAAAGAGTGAGAAGCTACTGAAACTGCCAACTGAAAGTCAAGGCCAATAAAACGAAGCCTTGAAGAAACAAACTCTGACCAATTGGGTAAAAAAAAACCAAGGAGAAGATACAAAAACTTTAACCTTTTTAAAAAACCAGAATGGGTTAGAAGGAGTTAGGTTAGCAGGCCGGAGGTGAAAAAATGTACGAGACAATTTGTGAAACTGGGCCGAAGATATATCGACGCCGAATGCCAACAGCAGTGGCACACCAAGGCCGAATAATACGAGACAACAATACTCGACATGAGAAAATCACAGTGTGTCCTTACTTGAGTGAACTATATGGGGCGAGGCTGATTCGTTTCATAAGGGATTTTGTTCTACCCGTCAGCCCCCAGGCTACAGTACTCCCTTCCCACCCACCCCCAAGGGGGAGAGAGAAAAAACAAAGGGCTTCCATCCACTATAATGTATATAAAGGTTTGTTACTTAATTAACTTACCAGGAGAGTAAAGTAGGAAATTAGCTTTATAAATAATCCAGATGCACATTTAGGCAAGTACAATTCCGTCTTCGATTCTATATTATACAAAAATCCAGCGTTGAAAGTAATGAAACTCCATTTTCTGGGCGAGTCTCGGAGGCTCCCCGGAGCTGTCCAGGCTAATATTGCTAATGTCAGACTTTGGCATCAGTCATGTGTGTGGAGTTCTTTAGGCCTACCGGGGACCACGAGCCAGAACCTGGCCCCCTCAGAAAGGCACGAAGAGCAATGGCCTATAGAAACCCCCTTGTGGTTGGAAGCATTCTGTCTGCCATCGACCGGGTTAGGCACCTGGAAAGGTAAGCTTCCCAAAACAAACCCCTATTCTGGTTAAGAAATTGCTACTGAGAGCCTAACTAGCGGACAGAACTCCCAAAATAAAAACGAGCTAACGAGCATAACGTCACCACGTCGCCGCGCCACCGTCTGCGCAGCTCCCCACCACTCCCCAGGAAGGGGAAGGGGGAGCCCCAGACCTCTCACGCCGGCTACCCAAGACCCCAGTTCTGAGGCTGGATATCAAAACACGCGAAAAACCGTTGACCAGAGGGAGGGTTGCCGGGGAGCCTCCAGGTCTTACCCAGAAAATGAGGTTTCATTACATTCAACGCTGGTTTTCTGGGGGAGCTCCATCGGCTCCCCGGAGCTACCTACCAAAAGACGAAAACAAGAGGGATCTAACCCAGGAGGTGGACGTCGCTCACTCCCCAATGCGAGGAGGAGACAAAAAGCCGCAACCGCCTACCAAAGGCCACACAGGCCTGACAAGGCCCAGGAACATCAACGAAGGAACGCGCAGCCAATCTACGAACGTCCTGGGCACAGGGAAAGACTGCAGGCTGACTGGATCGAATCACCCCGCAGACGACCTGAGAGAACTGCACCCTGGAACAGGGAAGAAGAGAAACCGGAGCAACCCAAAGCGTGACCCCGGTCACAGCAGGCATGGCACCCAAAGAATGGCGAAGCACCGCAACTGAATAACACATAATGCACCTCTGGCCTGACCAACCAAGCATCAACAACCCAAGGACCCTTTCAGAAAGCAGCCGTGGCAGTCTTCGCCAGAAAAAAAAAAAAAAGACGGCTGCAAGCGAACAAACCTATCACGAGGACCAAGAGAGCAGAACCCTGACGCCAGAGGAAAGCATGAAGCACCCCAATCCAACACTCAGAAGCCAATGCCAACAAGAAAAGAGCCTCAGAAAACAATCCAGAACCGAAGGGGCCACAACAAACTGAGGAGAAGAGAAGAGAGCACCCAATCCAAGAACCAAGACAGCTCAAACAGCACCTGAGCAGGCCGGAGGTGAATCACACCAGACAGCTTGTGAACTCAGGGAAGCAACCCGGAGTGGCTCTGCCAGCAAAGCACGTGACAAGGCGACAGTATGTGGCAAGATGTGGAGTTGTGTAAAATCCTGGTTTGTGCCTTGGAGAGGCTGCAGGATCCAGTAAGTTCAGTAGAACTTCGGTTTCAACCCCTTTTACCATGTCGTAGCTCAGTCGATTAAGGCAGCATCTGGGATGCTCTCAGACGCAGGTTCGAATCCTCATCACGGCCCTTATGAATTTATTCATTAGAAAGAACTTTTTCAGTGTCAGAGTAGTTAGTAAATGGAATGCATTAGGCAGTGATGTGGAGACTCCATACACAGTTTCAAATGAAGATATGATGAATCCCAATATCTCTCAGGCATCTTTACACCATCTAAGGTATTTACACTTAGGTAAATACAAGATGATTTACAGTTGGGAGGTGGGACCAAAGAGCCAAAGCTCAACCCCTGGAAGCAAAACTAGGTGGGTACAACTAGGTGAGTACAGGTAGCCACATGATGCTAGTCAGCTGATGAAGCTGCCATGAGGTAGCTACACCATGTGTGTTGTAAAATTTTACTCAAATTGAAATCCAAATTGTATTCCAACTATTTACAGTATTACAATCATCATTATGATTACTCTATCATTATGATTATGACATCTTGCTAATAAAGAAAAAGCAAATTACAGTGAAGATACTGTAATGTGATAATTTATAACAATATCTCTTAATTGACTCATTAACTAACTCCTGGGTATCTATTCACTGTAAGTCTGTGTGCGTGCGCTGTTACGAACTTTGTCTCCAGTAGAGATATTTTGGAGAAAACATGTTATGTAACAATTTAGATAAGAGAGAATGCTACATAAAAGTAGTAAAGTATACATTTCCTGAAAGAAACCTGCAGCTGGGAGGTCGTGTGCCACTAATATCTCTTCGCCAAGGACACTAGTACTGAGAATTGGAGATTTATTGTGGAGTATGTATACATTGTATGTGAATCTTTGGTGAAGGAAAAATGGACTCATTTATATAACCTACTGATGGAGTGCTGTACAGTTAAATGATAGTTTATAGAGTTTGATCAGGAATGGTGAGAAATCTGGCATCAAGGGACGGGTGACGTGGCAACACCGGTTGAACACCTCTAAGACTTGACCGGAGGAGGAGCGTGTTTGTCAATCGCTTGAGTTTCAAGAGTTACCTTCTGCCAAATACTATATTCAGATAAGCCATAATTTTGTATTTATTCAAATTTGCAGATCCCAGAGTAAGTTGAGAAACTACCGAGGGGGATAAACAGATTCCAGCTTTCCTAATATCTTTGTGCGTCTGGCAAATATGGTGATAAGTGTGGTTGTTATGTAATTTTACAATTGTTGGACCAGAGTATTAAGGTTTACCATATTGCTTGTGTTCTTGGAGAAAGGTAAACCACATTGGCAAGTGATTATTAATTGAAGTTCTGTAGGATAGGGGGGGGAGTCTTCTTTGGAATGCTTTACCATATTTTTTCTATTTTGCTTTTGTAAATATATATTTTGGTTTGTTACTCTACATAGAAGTTTCTATACTTCAGTTACAATTTTCTTTAGCTTAACTAGAAGACTGACGACAATCATGTTTTCCTAGACAAACTAGTAAATTAAGAATAACTATATGACCAGAGCAGTGGCCTAGGGGCACAGCCAAACCTGTGATTTGGATATTAAGGGCCAGGCTGTGATAAAGCAAACATCAGCAACAACTTATAAAAGACTGTAACATAGAAATGGGTATCAGACTGTCACAGTAACACAGAAACAGGTAGTAGACATAAGATGCACGCCGATCTTGGCCTAGCTGCAGGCTCAACCAGCATAATTATCAGTTTCATACCACCAATTACATACTCGGATACAGACATCAAATAAAAAAAATGAAACGGAAAACAGTTCATTAATATAAACTAGGAATATATAGAGCCATATACATATGAAATATTCCTAGGTACAAATGTCAAGTGGTCAAGGCTAGTGGTTAGCTTGGTTCTGTGTGCGCACATTCTTATTCCCGACCACACATCTTCACCACTGATAACACCACCCTCAACACCGGCCTCTCCTGAGACCCACCGCCACCACTGACACCAGCTGTTTGCCCTGACAATGATCCCTACCACTGACACCACCTACCTCCCATGAGACCATTTTGTCATCCTTCAACCTCTCCTCCCTGGATACAATGGGTAAATAAAAGAAACCCCAAAGAGAAGAATGAAAAACTAAACGCTCATCCTAAGACCAGAATGGCTTAGGAGGAACAGGAACAAGCCGGAGGTGAAAAACTAGTGTTGAATGTAATGAAATGCCATTTTCTGGGTGAGCCCAGGAGGCTATTTGGAGCTATAAAGATTGATACTGTATTGCGATATATTAGTCTAGGGCATTTTTCAATGGAGTTCAGCCTACCGGGGACCACGAGCCAGAACCTGGGCCCCCTCAGAAAGGCACAGGGAGCAATGGCCTCTGGAAAACCCCCCCTGTGGTTTCGGGTATTTCTTGTCTGCCATCAACCAGGGTTAGGCACCCAGAAAGGTAAGCATAACAAAATAAACCCCACATGGTAAGAAAATTGCAATTGAAGACCGTACAGAGACTCCTGTAACTCCCCAACTCTCAAGGAAACAAGCAAATGTCATACACCGCCACTGCTGCGCCACTTGTCTGCACAACCCTCCCTTCTCCCAGAGGGGAAGTGGGAGCCCCAGACCCCTTGTGCTGGCTACTCACACCCCAGTTCAGAGGCTGAGCATCAAAAGCAAAACGAAACTGCTAACCAGAGGGAGAGAGGGTGCCAGGGAGCCTCCGGGGCTCACCCAGAAAATGATGTTTCATTACATTCAATGCTGATTTCCTTTGGGGAGCCCCTTCAGATCCTTGGAGCTACATAACACAAGATAAGTAAAAGAAGAACTGACCCGGGAGGCACCCACCACACGATCTGCAACTCGAAGTCGAAACAACTGGCTGCAACCTGCGACCCAAAGCCACACACACGAACGAGCAGGACCAGGAATGGTGACCAAATAACAGGCAGCCAGGACCCTGTTTGACCTCCAAAATTTCTGTGCCCGAATGTCAGCCCAAGACATGTTGCCAAAGACGGCAGCCAAAGCAACAAATTTACGAACGTCATTGGCACGAAAAAGACTGCAGGCTGGCTAGACTTAATAATAATAACCCTGCGGACGACCTGGGAGACCCGAGCCTAGGAACAGGGAACGAACGAGGTAAACCAGAACAACCCAAAGCTCGTCCCCAGTCACAGAAGCCGCGGAGAGGAGTCACAAACGGATGCAACACATGATGCACCCCAACCTGACCAACCAAGCATCAATGACTCATAAGCCTCTCCAGTTTCATAAATTTTTTAACAAGTACTATTGAGACAAACATTTATTGTGGACACATTACTGACACATGTATCACAGTTCCATGGAACATTATGAACGTTCTTTACAATATGTATACAGTAGGACACAAATATCCATCATATAAGATAAAAAAACAAATAAAACTGCATTGGAAATACATAGAACAAATAATTGAAAATATATTTGTGGCAAAACCTGGTGCTTGAATGGCCTGCACGACCGTGTCTGGGCGTGTCACACACGGGCGACCAGCCCCTAATGACGTCACAACACCTTGTCCACGTCCCCACAGCCAAAGTAAGTGGAATTTGGTCTTTATTTTTACATAGGAAGGGAAGGGAAGGGAAGGGAATTTATTATTTTGCGAAGAAAAAAAAAATTTGGGGAATATTTTATTTCATGTACACGGGGAATTTTACAATAAACTCTGCGCAGCACGGTGGTTAATGACACTGTAGATGACCTGAGAAATACGAGCCCTGGAACAGGGAACCAGGGAAACCAGATCAACCCACAACGAGTCTACCGAAGCAGAACCTGTGGCACAAAGGTTGCAGCAAAGGGCCACCACCTGACAAAGCGCATGATGCACCCCCGGCCAAACCAACTAAGCATACACAACCAAAGGACCCCTCCAAAAGCCCTATGACTCATTCTTCGTCAGAAAAGAAGGAGCCAGCTGCAACCTAACAAGGTGCCCACCTTGGCCGAAATAACAAAACCCCCGTTCCAGAATAGAGCATGAAGCTCACCCACCCTGAGACTGAGGAGAATAAATATAAACTGAGGAGAATAAATAAACTGCAGAGAAGAATAAACTGAGGAATAAGTACTAGAGTGCAGGTTTTTAAACAGGGTTATTGATTGATTGAACAAATTACCTGGTAAGATAATAGACATGGGATCTATGGATTTTTTAAGTGTAGGTTAGACATATATGAGTGAGTTTTGTTGGATATAAATAAGAACTGCCTTGTATGAGACAAAAGGTCTTCATAGGTTTATTTAATTCCTATATTTTTTTTTATTTTACACAGGTGGGTACAGAAACTGACGACTGCCAATTCCTGTTAGCAGGCCGAGAGCCTTTCCATCCTATAGCTCATGGTAAGTCTTACCAACTAGTTTCCTTGGAATACAACACACCAATTACTTAATAACCAGGAACCAAGTCACTGCTGAGTGAACAGAGGCATAGAGATAAGGACTGGCACCTAGTCAATCCTTGCTGGCCAGGATACGAACCTAGGCCCAAAACATTTATACAGACACACACACATTGGCACACATTGCACAAAATGTAGAACGTTGCTATTTATCATTAAATGCATACTGTTTTCCTCTCCACAGTCCAAAAAGGTTGTATGTTGAATGTGGCTTGTGGATTTACAAGAACAGCAGCCAACGCTTGGTACAGTGGAACCTTGGTTTTCGAATACCCCCCCTTTTCAAATTTTTCAGTTCTCGAGCTCAATTTCTTTGAAAATTTTGACTTCGTATTTGAGGTTTGCCTTAGTGCTCATAGCTTGTTTATACACATACAGGTCCACCAAGCACATGGCGCTCAGCAAGGCGTGCCTCAGTTTACCAATGACCTGCCCCAATGACGACCGCGCTGGAATTCTTTGTGAAGAATTTCATCGTTTTTATTGCTTTTTTTTTTTCTGAACATAAAATTAATTATTATATATCATGCCATAGGTCCCAAGAAAGTCAGTGGTAATGTTCAACTTAAGAGAACAAATGTGAGGATGACCAAAGCGCAAAAACAAGATATCATTTGTAAACATGAAAATGGTGTGCGGGCTGTTGAACTAGATAGACAGTACAACCAAAACATGTCAACAACATGCTTTATAATTGCTAAGAAAAAGGAAATTATGAGTGCTAAAATGGCAAATGGCATAACAACAATCTCAAAACTAAGGACAAATACTTGAGGTTGTTGAAAGTAATTGTTAATTTGAATATACAACAAGCAGTCAGCAGGTGATAGCATTTCAGAGGCCATCATTTGTGAAAAAGCAAGGCTATTGCATGAAGATCTTATAATGAAAACTCTTGGAATGAGTGATCCAGATATGACAGTTTAATGCGAGCAGGGGATGGTTTGAGAACTTTAGAAAATGAAGTGGTATTCATAGTGTTGTGAGGCATGGCAAGGGTGCCAGCTCAAAGAAGCGGCTGAAAGATTTGTTGCCGATTTTAAAGATTTTGTAGATAGTGAGGGATACCTACAACAAGTGTTTAATTGTGACGAGACACGGCTATTCTGGAAAAACTTGCTGAAGAGAACATAAATTACCCAAGAGGAGACGTCATTGCTCGGACACAAGCCTATGAGAGATAGGCTAACTATTGTGCTGTAGGGTAATGCGAATTGCAATTTGAAAATTAAACCCTTGCTTGCGTATCATTCCAAAAATCCAAGGGTTTTCAAAAAAATATAATGTGCAGAAACACAAACTGTGTATGATGTGGAGGGCTAATAGTAAGGCATGGGTGACAAGGCAACATTTTACGGAGTGGGTGAATGAAGTGGTTTGCCTTGCCATCAAAAAATATCTGCAGGAGAAAAGTTTGCCACTCAAGGCCGTGCTTCTCCTCGACAATGCTCCTACTCATCCTCCAAGCTTGGAGGATGCATTGTTGAGGAATTTAGTTTTGTTACAATAAAGTTGCTTCCTCCTAACACCACTCCTCTACTTCAGCCTATAGACTCAAAAATCATTGCCAATTTTAAGAAACGTTATGAAAGGGCACTTTTCCGGAAATGTTTTGAAGTGACTGATGCCACAAACCTCACCCTCAAAGAGTACTGGAAACACCATTTTAATTAACATTTGTAGTGATTTAAAACTCGTTGACAAAGCCTGGCAAGAAGCGACTCAAAGAACCCTGATCTCTAGCTGGAGAAAATTGTGGCCTGAATGTGTTGCAGAACTAGACTTTGAGGGGTTTGAGCAACCTGTAAATGAAGTGCCTATTGTTGACGAAATTGTTTCTCTAGACCTGAAATTGGGCTTGGAGATGGATGGTGCTGATGGGGAGGAGTTGGTGGAGGAACACAGCGAAGAACTGACCACTGAAGAACTCTTATCCCTTCACAAGGAGCAGCAACAAGAGACAGCTGGGGAAGTTTCTTCTGGGGAGGAGACAGTACAGAATGTCCCTTCCTCATTAATTAAGAAAATGTGTGCAGCATGGGAAGAATGGCAAAGTTTTGCTGAAACAATTCACACAGATAAAGCTGTAGCAGGCTGTTATGCTAACCTTTTTAATGACAATGGGATGTCTCACTACAGACAAGTGTTAAAACATAGGGAAAAATAAGTGTCGCTAGACAAGTTTTTAGTGAGACAAACAAGCAGTGGGCCACAACCAGGTCCTAGTGGTATGCAGGTAAAACATTGGAGAGTGTACCCCAGAGAAGTCATCACTGCCTGATGTTCTAATAGAAGTGGACTCCCCTTCAAACACTAACACCTCTGCTCCTCCTCACCGTCTTCCATATGCCAACAAGAGTCCTCAATATAGGTAAGGTACCTACGAGTAGTTTTCTGTATAACATTTATTTTTTAGTTAATATTTTTGGGGATGTAGACCAGATTGATTCAATTTACATTATTTCTTTTGGGAAAATTCATTTCGGTTTCCAAATATTTGGTTTTCTAACCGTCTCTTGGAATGGATTAAATTAAAAAACGAAGGTATCACTGTACTTCTGAAGTCAAATGGATGCATTCTTTTTCACACAAACAAATTCAAATCTCCGACGATTAAAGCGATTTAAATGTTATTACCTCCATATACCTTAGTGGTGCTTCAGGTAAAGTTTAGCTTCTTGAGTATCAGTTAGGCACTTCTGAGATCCTTCCTTATCATGAACATCCATGGCCTGGTCGGTAGAGCAACAACCGTCTCGTACTCTTAAGGCCCGCGTTCCAGTTTCCAACGATCACAAGCAAATGAAACATTGTAATACATGTCTCGTGTTAACTAACAGCTCTTGATATCCAAGAAAACTTCAACTTTGAACTCATCTTGGAAAGCCTCCCACATAACAATATGGCATATCCTAAACTAAAAATGCTACAGAAAAAACATTTAATTTGAAGAACTGTCCAGAGTTAACAGAAATCCTCACTGAAGATAAACACTAACAGCATACATGTTATGGACACCTTTCATAAAACAATATGCACCCACGCAGTTACATGTAACACTTCTTGTAAAATGTGTACCTGCATCCCTCAAAAAAACTCTTGCGGAGAGGAAAAAATGAGATGCAACCAGTAGAAAAACAAAATGTTGTCAAAAAACCAGCGTTGAATGTAATGAAACGCCATTTTCTGGGTGAGCCCCGGAGGCTCCCTGGAGCTTATCGGGCTAATGTATGTTATGTTAGACCGGGACATTAGCTAAGGAGTTCAGACCTACCAGGGACCAGCGCCAGAACCTGGCCCCTTCAGAGAGGTTTCAGGGAGCAATGGCCCTGGAAAACCCCATATGGTTGGGGGTTTTCCTTACCTGCCATCGACCGGGGTTAGGCACCCAGAAAGGTAGGCGTAACAAAACAAACCCCACATGGTAAGAAACTACAACAAAAACCGAACAGAGAGGTAGAAAACTCCCTACAATCCCAAGGAAACAAGCAAACAAGCAAACATCACACTTTACTGCCGCGCCGATCGTCCGCGCAGCCCTCCCCACCCCGGGAGGGGGAGGGGGGAGCCCCGGACCTACCGCGCCGGCTGCCAAGCTCCAGTTCGGAAGCTAAGCTTCAACCAACGCGAAAAAACCGCCGACCGGTGGGAGGGAGGGTTTCCAGGGAGCCTCCGGGGCTCACCCAGAAAATGGCGTTTCATTACATTCAACGCTGGTTTTCTGTGGGGAGCCCCTACGGCTCCCTGGAGCTTCATACCCAAAGAGAAGGAAAAGAAAGGGCTAACCCGGGAGGCGGCCGCCACAAACTCTGCAACGCAAAGCCAAGACAACCGGTCGCAAACCTGCGACCCAAGGCAACAAGAACGCCCAAGAACAGACGCACATATGGATGGGCGGCCAAAAACCTGTGCGACCCACAATTCCCTGCGCCCGAAATGAGCCCGAGACGTCACCAACACAGCAGCAATTGCTGCAAACGTCTGAACAGCACGGGCGCAAAGACAGACCGCAGGAAGAAGGAAAACACTGCGGACGACCCGGGAGACCCGAGCCCTGAAAACAGGGAACGAAGGAACCGGATCAACCACAGCGCATCCCCAGGCACGGCACGCCGGCAACAGCAAAAAGCACAACTGGACAACACAGGACGCACCCCCCGGCCAAACCAAACAAGTACCAAAACCCCAAGAACCCCTCCGGAAAGCAGCCGTCTCGACCGTCGCCAGGACAGAGAAAGGCTGCACACCAATAAAGCTACCACCAGTACCAAAGAGGAGGAAACTGAAACCGAAGGGGCTACCACAAACTGAGGGGAAGAGAAGAAGGCACCCTGAACAAGGACCAGGATGGCTCAGGCGACTCATGAGCAGGCCGGAGGGGAAACAAAACGCGAGAAAACGTAATAAACGTCATACAGTCTCCAAGACGAAGCTCGCAGGTGGGACACCGTCAACAAAGCCACCTGAACACCATAGAGATGGCGATACCTGCGTCAAAATACCAGACGCGAAGAGCCAAAGAGAAGGCCGAACCAGTCACGGACAGAACCGATTCGGCCTGCTGAAAGAGGCGAAGCCTCAGGAAAAACGCCCCGGGTACGGACACCTATCAAGCAGCGTCTGAAAAGAAGGCCGGGCCGGCCACCGTGGAACCATAAGGACTTTTCTCGTGGGAATGGGCTGCAACCGAGCCAGAACCCGAAGCCACAGCTGGACCGGGAGAAGAGGTACAGGTACCCCCCACCTCGACCAGGCCTGCCTAAAGCCTCCACCGTGAAGTCCTCACAGGTGGGAAGGGCGCCACAAAACGGGCGACGCCTAGACCACGCCGACCCGAAGACGTCCATGGCCAGGAGTCCATAAGCCCAACAGAGCCAACAAAACGAATCGGCGACGACTGGCCAACCCACGAAGAGGAATGAACCGAGACAGCTGTCCACCAGGACGCAGGACACACCCCGGACACGAACCACACGGTTAACCAAACCCCCTGTGGTTCCGGCAAGAACCACCAGAGAACAGTCCAAACAGAGCTGAATGGTAGAGTACCTAGTGACCCAAACCCTCCGAAGCGCAAACCAGACAGCCATGAACACCTGAACCGGGCTGTGAGCCCGACGGACAGACAGACTCCATCAACCTCGGCCGACCTGGTGAGCACTGGTCACAAAGTCCCAGCCGAGAGACGACCCGTCCGTGAACACATCGAGCGAAGGCTCGGGGAGCTGCCAAGGCACGGAACCCCGAAAACCCCAAAGAGGAAGCTGGTGACGCAGCACCAACACCAGATCCCCAGAGGAACCCAAGGAATGCAAGAGGCGGAAGTGGAGTCTCCGTAGGAACCAACCGACGCCGGAGCCAAACCCGACTCCGCGGGCAGACAAGCACGCCGAAGTGCAAACTCCCGCACAACCGCCCAAGCAACCGCTGAGCAACCCGGGACCCCCTCCTGAACAGCCAAAGGCGGGACCACAGCCACAGTAACACTTCTGGAGGGAAGACAATGAGGGGCCCAAGAGCCTGAAACAAGGCCCAGGTCCGCACCCGGGACGGAAACAGAAGGTAAAACCTCCAGATCACCAGGAAACCAAACCCAGCGATCTGGAAAGAACCATCCCCTGGCGAGCAGACAAGCGGACTGACTGGGAGCCCACTCCAGCCAGTCGTCGAGGTAGGCCAGACACCGAATCTCAGACGCAGACAGGGCACTAAGATCCGGTAAAGATGCAAAGAGTATACAAAGTGCCCTCACAAAATAGGGAATGCAATAAAAACAGCAAACCTGAAGCCCCACCACCAAGGTATTGTATGACAATCATATTAAGACATATTATGACATATGACAATCATTATATGACAATATGACAATTATAATCAAAGCATTATATGACAGAGTGCTGGGAAGACAGGACACCACGAGAGTAGCTCTCGTCCTGTAACTACACTTAGGTAAGTACACATAGGTAATTACCAACCGTGCTAGCCCCAGAAAAACTGGAGAGGAACGTGCCAAGAAGTGACCTGGAGGTCCAGGTCCACCATCCATGCACCCGGCCCTAACAGAATCCGAACAGGAGACAACAGTCCTCCGAGCAGGGCAGAGGATCCAGGGTGCAGACGGAAGTAGTCCAGAAGAACTGCAGACTGGAAAAGCTCATGACTGCAAAGAGCAGACGGGAAAAGCTCATGACTGCAAAGAGCAGACGGGAAGCCCAGAAGGATGGGGCGGATCGACCACGCCCCACGCACCCACGAAGAGGAAATGACGAAGCGCAGGGAAGAAGCCCACCCCGCCAGCTCTGAACCCCCCCCCCAAGGGGGAGAAGCCGTCCTCCGATGCCAGCAGAGGCTGGAAGACAACCCAAAGCGCCCACCAACAGCGGGACCAAGCGAGAGGCAACAGAGCAAGCTGCTCCCCCAGCGCCCAGTCAACAGAGAAGGGAACAGAACCCCTACAGAAAGAAAAAGTACACTACCGAAGTCATGAGGAGAGACTACGGGAATGAAACCACACTTCGCTGGAAGAGGAAGTGAGGGGAGACCTGATCACCACATACAAGATACCCAAGGGAATCGACAGGGTTGAGAAGGACAGGCTATGTAACACAAGGGGCACACGCACTAGGGGACACAGGTGGAAACTGAGTACCCAAAAGAGCCAGATAGAATTAAAGTTTTTTTTTTTTTTTTGTTTGTTTTTTGTTTTTTGTTTTTTTTTTTGAGTGTCAGAATGGGAACGGGAAAGCACTAAGAAGTAATGTGGCGACTCCTCACACAAGTAACGAGGCTGACCCCCATACAATGTCACATGTAGACATGACAGAGCCCAAGAGGCACAGGAACCGATACACCTGTTGACGGACGGTTGAGAGGCAGGACCAAGGAGCCAGAGCTCAACCCCCACAAGCACAACTAGGTGAGGACATATATTGTAAAAGCACAAGCCGCCGACTAGTGGCAGAGAGCACTACGCCGGCCAGGCAAAGAAGGCACAAAACTGCATCAAAAGGCCCACCTCGACAGCAAAACCACAAAGTCCCAGCACAACCACAACATGTGCCAAGACCCAAAAAGCTCAGTCTGCAAGCCAGGAAGACCCCGGAACCCCAAAAGGCAGAACCGGGTCACACGAGGAAACAAAGTCCCCTGAACCCACAAAAGGGGGCCCAAGAGGAAGAAACCTCCAGAACGAAACCAAGGAACCCAAAGGAACCCAGAATCGAACCAGGGGGAGCCCAAACCACCACATTTGCCGGCGGAGAACACCACTAAAAGGCAAAGCACAGACCCCAGCAGAACGCCCTGGGAAAACGGTCCCAACCGACCGAAAACCGAGGGGCAAGGTGTGGGAGCAAGCATACCAGCCAGGGGCACTGAGCCTAAACCCAGAGGCTCAGACCCAAAATCAACACCCAAACGTTCCCAGAGGAACAGGCAACGGCAAGAAAACGCCAGAAAAACAAAGAAACGACAACAGGAGAACAAAAACCCTGCAAATTTTTCGAAAACTCACCAGAGACGCTCGCTCGCACACCCAGACGCATGTAAACAAACCGCAACGCCGCCCTGGTGGCCACGCCGGGAAACCGGCAGACGAAAATGGCCGCCAGCAGGGGCTGTGACTGACGCTTAATACACAAAAACACGCCAGCAAATGTGGGAAGCTAGCAGACTGGAAGGGCGAAAAACGACGCCCAACAGCAGAAAAACCCCTGAAGGGGCAAAACCGCCCAGAACTGCTAGCAGGCAACCCCCACAGCCCCGGGAACCAACAACAGAGGCCCCGGGGCAGAGCCGTCCTCCACGCCCTCCGCCCTTAAAGAAAAGCAAGAGCCCATGGGAAAGGCAACAAGAAAGGGCCGCTGGTAAGACCCAGAAGCCTTGGCAGGAGGCACAGGCTCAAACCTCCGTCCCCAACCCGAACGGGGCATCCCCCGAAAACCGCCCGAGTCTCTGCCGCAACTAAACCCCGCCCCGACCCCGAAACACGCAGACGGTCCGGAGCCGGGAACATGGAGAGAAAGGGGCGAGCAGCACCTAACCAAACGGGGCGGCCACGGGGCATTCGAGTGGGAAACCAACCTAGCATGTTGCAGCAACCTAACCTAGCTTGCAACACGGATGCCGCCTGTACTCTGAACAGTAATAACATCAGGAGAGTACTGGAGAACAAGCAGAGAATCACTCGCAAGACTCCGGGTCAAGGTGTCAGTGACCCAACAGGCAGCATGACGGAGGTAAAAATGGCGACTGTCACCCGCAGACAAGGGAACAGCAACCAACGATCCCGTTCAAGACGGGTTGGAACCCGGAAGACACATACAATGGTCCCCCGAGCCCAGACAGGGGTTTCCAGGGCCCGTAGGGTAACAACTACGGGAAGCCCGGGCAAGGTGTTGCTAACCGGTTAAGAAACCCAAACATAACAAGAGGGTAGAGTATAGCACTGAAAACCCCTGAGACGTGTACAAGCACGGGGGCCTAGCAGAGGGCCGCCAAACACTACCAGTGGAACTATAACCACCTTAGGCAGACCCCCACCAGGCAAGAAAATGAAAAACAAAAGAAAAACCCCGCAAAAGTACACCGTCTCCAGAGGCAACAGAAACCGGCCGCCGCTTAGGTGGCAGGCTGCGCAACACCTTGACGCCCTAACCAGCACAATACCAATCCCTACCCAGGGCCAAACAAGGGCCCCAAGCCCCAGCTGGCCCCAAGGGCGAGGCAAATGCCGAGCAGCAAGAACCTCTACGGGAATGGTTCCCGAACGCCCCAGGGAAGATAACCCTGTTACGCAAGGGCAGTACTCACAGGGCGCTTAGGGAAGTCAGCCACTAAGCACATGCAGCCCCGGCACTGATGAAGTACTCCTGGCCACCGCACACCACAACACACGGCAGTGAACGCCACACAAGGCAAACACCGCCTAGGAAACTGAGGCCAGAGAAGCGTCAATCCCGGTTGACATTAGCGAACGAACTGGAGCTTGGCAGCCGGCGCGGTAGGTCCGGGGCTCCCCCCTCCCCCTCCCGGGGTGGGGAGGGCTGCGCGGACGATCGGCGTGGCAGTAAAGTGTGATGTTTGCTTGTTTGCTTGTTTCCTTGGGATTGTAGGGAGTTTTCTACCTCTCTGTTCGGTTTTTGTTGTAGTTTCTTACCATGTGGGGTTTGTTTTGTTACGCCTACCTTTCTGGGTGCCTAACCCCGGTCGATGGCAGATAAGGAAAACCCCCAACCATATGGGGTTTTCCAGGGCCATTGCTCCCTGAAACCTCTCTGAAGGGGCCAGGTTCTGGCGCTGGTCCCTGGTAGGTCTGAACTCCTTAGCTAATGTCCCGGTCTAACATAACATACATTAGCCCGATAAGCTCCAGGGAGCCGTAGGGGCTCCCCACAGAAAGAGTAGATTTAGCACTTGGGAAGTATATAGAATATAATAACTTTGAAGATGTAAAACACAGAAAATAATTTAATTCTTCGTGGCAGGGGCATTAAGAGAGGAAACAACCAACATTTAAATTTTTTAACAACTTTTCAATTAGGTGCAAGGAAATAATACCAACTTTAATGAAAACTACCAATGTAATTAAATGAATCCCTCAACCAAACCTTTCTAAAAGCTGTACACTAACAGACACATTCTCCTCGATTTAGTCTGTAGAAAGAGAAAAATATAAGAGAAATGATGGCATGGCATGGCATGCCTCGGGGTTATCAACCATCAGCAGCCAACTAATCTGTGTACCTACCACTGAGTAACAAGAACCCTTATGGACAAAGAAGAACTGATAAATCCACGACATACATGGATGTAATGCTCTCAAATATTAACTGAAGATCCAAGACAGATGAATCAAGAGACAAGTCTAAGGGAAGTTCTTACCAAAGAATCTTGAAAGATTAGCCAGGAATGTACATGCCAAGTTCTTATTGAGGAGCCAAGATAAGTCAAGGTTGGAGGGGATCAGAGAAAATCTGAATTGCCTAAACTGATGGACTGAAGTGGCATCCCTTTCATTTCATTTCATAAGTGTGGATTGGATTATGTTTTTGTCGGGAAATGCAGTTATATCACAAAAAAAAGTGCAATACTTGCCTGTATGTGTAAGTACATGTGCGTGTGTTATGTGTATGAGCCAGTCGGCCGAGCGGACAGCACACTGGACTTGTGATCCTGTGGTCCCGGGTTCGATCCCGGGCGTCGGTGAGAAACAATGGGCAGAGTTTCTTTCACCCTATGACCCTGTTACCTAGCAGTAAAATAGGTACCTGGGTGTTAGTCAGCTGTCACGGGCTGCTTCCTGGGGGTGGAGGCCTGGTCGAGGACCGGGCTGCGGGGACACTAAAGCCCCGAAATCATCTCAAGATAACCTCAAGATGAGCACTGAATATGTGGTACGCATGATCATGCAGATAATAAGTACCATAACATGGCTGAAAACAAATAACCAAAGCCACACATTTGAAATGAAAGTGAAAATGTATTGGCCCAGGACAGGCCTGAAGTGCCATCAGTTTCATTTCTTTTCATATTCATGTACGATCAATGCCAACGTGTACAGATTGAAATGATTAAATATGACTAGGCAGCAGCCATCCTCGTCTGAATTAATAAAATGACAAGCCGACTGTACAACAGACACCAATAATCAGGGAGAAGAAAACGCTGCAACAGGCACAACCAGCAATTTGTCCGTCAACAAAGGATCATTAAAAGAATAAAAGCTGTACTCACCTGACTGGCTCCTTTCACAGGACCACACTGATACTGTACAAAGTCATCCGAAGTCAACGTACTGTGTAGTTGGTGGTCCCATCCCGGTGTCTGTGGACAAGCACATAACAGTCTCAACACACAGCACGCTAACACTTGTCACAAACCTGCTACACTACCATCGTCACAAAGTATCTCACTCAAAATATTCAACAACTATTTCTTAAGTATTTTTGGAGTCAAAACACACCACAAAACTCAAGCATTTTTACAAGTTTATCAACTATGAAAATTATACAGTAAATAGAGTTGTAAATCTTGTTTACCAATGCCCATCTTTTTTTTTTAGTGCTGTGAAATAACAAGCTCTTAACCATTGAAAGATTAATTTTAACAAGGCAAATTAATCCTTTAGTATTGGCAGAAATAGCACCAAGTGCAAAGAGTGCAGAAAAAGAAATATTCTTAAAAAGATTAGCGAATGCTAGTATTTTTTCCCCCCCATACAATGCAGGCAAAAGGACTCAGCTATGAAGACAGGTTCAGACACAGCCTCATAACCTTAAAGGAGAGAGCAAACAAAGGGAATATGAGACAGTAACTACATACAGTACTAGATTTTGAGGGGAATAGTAAAAATTTATAATGGAAGCCTATTTAAATTAAAAAGAGGTAGGGCAAGGGGACATTGGTAAAAGTTGGGTATGCAAGGGAGTCAGATGTAAGGAAGTTCTTTGTCACTGCTTAGGTGGTAGGAAAGTGGAATGCACTGGAGGAAGAGTTTCTTGGAGCCATTCCATCCACAATTTTAAAAAGGAATATGATGAAAACGTCAATGTTGAGAGGGGTAATTAGTGCACTGGGCATTTTATGCCCTGCCCCCTGGCTAGGAGGAGAAGAATAAAACCAACATTGAATGTAATGTAAAGCCATTTTCTGGGCGAGCCCTGGAGGCCCCCTGAAGCTATCCAAGCCGACATGTGCCATATATGTCTGGTGTCATCATCCACGGGAGTTCTGCATGCCGACCACAAGCCAGAACCTGGTCTCCTCAGAGAGGCGCAGGGAGCAATGACCATATGAGCACTACGTTTAGAGTATGTCATGTCTGCCATCATCTGGGGAATACCTCCAGAAAGGTTTGGCAAAACAATGCAAACCCCCAACTGGTGAAAATTTCAATTTATGTTCAAACAAAGCCAAAGAACTCCCCCCAAAAGAAAACAAAGAAAACAAACAAGCAAAGCATCATCAGACTAGCATGCTCGCTTGTTAGCACCCCCTCCCCTGAAAGGGGGAAGGGGAAGCCTGCAAAGCTGAGCAGGCAGCTCCCTACCCCTGATCGTAGAATGATGAAAACCACCGATTGGAGGGAGGGAGGCTGTCAGGGAGCCTCTGGGGCTCGCTCAGAAAATGGCATTTCATTACATTCAACGCTGGTTTTCTGTGGGGAGCCCTGTCAGCTCCCTGAAGCTAACTACCCACACAAGTAAAAGAGGGACTTACCTGGGGGGCAGCAGCACCGCAGGTCTCAAGACTAAGACGAGATACCAGGACACCTTACCTACCTTGAGGTTACCTTGAGGTGCTTCCGGGGCTTAGTGTCCCCGCGGCCCAGTCGTCGACCAGGCCTCCTGGTTGCTGGACTGATCAACCAGGCTGTTGGACGCGGCTGCTCGCAGCCTGACGTATGAGTCACAGCCTGGTTGATCAGGTATCCTTTGGAGGTGCTTATCCAGTTCTCTCTTGAACACTGTGAGGGGCAGCCAGTTATGCCCCTTATGTGTAGTGGAAGCGTGTTGAACAGTCTCGGGCCTCTGATGTTGATAGAGTTCTCTCTCAGAGTACCTGTTGCACCTCTGCTTTTCAACGGGGGTATTCTGCACATCCTGCCATGCCTCCTGGTCTCATGTGATGTTATTTCTGTGTGCAGGTTTGGGACCAGCCCCTCAATTATTTTCCACGTGTAAATTATTATGTATCTCTCCCGCCTGCGCTCAAGGAAGTACAGATTTAGGCTCTTTAGTTGGTCCCAGTAATTTAGATGTTTTACTGAGTGGATTCTAGCAGTAAAGGATCTCCGCACACTCTCCAGGTCAGCAATTTCTCCAGCTTTGAAAGGGGCTGTCATTGTGCAGCAGTACTCCACTCTAGAGAGCACAAGCGTTTTGAAAAGTATCATCATCGGTATAGCATCTCTAGTGTGAAAAGTTCTTGTGATCCAACACGACAGATGACCCCAAGCAACATAAGGTTGGTTAATATGAGAGCCCTGAGCTTACACAAGATACCTGGTGACCAGGACTCTGTTCGACCTCCAAAACCACCGAACCTAAATGCTGACCCAAGACATATTACCGAAAACAGCGGCCAGGGCAGCATACTTACGCACATCATGAGCACGATGGTAGACTGCAGGCTGGCTAGACTTGATTACACTGCGGACAACCTGAGAAATATGAGCCCTGGAACAAGGAACCAGGGAAACTGGCTCCACCCAGAGCATATCCATGGACACCGAACCAGTGGCCCACAGGTAGCGACAAAGCCGCCACCGGATGTAAGACAAGATGTAACCCCCGACCTATCCAACCAAGCATCCACAGCCAACGGATTCCTCCGGAAGCCAGCTGTCTCATTCTTCGCTAGAAAAGGAGAAGGCTGCAAACAAACAAACAAAATGCCCACCAGGGCCAAACAAGCAGAAACCCCAATGCCAGAGCATAGGGAGCATGAAGCTCCACAACCCGACCTCCAGATGCCAAAGCCAACAACAAAAAAAAAGCTTGCAGAAAACTATCCTAAAATGAAGAGGCTACAACAAACCAAGGGAAGGAAAGAAAAAGTGACGACTAGGTCCAAAGACCAAGATGGCGCAAGCAGTGCATGACCAAGCCGGAGGGGAATATGCACGGGAGAGCTTGCGGAATGGAGCTGAAGTGACATCCACCCTGAATGCAAACTCGAGCGGCTCCGCCAACATCACATTATAAGAAGCGACAGTATTTGGCATGAGATGCCGGTCCAGAAAAAGCCAAGAAAGGAGAAAAACATTTTCACAGACACAGACAACACCCTCCAAAGGGAAAGGAAATGGCGCAAAGACCGCCAGGAGACTTCATACTGTCGCTGAGATGAAGACCGCAGGTGGGATACCATCAAAGAAGCCACCTGACCACCATACAAGTGGCAATACACCCGCATCAGAAAACCAGATGTGAAGAGCGGAAGAGTAAGGTGAACCAGCACGGTGACTCACTGGCCCAACCTGCTGAAAGAGGCGGAGCCATGGAAACACTCTCAGGTGCTGACACTGAGCAAGCAGCACTTGAAACCAAGGCTGGGCCAGCCACCATGGGGCCAGGAGAAGCACCCTCTCCTGAAAGGATTTGACCCGAGCAAGAACACGAAGCAACAGATGGCCCGGGGAATAATGGTACAGGCACCCCCACCTTGACCAGTCCTGACAGAAAGAGTCCACCGCGAAGGCTTTGCAGTTGGGGAATGGCACCACGTATAATGGGAGACGCCAAGATCACACCGATGCGAAAAGGTCCACCTCTGGGGGCCCGTAGATCTGACAAAGCCAAAGCCCCAGGAAAAAACACAGGGGGCGCCATAAAGAGCCAAAGCGCGACCCCTGCAAGCACAACAAGAGGAGGCACAGCGAGATAAGGATAAACTTACCAAAACAACCAACGACACCACAGCAGGGATGCAGGAAGAGCATAGCAATCCATGCACCTTTCCCAACCTTAACAAAGCAGACATAAGCCAAACCAGAGATATGTCACACCAAAGGGAACAATAGGCATCAAGAACAAGAGCGCACGAACTAATAGAAAAATGCCCCAAAAAGCAAGTGCAAACACCCAGCAGCCAAATGTAAACAAGATTTGGAGCACGGCCCTGGTGGCTGGGCACAGAAGTGCATCCAGTAGTGCAAAATGGCTGCCAAAGCATAAACAACAAAACCACCATAAAACATCCAAACTAAAGATGGATGCAGCCGACGCGAGGGAGCGTAATTCATGCCGGCAAATATGGCAAACCAATGCAGAAGAAAAGGACGTGACGAAAACCCCCTCCCCCTACCGCAACAACCCCAGCCCAGAAGGCACAAAGGCCCAAATTGGGGCAACCGGAGCCCAAGCACTCCTAGCGGACTCCCCCAGGTCCCGGGAACCCACAACAGAGGCCCCGGGTCAAAGCCCTCTTCCACACCCACCAACCTATAAAGGAAAGGCAGAGTCCAGGGAAAAGTTTCAAAGAAGGAAGTCAGCTGGGTCGACCCAAAAGCTTCGGCAGGAAAATCAGACTCGACCACCTGTGCCCGAATTGGAAGGGACCGTCCCCTTCAGGTATTCAAAAGTATCCAAAGGATACCTGATCAACCAAGCTGTGACTCATACGTCAGGCTGCGAGCAGCCGCGTCCAACAGCCTGGTTGATCAGTCCAGCAGCCAGGAGGCCTGGTCGACGACCAGGCCGCGGGGACGCTAAGCCCCGGAAGCACCTCAAGGTAACCAAGGTCCCGGAAGCCACCCGAGCCTCATACCGAGCAAAACCCCGACACGACTCCTAAACCTTCAAACGTCTGGGAGCCAGAAGCAGGGTAGGGAGGAGCAAGGTGAACCACACCCACCTGGAAAAGAAGCAAGGGTACGGACGGAACCACTGATGAAGTAACTAACGCCAAAATCCTGGTCCCTAAAACCCAAGGGGGATGGCTCTGGTGCTATAGAGAATAAAGCATGCAGCGCAGCTGCTGCCTGATCCAAACAACCTCAGACAAGGAATGGGTAAACTGAATGACAAACGGGAAACAAATCCTGCAAGACTCAGGGTTGTAGATGTCACCGACCCAACAGGCAGCATGATGGAGGCAGGATGGGTGATCGACACCGCAAGGCAGGGGCAACGAACAACCTTCAGCATCGAACGAAGCGAGACAGGGCTCGGAAGATGCATCCATGGTACCCCCAAGCCCAATGGGCTTTACCAGGGCCTGTAAGGCACATTAGCCCTATGGAAAGCCCAGGCACTGTTTGCCTGGCAAACTGTTAGCAGACAAACTGACTGCTGTTAGCAGACACACTGACAAATCAGTAGTCGCTGTGAAACGTCGGGGCAACAGAAAAGGACTACCAACACAACTTAGGCAGGCCTAATGGGAAGCTAAGCAGATCACCTCTGCCAAACACAAGCAACCATGCTAAATCAAAAAACAAAACTCCTGAAGCAACACAAAAAACTGGCCGCTAGAGGGAATCGTCGGCTGCCTTGTGTATGCAGGCTGCACCGGCTCCAGTGTGCCCCTCCCAGCAAAACCCCACTCCCTACCTGGGGAAAGAATGGAACCCCAAGTCCCCTGATGTACCCCAGTGGTGAGAACAACGACAAGTGACGAAGCCCCCAATCGGGAGTGAGACCCGAACGCCCTAGGGAAGAGAACCCTGCAACGCTAGGAAAGTACTTATCGGGCACCTAGGGATGGAAGCCCTAGGCTGCACCCCAAGTACTGAGAACACCTGGCCAACACACCACCACACACAGCTAGCACAGCCACAATCTTGAGGTTATCTTGAGATGATTTCAGGGCTTAGTGTCCCGGTCCTCGACCTGGCCTCCTTTTTGTTACACATCCCCAGGAAGTAGCCCGTAGCAGCTGTCTAACTCCCAGGTACCTATTTACTGCTAGGTATCGGACATCAGGGTGAAAGAAAATTTTTGCCCATTTGACTCTGCCTCCACTGGGGATCGAACCCGGAATCTCAGGACTATGAATCCGAAGCGCTGTCCACTCAGCTGTCAGGCGCCACAAAGGCAAAATCTAGACAGGAAAACGAGGCCAGAGGTGATGCATGGACACCAGGTACATCAGTCAAGAACTGGGGTGGTGAACCACCTGCTTGCCTGAGTGGGTGCGCTAGTTGGATGACAATTTGCTTGTTTGTTTGTTTTCTTTTGGGGGAGTTCTTTAGCTCTTCGGATGTAGGTTGCAATTTTCACCAGTTGGGGGTCTGTATTGTTTCGCCTAACTTTCTGGGGGTATTCCCGGTCGATGGCAGACATGACATACTGTACTCTAAATATAGTGTGCTCATGTGGTCACTGCTCCCTGTGCCTCTTTGATGGGACTACGTTTTAGGCTGGTGGTCTCCAGTAGGCATACAGAACTCCCATGCCTGATAATACCAAACTAATATGACACGTGTCATTTTGGATAGCTTCAGGGAGCCGATGAGGCTTCCCACAGAGAAAGCTATACTTATCTCACTTCCCCGTAGTCATCGATAGATAAGCCAAGTATCTTGTTCCTCAATACTGGCAGTACTGACTTATCCTTACAAATCTAATTGTGAATACATTACAACAGCAAAAAATACTCACCGAATGTAACCCCGAAGGTCCAGGCAGAGGATGAGCCGAGTGCTCTAGGGCACCCACGTGACTCTGTACCACTTGGCCAAGCCCCTGAGCTGATAAAGGCAAGGTGGATGTATTTGCCATGTACGTCAGCCCAGGATCCGAGAACTTGAACAGCTGCGATTCCTCATTACTATCTGTTTGTAGCCACTCCTCAGGTTCCTCTTTCACATTAACATCTTCAAACTTTACCTGAAGAAATTGAGACAGACACTGTAGCAAAGTGGCAAACTTTATCACATGTAAGAAAAAGCCCAAAAGACAGATAAGGAGTTAATACGAGAGTTAATTAACTGTGAAAAAGTCACATTAGGCTATG
Organism: Procambarus clarkii; assembly: GCF_040958095.1. Classification (NCBI taxonomy): domain Eukaryota; kingdom Metazoa; phylum Arthropoda; class Malacostraca; order Decapoda; family Cambaridae; genus Procambarus; species Procambarus clarkii. The sequence goes on from NC_091186.1 coordinate 11,358,121, forward strand.
TTAATAGAGAATAAGCTTACAAAATGACAACATGATATATTACACAAGTATCAGTATAACTTGATCAACCATATTTTCCTGCATATAACAATATAACACGCATCTAGCTTTAAGGACAGTTTTGTGCAATACATTTTTTACAATATGTTTCATCATACATTTATTGAAAGTGTTTTCAAGTAGTTTTGTATGGAGAGCATATGATTTAGTGCATGCAAATACAATATCTATTTGGTTGGTGGTAGACCAAAAATGTGCATCCTACGTGCCAGAAAATACAATAATTCAACAAATATTTGTAATAGTCGTTTGTCAATAGTACTGTACACATAAAACTTGTGTTCTTAAGGGGCCGGGGGACCCAAAAATATTTAAATTTAATGAAAATTACTTAAAAACGTTACACAAATCTCCAATTATTTGGCAACATGAAAATTTCATCCCAATGTTAAAAAATGGATTTTATATGTAGTGGAACCTCCATTCTCGTATGCCCCTGTTCTCGTAGTTTTCGGTTCTTGTAGTAAATTTCTTTGAGAAATTTGATTCGATAGTCATAGTTTGCCTCTGATTCTAGTTTGTTTATACATGTACGGGTCCACCGCGAGGGTGGCGCTTCAGTTTACCAGTGTCTCCCGCTTAGTGATGATTACGCTTGGATTCTTTGTGAAGAATTTCATTGTTTTTGTGCTTTTTTTGGTTTCTGAACATAAAAGTTCTTATTATATATCATGCCATGGGTCCCAGGAAAGTCAGTGGTAGTGTTCAATGTAAGAAAATAGTGTGAGGATGACGACAGAGGAAAAGCAAGAGATCATAGTGAGACAATGTGATGTCTCACTACAGACAAGTGCTAAAATGTAGGGAAAAACAAGTGTCTATAGACAGATTCTTAGTAAGACAAGCAAGCAGTGAGCCACAACCAGGTCCTAGTGGTATGCCTGCAAAACATAAGAGAGAGAGAGAGAGTACCCCAGAAATGTCATCACTGCTGTTATAATGGAAGGGAACTTCCCTTCGAAACACTAACACCTCTCCTCCTCGCTGTCTTCCATACGCCAACAGATTAACTATGAAAACGAAGGTATCACTATACATTTGAAAAAAAAAATACCAGCGTTGAATACAGTGGTACCTCGGAATACGAGTGTCCCTTTATACGAGTTCTTCGGAATACGAGCAGGATTTGCTCGGAAAATTTGCATAGGAATACGAGGGTTGCCTCGGAAGGAGAGGGTGTTGATACACGTACAGGCCGACCTAGCGCGTGGTGGCACGGCGATCGCCCATTAGTTTACCAGTGCTTTGCGCCTAGTGACTATCCTGCCTGAATTCTTCACCAGGATTTTCAGTGTTTTGTTGGATTTTTGGCCATTTGACCATAAAAGTTGTTATTATATATCTCACCATGGGTCCCAAGAAAGCCAGTGGTAAGGATCAAGGCAAGAAAGCCCATGTGAGGATGACAATAGAGGAAAAACAAGAGATCATTCGGAAGCATAAAAATGGTACACATGTTGTTGAACTTTGTAGGCAGTACAACAAAGCCATGTCAATGATATGCACTATACTTTGCAAGAAAAAGGACATTATGAGTGCTAAATTGGCAAAAAGCGTAAGAATCATGAAACAAAGACCACAAATACTCGAGGAAGTGGAAAAGTTGTTATTAATTTGGATACACAACAAGGAGTTAGCGGGTGAGTGTTTCAGAGGCCATCATTTGTGAGAAAGCCAGGGTATTGCACGAAGACCTTGTAAAGAAACCCCTGGAACGAGTGATGCAGATACGATAGACTTTTAGGCAAGCAGGGGAAGGTTTGAAAAATTTAGAAAAAGAAGTGGTATCCATAGTGTTGCGAGGCATGGGGAGGCTGCCAGATCAGACAAACCAGTGGCTGAAAGATTTATTGAAGAATTTAGAGTGCAGAGGCTGAGGGATACTTACTGCAACAAGTTTTAAATTGTGATGAAACAGGACTGTTCTGGAAAGGATTGCCTAAGAGGGCATACATTACCAAGGAGGAAAATCATTGCCCGGACACAAGCCTATAAAAGATAGGTTTACGCTTGTGCTGTGTGGAAATGCGAGTGGCGATGTGAAAATTAAACCCTTGCTTGTGTATCATTCTGAAAATTCAAGGGTTTTCAAACAGTATAAAGTCCAGAAAACCCAAATATGTGTGATGTGGAGGGCTAATAAAAGGGCATGGGTGACTAGGATTTTTTTTTTTGCAGTGGGTGAATGAAGTGGTGTGCCCTGCCATACAAAAATATCTGCAGGAGAAACATTTGCCACTCATGGCCCTGCTTCTCCTCGACAATGCTCCTGCTCATCCTCCAGGTTTGGAAGATGAATTGTTGCACACAGTAATTTCTCACAATTTTCTTCCTAACACCACTCCTCTAATTCAGCCTATGGACCAGAAAATCATAGCGAATTTTAAGAAACTTTATGAAAGGGCACTTTTCCGGAAATGTTTTGAAGTGACTGAAGCCATAAAACTCACCCTCAAAGAGTTCTGAAACGATCATTTTAACATTTGTAGTGCTTTAAAACTCATTGACAAAGCCTGGCAAGAAGTGACTCAAAGAATCCTGATCTCTGGCAGGAGAAAATTTGTGGCCTGAATGTGTGACAGAACTATACTTATGAGGGGTTTGAGCCTGTAAATGATGTGCCTATTATTGAGGAAATTGTTACTCTGGGCTGGCAAATGGGCGTGGAATTGGATGGTGATGATGATGAGGAGTTGGTGGAAGAACACAACGAAGAACTGACCACCGAAGAACTCCAAGCCCTTCAAAAGGAACAAGAAGACCCAGCTGAGGATGTTTCTCCAGTGGAGGAGGATGAGGCAGTACAGAATGTCCCTTCTGCAACCATTAAGAAGTGGTGTCAGATGTGGGAAGAAATGCAAACTTTTATTGAAAAGACTCTCCCAGAGAAAGCTATAGTAGAGCGTTGCATTAATCTTTTCAATGACAATGTGATGCATCACTAGAGAGACATCTTGCGAAGAAGGGAAAAACAATCTTCCATGGACAGATTTGTTGTGAAAAAATTGAGCAGTGAGCCACAACCAGGACCTAGTGGTATGCAGGCAAAACATGCCAGAGAATGCACCCGAAAGAAGTCCTCACTGCCTGATGTTATAATGGAAGTGGACTCCCCTTCCAAACAGTAACACCTCTCCTCCTCACCATCTTCCATACGCCTACAGCAGTCATCAGCAAGGATAAGTAATAACTTGAACATAGTTTTGTAGGTTTATTTAGATGAATTAGGAATAAAATTTAGTTTGAGGTGAGGTTTTTGGGTAGTCAGGAATGGATTAATTCATTCCCCATTAATTCTTATGGGGAAATTAGCTTCGGTTTACGAGTTTTCGGAATACGAGCTGTCTCCAGGAATGGATTAAACTCTTAAACAGAGGTACCCCTGTATAATGAAATGCCATTTTCTGGGCGAGACCCGGAGGCTCCCCGAAGCTTACTAGGCTGATATGCTAGTGTCAGGCTTTGGCATCAGTCATGTGTATGTTCTGTGGGCCTAACGGAAACCACGAGCCAGAACCTGGCCCCCTCAGAGAGGCAAGGGGGAGCAATGGCCTATAGAAACCCCCTTGTAATTGGAAGCATTCTATGTCTGCCATCGACCGGGTCAGGCACCCAGAAAGGTAAGTGTCCCAAAACAAACCCCCATTCTGGTTAAAATTGCTACCAAAAGCCGAACTTGTGGATGGAACTCCCCAAACAAAAACGAGCAAACTAGTATGACGTCTCATGTCACTGCGCCACTGTCTGCACAGCTCGTCCCTCCCCAGGAGGGGGAAGGGGATGCCCCAGACCCCCAACACCGGCTATACACACCCCAGTTCTGTCAAAACACTCGAAAAAAACGCCGACTGGAGGGAGGGATGCCGGGGAACCTCCGGGTCTCACCCAGAAAATGGCGTTTAATTATATTCAACGCTGGTTTTCTGGGGGGAGCCCCGTTGACTTCCCAGAGCTAACTACCCACAGAATAGAGGGACTTTCCCAGGAGGCGGTCGCCGCACATTACTCAACCCGAAGACGAGACAACCGGCTGCAACCGCCAACCTAAAGCGACACAAGCCGAATAGACCCAGGAACGATTACGAGATAACGAGCAGCCAGGACCCTGTTTGACTGCCAAGACCCCCGTGCCCGTACGCAACCCTGGACATATTGCCAAAACCGGTGGCAAGAGCCGCGAACCGGAGAACGACCATGCGCACGGAGAGAGACACAGGGAGATAATCCTGCGGACGACCCGGGAGACCCGAACTTGTGAACAGGGAAGAAGGGAAACCGGATCAAGCCCTTATATATAATATGTGTATATAGGGTAATAACACTGCAGTATTGTTGGGGGAGAAAGTTTAGTGTGTGTGACCTTGAATGAGTGAGGGATCCGTCAGCTGTGTATAGCGACGACTCTTGGTGCCTGAACTAACTATATCAGCTTAGCTGTACAGTCGTGGTGAACAAAATATATATATACTTATATATAACTTCTGTATATAGTGTAATAACACCACAAATTGTATTGTTGGGGGAGAAAGTTTACTGCGTGTGTTGAGGGAGTGGCAGCGAGTGGCTGGCTGGTGTGTGGCGGTAACTCCTCGTTGCTTTTCGACTCTCAATACCAACTTTGTGGTTCGTTATGGTGAACAAAACATGCAGATACCTATATATAACCTGTGTATAGGGTGTAATAGCAGCAAAACTATTTGTTTATTGTTTTATGAACATAATAACTGAATCACTAATATGCACATCATACTTTTGAGTATAGCGATTATTCACCACTTTTATTATATAAATATATTACAATACACACTATTGAATAATATTACTGCAAAAAAACTAAGAAAAAATCAATCGGAGACATTGAAACAATTAGGTAATATCATCTTTGTGGCAACTCCCACCTGTCAGCGTGGGTGACGCTGACCAGCTCTGACGACCGCCGTGTCAACGCCCACTTTTTGCCCAACTTCTTTGGTCAATTGCGCCCAAAATATGTCCCCTACGATTTTTTTTTTCCCGTGCTCAGGGGACACAAATTAACATGTTTAGAAGACAAAAAAAAAAAATTTGAATTTTTTTTTCTTGCGCACAGGGGTGTAAATGTCCTCAGGACCCCTGAGCAGTGGAAGGGTTAAGAACCAAAGCAGATTGAGCTCTAATATTTTGCACAATTTATTTCGGATCCAGGGCTACTTTATTACAAAATTTCATTAGATTTAGAAAGGGTCGAATGGGAGGCCTTTGGTGAATTCACGTGGAATGACTCAAAAGATTTACCAGTACATCTATACAAAGTTTATACAAAATTTTTTTTTTAGACAAAAAAAAATGATATGACATTTACCTGAGAACTATTACAGTCGGTTAATTCACCATCATGGCTAATGGAACTTTCATGACTCTTTGCTAGAGGGGCAGCCGATTTAGACCCCGAGTCAGCCTGTGTCTCGGAGGCCAGTTCAGCTGATGCTAGCTGAGCTGGGGAGACTATCCCCAACGTAGATATATTGTTGATCTTGCCATGTCCCGAAGCTTGATCTCTTCCCCTTTTGGATTCAATACACGATTCTTTACTTCCCAGAAGCCCTTTGCTCGATCCCGAACTGTCATGCAAAATGCCTTCATTCGTCTTAGTCTCAGATCTGGAGTTCAGTAGCAAATCATCATTCTGTCTTCTGCGCTTTGTCTCCCAACCATCATCTTTTTGGGAAAGATTTCTCTTACCATCATCTTTCTGGAAAAGATTCCTCTTACCATCATCTTTCTGGGAAAGATTCCTCTTACTATCAACACACTCCTTTCTGGGGTTTGTCTCTGTGGGCTCTGCCAGACCTTTGATCTTGAGGCACTCGGCTGCCTTCATAAAATTCGAGAGGTCACTCTGCAGCACATTCACCTCACCAATGTACATAAAATCCAAGAGTGTCTCCAAGTTTTCATAAGGTATGTCGGCTAACACTATCATGAGATGCTGTTTGTCCGCCACGTCAAACATCCTCTCAAAATATTCACTACACGTTGAGAGAACAAGTTTATGGACAGGGTAAAATCTTCCTTCACATGCTATAGTGGCATCACAATACATTTCCTGCAAAAATTAAATAAACATTAGTTAAAAATGTACCATTTCTGTTTCACAAACATCACCACATATAGTAGTTACATACAACATACAGTCAGAGACAGCTTGAACGGTATTAGAAATGCATAATTCAAATCCTGTTAGAGTTTCATTCCTAGTTAACAATAATATCAATCTTTCCCTGGAAATATCCAAGTAGGGCCAAAAATACAAACATGCCATCTAATAACTAGTATGTCTCCAACAACCCAACAAGGCAGGAAATTCTTAAACGACTACTATTTCAACATGGTAATTAATAAAATTATTATTTGACCAAAATAATAGGGGATGTAAAACAAGCATAAAATTTAACATATCTGAGCTTTGCTGTTATAATCAGTGCACATAAATTATACAATAGTGCAAAATATACAAGTAAATATGGTATTTTCTACAGGAATCACATGTACTTTTCCATCACCAAGTACAGTACCCCAGCAGAGATATAACACCCTCTTCCAGCAACCCAGCCTAGCACCTAATATGTCACATTTTAACGGAATCAACCAATCCATTAAAAATGAAACATATTAGTAACAATTAAAGCACCACAATGCTGATGTTTCATATTCATAGGCCTTGATAGGTGAAGTGGGTTGTATTGGTTTGCACATTTCTGGTTTAGTTAACAGTTACACCTTTAGTGGCAAACTGAGACAATAGACGGCTTCCAGCCCCCTACCACATCTCCAAACTTCTTGACTGAACACAGAAAAACCACTTACTTTTTTCCGAACAGATGAGAGCATGCGGAAAAACGTGGAGTGATGATCCCTCCATTTAAGACACAAGAGTCCACCATTCATGTTTTCTTCCTGCTATAGACTCAATAGATCCTGCAAGGTGGAGCAAATCATTAATGTTATTACATACTGAATAGTACAAGCAAAAACAGAGATAATGCCCAAAATAACAACAGAATAGGGTAGAATGTCTTAATTTATTTATGTAGAAAATATAGCACTGTACTGCAAGAGCTCGTTAATCCAAGTTCCAGTAACCAGAATTTTTGGGCAAGGTGAATAAATCCGAGTTCGGGTTTATGACTGCTCACCTTGAATTAAAATTCGAGTTACTAAGATTTTTGGCAAATAAAAACTTAAATTAATTTCTAATATTTTTGCTCTTTTCATGTAAAAAAAAATTATACTGTATGTGAAATGTCCACCCAACTCAAATGGGGGTGAGCCCCATATTATCAGGATTATTAAGCATATACAGTATAATCAGGAGAATTCAAAATGTAGAATATAACTATTAATAAAAGATCAAGACATGAAAGTATCATGGGAAAATTTCAGAAAGATCATTACTGAACGTGTTTCAAGAGTATGTGCCAAGACAAAGAAAAGAAAAGAAAAGAGAGCTAGATGGACGACACAAGAAGTAAAAAAGAGCTCCAATAACTAAGTGCAACCTCTGGAACATGTATCAATCCACAAAGAGCAACAGAGATTATGAGACATACAGAAGGGCCTAAAATTCAGCCACCCAGGAAATCTGATCAGACAAAAGAAACTACAAAAGAAAATTTGCTCAAAACATACAGGAAGATCCAAAGTCTTGCTAATGCCTAAACATACAGGAAGATCCAAAGTCTTGCTATGCCTAAACATACAGGAAGATCCAAAGTCTTGCTATGCCTAAACATACAGGAAGATCCAAAGTCTTGCTATGCCTAAACATACAGGAAGATCCAAAGTCTTGCTATGCCTAAACATACAGGAAGATCCAAAGTCTTGCTATGACTATATAGAAAGTAAAACCAGAACAAAAAAACTCAGTAGGATCCTTAAAAGATGAGACCAACCAATTTACAATAGATGATAAAAGGGCAGGAAAAACACTGAACGAACATTTTACGTCTATTCACACTAGACCGTTTAGACGACATCCCAATACCCGCGCAAATGTTTGAAGCAGACGAAGAGAATGAATTAAGGGATAACTCCCATAACATGCAATATAATCAGGAGAAAAATATTGACAAACTTAAAGATTCAAAAGCCTCATGTGTGGCCTGAATTCAGTCCAAAGTCATTAAGGAACTGACAGATGAACAATGTCAACCACTGAACCTTCTTTTTGGAAAATCACTGGACTAAGGGATTTACCAGAATTTACCCTAGGGCCTCTAATGCACTAGTGGCCTCGATGAGGACAGAAAGCTGGCAGCTTGTCAAAGGTAGCCCCATTTGCCCAGATTATTTTTTCCCAGCTGCATTTTAAATTTTAACCTTTAGACAGCGACTACAGAGAAATGGTCATACTATGCAAATACTATTTTCCTATGAACAAAAAAATTAAAAATTCCAAGAAATAATTTTTCATTGTAAAATTTGTAATTTGTATGCAGTGTAAGAAAAACATGAAAGTAAAAGAATATTTATCGTTTCACTGGGCGGAGGCACTCTGCAAGGGTGCGTCTGGCACTTGTCATCTGACAATTATGCTGACGCTTCCTGTTTTATCCTCCGATGTTTCACCGATTGTTGTATCATTTATTTTTCTTTATTTACATCCACAGACAGCTTTTATGTCCATATTTACATCATACATGTAAAACCCAGAAAATAATTGTTTAAATCTTTATATAATGATCGCATTCCCCTAATAACATTCTTGACGATAGTAGCTGGATTTCTTTCATGGGTAAAGTACTCCATTATAAACCATTATAAAGGTAAACTCCATTATAAAGAATGGAGTTTACCATTCCAGGTAAACTCCATTACATCCACATAGGCCTATTAGATCCATATTTGCATCATACATGTAAAACCCAGACAATAATTTGTATGATAATGCATGTGATAATTGCATTACCCTCAAACAATTGAGAATCAACAATTAATGATAACCGTTGTCCAAGGGTTAAGAGTGTGTTGGCATCTACGACTTCGGTGAGTAGGCGGTACCATAGGTTTATAATCCTGTGGGTGAAAAAGCATCTCCTGTTTTCTATCCAACATTGTGGCTTGTTGAGCTTAAAACTGTTGCTCCTTGTTTGAAGAGCATAGAGGATGACAAACCAATGTTTAAAACTAAGAAAGCAAAGGGTCACCCTAAACAGAAATGGATTTGACTGGAGAAATGTGGTGAGTGACATATCGCAAGGTTCCATTTTGGGGCCAACCCATTTTGTCATATACTGTACATCAATGACATAGATGAGAATTTTATAAACCATATCAAATTTGCAGATAACACCAAGATTTATATACAGTGGACTCTTAGTTTACAAATTTAATTGGTTCCAAGAGACAGTTCGTACACTGAAAATTTGTAAACCGAAACGAATTCTCTCGTAAAAAATAATGTAAATTGAATTAATCCGTTCAACACACCCAAAAATATTAACTTGAAAATACATTTTATACAGAATACTACTCATTTTTCACTATACAGGTACCTTACTTTTATTGAGGACTCTTGTTGGCATATGGAAAATAGTGAGGAGGGGGAAAGGTGGAGAGGTGTTATTGTTTAGAAGAGGAGTCCCCTTCCATTATAACATCAGGCAGTGATGACATTCCTGGGATACACACACTCCTTCATTTTGCAGGCATACCACTAAGACCTACTTGTGGCTCACTGCTTTTTATCTTACTAAGAATCAGTCTATAGACACTTGTTTTCCCTACATTGTAATACTTGTCTGTAGCGAGGCATCACATTGTCATTAAAAAGGTTAATGCGGCGGACTGCTACAGCCTTATCTGGACGAGTCTTTTCAGCAAAACTTTGCAGTTCTTCCCATACTGCACACATTTTCATAACTGAAAATGTGAAAATGTTTTTTCCAGAACTCTTTGAGGGTGAGGTTTGTGGCATCAGTCACTTCGACACATTTCCGGAAAAGTGCCCTGCCATAAAGTTTCTTAAAATTGTAAATTACTTTTTTGTCCATAGGCTGAATTAGAGGAGTGGTGTTGAGAGAGGAACTTTATTGTAACAAAACTAAATCCCTGAACAATGAATCCTCCAAGCCTGGAGGATGAGCAGGAGCATTGTCGAGGAGATGCACGGCCTTGAGTGGCAAATATTTCTCCTGCAGATATTATTTGATGGCAAGGCAAACCACTTCATTCACCCACTGCGTAAAAAATTGCCTTGTCACCCATCCCTTACTATTAGCCTTCCACATCACATTGTTTGTTTTTGAGCACATTATATATTTTTTAAAATCCTTGGATTTTCGGAATGATACACAAGCAAGGATTAAATTTTGAAATCACCACTCGCATTACCACACAGCACAAGAGTTAGCCTATCATTCATAGGCTTGTGTCCGGGAAATGCCTTCTCCTCCTAGGAAATGCATGTCCTCTTCAGCAATCTTTTCCAAAATAGCCCTGTCTTGTCACAAACACTTGTTGTAGTCGATATCCCTCACTATCTACAAAATCTTTAAAATCGGCAACAAATCTTTCAGCCACTTCTTCGAGCTGGCACCCTCACCACGCCTCACAACACTATGAATACCACTTCATTTTCTAAAGTTTTCAAACAATTCCCCTGCTCACCTTAAACTCTTTCATATCTGGATCACACGTTCCAAGGGTTTTCATTATAAGATCTTCATGCAATAACCTTGCTTTTTCACAAATGATGGCCTCTGAAATGTTATCACCTGCTAATTGCTTGTTGTTTATCCAAATTAATAATAACTTTTCAACACCCTCGAGTGTTTGTGTTCTTTGTTTTGTGATTGTTGTTACGCCTTTTGCCACTTTAGCACTCATATTGTCCTTTTTTTTTTAGCAATTACAGTGGATATCGTTAACATAGATTTGTTGTTCTGTCTAGCTATTTCAACAACCCGCATACCATTTTCATGTTTACGAATGATCTCGTTTTTGTTCTATCGTCATCCTCACAACTATTTTCTTAGCTTGAACTTTACCACTGACTTTCTTGGGACCCATGCCATGATACTGTAAATTATAAGAACTTTAATGTTCAGAAACCAAAAAAGGCAGAAAAACAATTAAATTCTTCACAAAGAATTCAAGTGCGATCATCACTAGGTAGGATACACTGGTAAACTGAGCATGCCTCGCCCCGCACTCGGCAAAACCACGTGCTCGTCAACCCGTACATGTATCAACAAACTTCGAAATCAGAGGCAAACCTCGAATATGGGGTCAAATTTTGCAAGTTAATTGACCTCATATAAGAGGGGGCATTTGTCAACCGAGGTTCCACTGTATTGCACTGTACAGTTTTGACATTCACAAAACCAAACTGTTAAACCATCTCGTGTGCAATTTAATCATTCGCTGGAAAGGAAAGATGGCGAAGTTAAGTGGGATGTAAAGAATAATCGAGAAATGTGGGAGACGACTGGGCAGGTGGGAATCGACGGGGACAGGAAGGAGTCAACAGGGGAAGGCAGAAGATGAAGGAGGGAGCATGATCATACAGTACACAACTGTTTCTACAAAACTCCCCTTTTCCAATTGTCAAAACTGTATACTGTGGAGGGAACCACATTCAATATGCCCGCCAGCGGGAATATCTTATGCTAGGTGCTCCCGATTGGTGGACAGCAGTCCTACCCCAGGCGTCTGCGCACCACCCACTCGTATGCCCGGAGGAGGCAGAGAGGAGCAGACGAGAACCGCACCTGACCACAGTCGGACCTGTGAACGACGCCTCCCGAACTGTGGTTATTCGGCACCCCGTATTGGCTAGTTAAGATTGGGCCTCGCCCGAGAAGCCATCGCATTGCTTCAGCCTGCCCCTGGCGAAAGAGAAACTGAAAACATGCCCATGCACTCGGCCCCGGGTCCAGATTCATGGAATTTAATATTTATAAAGAAATGCAAAGTGCTGGTAGCACAGGCACTCAGTATAGTTTGGAGGAAGAGCTTGGACACGGGAAGAAAACGATATGGAAGAAAATGCAGAATAGAACCTGTGAAGAGGAGTGCCATAGGCACAATCAGAACACTGTATAAACATCAGAGGTCCATGGTTGTTCAACACCCTCCCAGCGAGCATAAGAAATATTGCAGGAACAACAGTGGACATCTTCAAGAGGAAACTAGATTGTTTCCTCCAAGGAGTGCCGGACCAACCGGGCTGTGGTGGGTATGTGGGCCTGCGGGCCGTTCCAAGCAACAGCCTAGTGGGCCAAACTCTCACAAGTCAAGCCTGGCCTCGGGCCGGGCTTAAGAGGTAGAAGAACTCCCAGAATCCCATCAACCAGGTATCAATCAGGCTAGAAGACTTCAGCTCGAGGTGAGCAACTGTCTTCCTTGTTATTACCTCCATTTATGTGCATGTCGATTACCACGTGGTAGGTCGTCCCATACCCCATAGGCGATCGCCTCCACAATACTATATATTGTTAGGTTCGGCACGGGTGGCGCGAGGTTCGGCACGGGTCGCGCGAGGTTCGGCACGGGTCGCGCGAGGTTCGGCACGGGTCGCGCGAGGTTCGGCACGGGTCGCGCGAGGTTCGGCACAGACTGGGAGAGGTTACGTCCCCCATGGTGCAGTGGTAAAGCACAGGTTGCACAAGGTTTGGCAAGTTTCGGCTCGAGTTGGCCAAGGTTCGACACAGGTTGGCAAGGTTCGACAAGTTTGGCAAGGTTTGGTCCCCCCGTAGCACAGTGGTAAAGCACTCGTCCTTCGTGAGCACTTTAGCCTGGGTTCGTATCCTGGTCGGGGAGGATTGACTGGGCGCCAATCCCTAACTGTAACCTCTGTTCACCCGTTCACCCAATAGTGAATGGGTACCTGGTTGTTAAACGATTTGGTGGGTCGTATTCAGGGGAAAATTAGGATTCCAGGGACCTGCCCGAAATGCTACGTGTGCTGGTGGCTGTACAAGAATGTAACAACTTTTTTTTTTTTTTTTTTTTTGAGATATATACAAGAGTTGTTACATTCTTGTTCAGCCACTAGTACGCGTAGCGTTTCGGGCAGGTCCCTGGAATACGATCCCCGCCGCGAAGAATCGTTGTTACAACCAAGTACACATTTTACTGTTGCGTTAAACAGAGGCTACAGTTAAGGATTTGCGCCCAGTAAATCCTCCCCGGCCAGGATACGAACCCATGACATAGCGCTCGCGGAACGCCAGGCGAGTGTCTTACCACTACACCACGGAAACTGTAAAGACCCCCATATGGTATCTTGTATATATAAATAATAAAAAAGGTAGAGGTTGAGTAAGGTTAAGTTTGTTTTTAAAATCTGTTGGCCAGGGAGGCAGGTGGGAGGCCAGGGAGGCAGGTGGAAGGCCAGGGAGGCAGGTGGGAGGCCAGGGAGGCAGGTGGGAGGCCAGGGAGGCAGGTGGAAGGCCAGGGAGGCAGGTGGAAGGCCAGGGAGGCAGGTGGAAGGCCAGGGAGGCAGGTGGAAGGCCAGGGAGGCAGGTGGGAGGCCAGGGAGGCAGGTGGGAGGCCAGGGAGGCAGGTGGAAGGCCAGGGAGGCAGGTGGGAGGCCAGGGAGGCAGGTGGGAGGCCAGGGAGGCAGGTGGAAGGCCAGGGAGGCAGGTGGAAGGCCAGGGAGGCAGGTGGAAGGCCAGGGAGGCAGGTGGAAGGCCAGGGAGGCAGGTGGAAGGCCAGGGAGGCAGGTGGAAGGCCAGGGAGGCAGGTGGAAGGCCAGGGAGGCAGGTGGGAGGCCAGGGAGGCAGGTGGAAGGCCAGGGAGGCAGGTGGAAGGCCAGGGAGGCAGGTGGAAGGCCAGGGAGGCAGGTGGAAGGCCAGGGAGGCAGGTGGAAGGCCAGGGAGGCAGGTGGAAGGCCAGGGAGGCAGGTGGGAGGCCAAGGAGGCAGGCGGGAGGCCAGGGAGGCAGGTGGAAGGCCAGGGAGGCAGGTGGGAGGCCAGGGAGGCAGGCCAGGAGGCCAGGGAGGCAGGTGGGGGAAGGTGAAGAAGCAGTCTCCCCACCAAAACAAAACATACAGATGTAGCCTGGCACAGCACCACCACTGCTCCAGAGCCCCAGGTGGCTAGGGCTACCGTGCAACAGGCACCTGAGAGTGCAACAGGCACCTGAGAGTTCAACAGGCACCTGAGAGTGCAACAGGCACCTAAGAGTGCAACAAGCTCAATCACCTGCAAATATATCCAGAAGTGCATTAGGAAACGGGGCACTGATGTCGCGTCTGGCGGCCGTCACTCTTTCCTGGGCGTCAGGCGGAGCCCGCCAGGGTTGCCAGATCCTAATTAATAAATATATAAATAAATAAAAGTTTGTGAGGGTACCACCTCTGGTGCCAATGTGGGGACCCATAGCCTCGGAGAAGAAAATAAAAAGTATTCAGAGGAGACCTTGTGGTTTCTCACTGAACACTAATATTATCTTCTCCTACCACCCCCATTCTTTTGTATGTACACATATATATTTACTTTATTTGAACTTTGTTACAAAAAAGGAGTTACATATGGGTTACAAAGCCAGGGAGCTTTGCCAAATAAATAAATAAATACATTTTTATTCAGGTAAAGTACATACATACAAGGTAAGATACAAAAGTTGATGGATTTATAGATAGAGCTAGTACATACAATGCCTAAAGCCACTATTACGCATAATTACCTATAATTGCTGAATTTTATTTATTTATTTATTTATTTATGCATATACAAGAATGTACATAAGGAATGTGAGGATACAAATATGGTAATTACAGTCTTGTAAAGCCACTAGCACGCGCAGCGTTTCGGGCAGGTCCTTAATCTAAGAAAATTTTAAGGAGGTAAATACTTGCAAAATTTATAGACAAAAAATGATAACAGATTACATGAAATGAAAAAAAAAGAAGATGAGAGAAAATTGTAGGTACAGTATATTAAAGCACATAGGTAGCTAAGATTGATTGCAATGACAGCTTAAAATGGTAGTTGACAACAAATTGGTAGGCACAATACAGCAGAAACAATATAAGATGGATTGCAATGACAGCTTGAATGGTAGTTGACAAAAATTGGTAGTCACAATACAGCATATGGCTAGCACATAAAAGAAGACAGCAATGAACACAATGATAAGGTTGTTTGATATTACATAAAAATTAGGAGATTGGTTAACACTAGGTACAGAGCAAATTTAAAGCTTAGTGTAGGAAACTAAGAAGATGAAGTTAGGTACTTTTTGGTTTTGCTTTTAAATAAGGCAAAAGTTTTACAGTTTTTCAATTTACTAGGGAGTGAGTTCCATAGACTAGGTCCCTTAATTTGCATAGAGTGTTTACACAGATTAAGTTTGACCCTGGGGATATCAAAGAGATATTTATTTCTGGTGTGGTGATAATGGGTCCTATTACATCTGTCCAGGGAAAGTTTCAGAGCATGGTTTGCATTTAAGAACAGGGTTTTGTAAATGTAGTTGACACAAGAGAATGTATGGAGGGAGTTAATATTTAGCAAGTTTAGGGAGTTAAACAAGGGAGCTGAGTGTTGTCTGAAAGCAGAGTTAGTTATTATTCTGATAGCAGATTTTTGCTGTGTGATGATGGGCTTAAGGTGGTTTGCAGTGGTAGACCCCCATGCACAGATACCATAATTAAGATAGGGGTAGATTAGTGCATAATATAGTGAGAGGAGAGCAGAGTTAGGAACATAATATCTGATTTTGGAGAGTATACCAACTGTCTTAGAGACTTTCTTAGTTATGTGTTGAATGTGGGTGCTGAAGTTGAGTCTCTTGTCTAGGAATAGGCCAAGAAACTTGCCATCATTTTTATTACTGATGTTAATGTTGTCTATCTGTAGCTGAATTGCATTTGATGATTTGCTTCCAAATAAGATGTAGTAAGTCTTTTCGATGTTTAATGTTAGTTTGTTCGTTGACATCCATAAGTGGACTTTTTTTAATTCATTATTCACAACATTATTTAGTGTATGTGGGTTGAGGTTTGAGTAGATAAGGGTAGTATCGTCAGCAAACAATATAGGTTTGAGAATATTAGAGACATTAGGCAGATCGTTTATATATATAAGAAATAGAAGAGGTCCTAAGATGCTGCCCTGTGGCACTCCAACGGTAATTGGTAGAGTGGAAGAAGTTGTATCATTGATGGTTACATATTGGTGTCTGTCACTAAGATAGGATCGGATGTAGTCAAGGGCAAGGCCTCTGATTCCATAATGCTGGAGTTTAAGTAAGAGGTAGTTGTGATTAACAGTATCAAAGGCTTTTCTTAGGTCAATGAAGAGTCCAATCGGAAACTCATTTTTGTCAAGGGCTGAGTAGATAATGTCAAGGAGACTAATGATTGCATCGTTGGTGCTCTTTTGGGACCGAAAGCCAAACTGGCAGGGGCTGAGTATGTCGAATTTTACGAGGTAGGAATAGAGCTGTTTGTAAATAATTTTTTCAAATATTTTTGATAGAATGGGTAGATTTGATATTGGTCTATAATTGTTTATGTCCGCCGGATTGCCTCCTTTATGGACTGGCGTTACTCTTGCTTTTTTGAGGATATCAGGGAAGGTGTGATACTCTATAGATTTGTTGAACAGTAGTGCTATGGGTGGGGCAAGGGCATGGGAGGCGCTCTTGTACACAATGGACGGAATTTCACTGGTGTTCCCTGCCTTGGTTTTTAGAGAATGTATGATGGACACAACATCTGCCGGGCTGATTGGTGAAAGGAGAAGAGAGTTTGGATAGCTGCCTGAGAGATATGTGTTAATACTATACTATAATTACTATATTATATTATTATTTACCTATATATATTATTATATTACCTATAATTGCTGAAAGTAGTGTGCTAACGGTCTGAAAGTAACGGAATTGTAACTCAACTAACTAACTGTAATTAAAGTACCTTGCATACATCAGTTTAGTGGATTATGCTACATTTTTGCTCGCTTTGATGCCTGAAAGAAAGCTTGCAAGGCTTGAAAAATTGTAGAACGAAGCCTTGAGGATAATTCTTGGGTGCCCTCGTACCACAAAGATATTTAACATGAAAAAGGAACTTATGTGGTCGATCTCGAACCCATTGTTGATGTGACGACTTATACTGAATCTTGTAACTAGTTCATCAAGATTGTAACTTGCTTAGCTAAATGAATTGTGGGGTTCAGTCCCTGAACCCATTATGTGCCTCTAACCCTTTCCACTACCGCCCACAAGATGGGTATGGGGTGCATAATAAATGAACTAAACTAAAAGGAACTTAATATTTCGAGCGTTGTTGATCATATTACTGAAATTAACTGTCAAATTGGTATAAAAATGGCTAACTCCTCCTAACCCTTGCACAGAAGCCCTCCAGAATTTCTTTACTAAGGTCAACATTCTTCCAAATGGGTAACTAAAATTGGTACTGAACTCAGACTATCATATTTATAATTTTTACCAAAAGAAACAACGGCACTTTCCTGCACCGTGGGAGATTACACCCTTTCCTATTTCAATCCTTCCCTTTCCACCCAAGAAGCAAATTAGAGGCCCAAGCTTGGTCTTGAGGCAAAGCTCAACGCCTTAGGCCATATTGATGCTTTGTCCACAAGGCACACTCTCTCTCTCAAATCAGACTTATTTATTTATTTATTTATTTATATACAAGAAGGTACATTGGGATTGTGAGGATACACAGCATAGTAATTACATTCTTGTAAAGTGAAATTGACACCAGTAATTCCATCTATCATCATACTATCATGCAAGAGGAGCCACACATCTATGGATCATCCAATAAAATCAGCAGACTTCTAGATGTTACTACTGCTCGGCTTAGACTCGGTTACAAGTATCTCTGGGAATTCTCATTATCTGCTGATGTAGACCTGACCAAATGTAAACTGTCAACAAAATTATTCGCACACCCTCCGTCACTATGTGATGGAGTGCGAAAAGATACGTGAATTTAGAACAATTCTATAACCAATATTCCAGCGATGTGTAAATATTTCATTCAAAATGATCTGCTACCAGAAATTTTAGCCAAATATCCCCAGTTTGCTAACTGTAGGTAGTAACTAAGTGATTGTAACCTATCCACCGCTGCCCACTGGATGGGGGGGCGGTGTGCAGGATAAACATATCAACTGTGACACTAGCTCTCCACATATGTCAGTTACCTAATTTAGAAACTGTACATGAGGTCGACCTCAAACCCATTGATGATGTGACGACTTATTGAATTTTGTAACTAGTTCATCAAGATTGTAACTTGCTTAGCTAAATGAATTGTGGGGTTCAGTCCCTGAGCCCATTATGTGCCTCTGTAACCCTTTCCACTACCACCCACAAGATGGGTATGGGGTGCATAATAAATGAACTAAACTAACTAGTTACAAAATTCAATACGCATCGCCACATCATCAATGGGTTCGAGACCGACCAAAAGTACAGTTTCTAAATCAAGTAACTGACATATGTGGAGAGCTAGTGTCACAAGTTATATGTTTGTCCTGCACACCGCCCCCCATCCAGTGGGCAGCGGTGGATAAAATAAAATAAAAAATAAAATGTTTATTTAGGTAAGGTACATACATACAATAAATTTTTACAAAGATTGGTTGACTTATAGGTAGAGGTAGTACATACAATGCCTAAAGCCACTATTACGCAAAGCGTTTCGGGCATGATAAACTTAAATGACAAGCTTAATACTAATTGAGCATAATGAGTAGAATGAAAACAAGAAATGAAAACATAGATGAAAAAGCAGCACAAATACAATTATGTCGACAAACAGCGCTCTTTAAAGAAAAACAGACATTGGTTGACAATAGAAGGGTAAGGTAGGTTACAGGGAATTTATTAGGTATAGCTTCGTTTTTAACTTAAACTGGTTGAGAGAGGTACAGTCTTTAACATGGTTGGGAAGGTCATTCCACATTCTGGGCCCCTTGATTTGTAGAGCATTTCTAGTTTGATTAAGTCGTACTCTAGGAATATCAAAACTATTTATTTCTGGTGTGGTGCTCATGGGTTCTGTTACAACTTTCTATGAAGCTTTTGAGATCAGGATTGGCATTATAGTTTAGCGTTTTATATATGTATAATACACATGAGAGAATGTGCAGTGACTTAATGTCTAACATATTCAGAGATTTGAGTAGGGGTACCGAGTGATGTCTGGGGCCAGAATTGGATATTGTCCTAATAGCAGCTTTGTGTTGAGTAATTAGAGGACGTAAGTGATTTTGGGTAGTAGAGCCCCAAGCACAAATACCATAGTTGAGATATGGATAGATAAGGGAGTAATAGAGAGTCACCAGGGCAGGGCGGGGTACATAATATCTGATCTTAGAAAGAATGCCCACAGTTTTTGAAACTTTTTTTGATATGTTTAGAATGTGTCCCTGGAAATTCAGCTTGTGGTCAATGAGAATGCCAAGGAATTTGCCATCTAATTTGTTACAAATTTGGGTATTGTTTATTTTGAGATTTATTTGATTAGAGGATTTATTGCCAAACAGAATATAGAAAGTTTTGTCAATGTTAAGGGTGAGTTTGTTGGCAGTTAGCCACAGATGGACTTTATTTAGCTCAGTATTTACTGTGGCATTTAGAGCAAGGGGATAGGTTACAATCACTTGGTTACTACCTACAGTTAGCAAACTGGGAATATATGGCTAAGACTTCTGGTAGCAGATCATTTAGAATGAAATATTTACACATCTTTGGAACATTTGTTATAGAATGGTCTCTGATTTTACGTATATCTTTTCGCAGTCCGACAGAGGATGTGCGAATAATTTTGTTGACAATTTACATTTGGTCAGGTTTACATCGGCAGATAATGAGAATGCCCAGAGATACTTCTAACCGAGTCTAAGCCGAGCAGTAGTAACATCTTGAAGTCTGCTGATTTTATTGAATGATTTATTGGATTTATTAGATGTGTGGGTCCTCTTGCATGATAGTATGATGAGATGGAATTACTGGTGCGATTTCACTTTGCCTCAGAGCTACGAGATTTTCTTGAAGTTCTTGGTGTACTATTGCTCTCAGACTGCTTATTATCAATCCAAGGTTATAACAGGTCGCACTGCAGCAGCCTGTAGAATATACAAAGACAACATATGCACACAGACCACTAGTGGGAGACTGAGTAACTGGGTTAGCTCCACACATGCAGAATTGACTGCACTAACCCTTGCCACTAACGAACAATTACTCCTCCACTGAAGAACAGTGGAGGAGAAATTTTCTGTGATTCAAAGTCAGCTCATCAAGCCCTTAAAAATCCGACATGCAAAATAAACACTTGGAATGTTATAACATCAATTATAAACATTATTAATGTAAAGAGCAAAAGTCTCAGTCTCATTTGTATAGGTAGTAGAAGGCATCCTTCAGTCTCGGAAGACTATGGAGTTGCGCCCTGACAGGGCGCAAAGCCTGGTAGGTAGATATGGAGGAGAAACTGTTACCCATGCAGCAGGTCCCCCCTCTCCACGTTGCTGAAATTATCCAATAGAAAAGCAAATGCCAATACACATGGTTCCAGCAACGTCGCAGGAGCTGCCAGAACGAGGTCGACGTCAACAACGAACTGCCTTAGGGGCTCCAACTCCGGATTTTTCCTCGAGGTTGACTCCTGAAGCCTTTCCCCAAAAAGGGGTATGGCCGCAAGGCAGCGGAGGTTTAAAATCAGGGTTTTCCTTCCCCCTATATAATATATAGGGGAAGGGGATATATAGGGGGAATATATTCCCCTTTTGTATAGGTACCATCTCACACATTTGTCCAGCATGATGACACAAGTAAGGCAGCTAAATCTGCATATGATAAGCCTGAAATTGAGTTGGATATGGGTATTTAAAACTGTGTAAGAATTCAGAGCACTTCTATAACAAATGTTACAGAGATGTGTAAATACTTCATTCAAAATTATCTGCTACCAGAAATCTTAGCCAAATATCCCCAGTTTGCTATCTGTATGTAGTAACTAAGTGATTGTAACCTCTCCACCGCTGCCCACTGGATGGGGGCTGTGTGTAGGACAACAACCCGTTATCGCACAAGACAGCACATATGTGACTAAATGCTTATAATCTCTATGTTGCTAATGTATATAGTACCTATGTGGTATATTCCCAGTTATATATTTTTTTCAAGGCGCTAACTCTTCCTCGCGTACCAATTTACGTCTAATAGTACCCGTCTATTGCAGTAGACAGCAGAATAGTCGTGACTGGTTCAATTTTAATGAAAATTATATTTTTACAGTCCCACATGTGTTGTGAAATTTACCTACCATTGTCCATGCTATTATAATATTATGTATCAAATACATCCTATTGAAGGCTCGTAGTTTTGTTTTGAGAAATGTTGGTTGTTCTCAGTAAATAATAATCAGCACTATTAATTATTACATATAATAATGATGCTTCGCCAATCAACATAATATACATAGTAGTTAGTAATAGTTAGTTAATAGTAGTTAGTAAACAGTTGATTGACAGTTGAGAGGCGGGCCGAAAGAGCAAAGCTCAGCCCCCGCAAACACAATTAGGTGAATACACAAGTGTGTGATTTGAAAATGTCAAGAGAATGGAGTGTTGGAGTGTTTTTATTATTTAGTCCCAACCCCCAGGATGTAGGGTTATATTATATATGCGTGGTTGTATGTGCAATGCTTGTGGGGCTCCCTATGCTCGTGGGGACCCCGGGCAAGTGTCTATCGGCTCCATCCCACTCAATTTCAGGCTTATCACTTGCAGTTTTAGCTGCCTAGCGCACATCTGTGACAGGCTAGTACGCCTCCTATGTGTGATGGTACCCATACAAATGAGATTGAAACTCTTGCTCTGTGTATCTGGTAGTTGGCGAAAGACCCACAGTTGGTTGCTGTGAATTTTCCAAAAAAGCTGAATTTCCAGGGACACATTCTAAATATATCAAAAAAAGTTTCAAAAACTGTGGGCATTCTTTCTAAGATCAGATATTATGTACCCCGCCCTGCCCTGGTGACTCTCTATTACTCCCTTATCTATCCATATCTCAACTATGGTATTTGTGCTTGGGGTTCTACTACCCAAAATCACTTACGTCCTCTAATTACCCAACACAAAGCTGCTATTAGAACAATATCCAACTCTGGCCCCAGACATCACTCGGTACCCCTACTCAAATCTCTGAATATGTTAGATATTAAGTCACTGCACATTCTCTCATGTGTATTATACATATATAAAACGCTAAACTATAATGCCAATCCTGATCTCAAAAGCTTCATAGAAGGTTGTAACAGAACCCATGAGCACCACACCAGAAATAAATACAGTTTTGATATTCCTAGAGTACGACTTAATCAAACTAGAAATGCTCTGCAAATCAAGGGGCCCAGAATGTGGAATGACCTTCCCAACCATGTTAAAGACTGTACCTCTCTCAACCAGTTTAAGATAAAAACTAAACACTACCTAATAAATTCCCTGTAACCTACCTCACTCCTCTATTGTCAACCCATGTCTGTTATTTTCTTTTTTTTTAATCAACACTGTTTGTCAACCTATTGTATTTGTGCTGCTTTTTCAGTCATGTTCCCCCCTTTTTTTTATCTTTATTTGTATTTGTTCTCAACACTTTTTATTCTTTATGCTCAATTAGTATTAAGTTCTAGATATTAATGTTTTTCTTGCCCGAAACGCATTGCGTAATAGTGGCTTTAGGCATTGTATATACTAGCTCTATCTATATATCAATCCATTAATGTAACATCACTTGTATGTATATCCCTTACCTGAATAAACATCTGAATCTGGTAGTGGACCACATTCCCGTCCTACAGGTGGAAGTAGACCTGTTTGTAGTAGTGTACCCTTTAGACCTTCTAACGTAACATCGTTTTCTGTAGACGTTCCAACACTCCATTCTCTTGACATTTTCAAAGCACACACTATTGTATATTATGTTGATTGGCGAAGCACCATTATTATATGTAATTAATAGTTCTTATTATTATTTACTGATAACAACCAAAAACTGTAAAAATATAATTATCATTAAAATTGAACCAATCACGACTATTCTGCTGTCAACGGCGATAGACGGGTACTATTAGACGTAAATTGGCACGTGAGGAAGAGTTAGTACCTTGAAAAATATATAACTGGGAATATACCACATAGGTACTATATACATTAGAAAGAGACTATAAATATTTAGTCACATATGTGCTGTCTTGTGCGAGAACGGGTTGTTGGAGTGTTTTTATTATTTAGTCCCAACCCCCAGGATGTAGGGTTATATTATATATGCGTGGTTGAATGTTCTCAACGGGTTGAACCCGTTCTCGCACAAGACAGCACATATGTGACTAAATATTTATAGTCTATGTTATATATATATAATATATATAATATATATATATATATATATATATATATATATATATATATATATATATATATATATATATATATATATATATATATATATATATATATATATACATTGAATATGACCGCATATTCTGTATTTATTATTTTCTGGTTTAGGGCTTCTATCCCTCTAACTAGAAGCAGCGAAACAATTCAAAAATCTGAAAGACGTAACAATAAGAAAAGCCGACAAAACAGCAGCATATGTATTGATTCCTACCCATGAATACATGAACAAAATTAGCGACATCCTTAGTGACGACTCCAAATTTCAACGAATCACGAGGAACCCCGTAGAAGACCTTAAGCGGAAAGTAAACAAAACAATTACAGCAATCAACGCAAAGAAAGGTAGTGTGCATTTCAATAAACTTCAAGGCGACTATGGCTTAGGATATGCCTACGGCAATGTTAAGACGCATAAACCAGGTAACCCACTACGCCCTATAATCAGCCAAATACCAACCCCAACTTATCACCTGGCAAAGAAACTCAATGAACTCCTAACTCCATACACTCCAAGTAAGTTTAGTCTACAATCATCAGCAGATTTCCTAGAATTGATCAAATCTACCCAGCCCGATGGAATCATCGCTTCCCTGGACGTTGAATCCCTTGTAACGGTTCTATTGTTACGTAAAGTATGGTGACAAATAAACACAGACACTAAGATACTATATATATATTTGGTCGAATATACAGAAGTACACAGGTGATACTTTGGTGTGAGTTGAGCGCACTGAGCGTTGGTACAGTATCTCGCAAGTGTCTGCTCTAAACCACACTTGAAAGTAGACTAGTTAATGTTTGCTATTCTTGCCGCTTATATTGCTCGGGCAACACCTCACCGTGTTGCCCGGGCAACGCCTCACCTCATTCATCTCCAAAGGTTGACAGGAATATTAACACTATATTTGGAGCGAGTATATTATTGGGATAATCTACTCGCTACACCCTATTTACCAACGTCCCAGTCGACACAACCATAGGAATGATACTGGACAGAGTATACAGAGACGAGAGCACCCCCAAATTAGACATACCTGAGCCACACTTGAAAAGTCTTCTCGAAGCATGTACAAAGGAAGCCCCTTTCATCAGTCCACAAGGAGACATGTATTTACAAATAGACGGAGTAGCAATGGGCTCCCCCTTAGGAGTTTTATTTGCTAATTTTTATATGGGAACCATCGAAGACAGGGTCTTCAGTAGCAGACAAAAACCAACTGTATACTGCCGTTATGTAGATGACATATTCGTAATAGTAAAAGACTCAGATGAACTAATTGACCTAAAAAGACACCTAGAGAGAGAGTCAGTACTCCGATTTACACATGAAAATAGTGAAAATAACAGTCTGCCATTCCTGGATGTACTAATAACAAAAACAGGAACCTCTTTAAGCACCAACGTGTATACCAAGCCCACCAACATAGGATTATGCCTGAACGGTAGAAGTGAGTGCCCCCAAAGATACAAAGCCAGTGTTCTCAATGCTTATATTCGTCGAGCGCTTACCCACTGCTCTGAATGGAGCAACGTGAGTAGAGAGTTTGAAAGAGTAACTCAGGTATTGGTGAACAACGGATATAGCAACGCGGAAATAAACGTTGCTATAAGAAGACACTTGGACCGTTGGTATAATTCAGAACCTAGAACAGAAACCACAACACCCCCAATAAAATTATATTACAAATCAACCATGCACAGTGAACATATAAAAGAGGAAAGAATAATGAAAGAAATAATCCGTAAAGGAGTAAAAAGCACTACCCCTAACCAAAACATAAACCTGATAATATTCTACAAAACCAAGAAGACTTCCGAACTCCTTATCAAAAACAGCCCGAAGCCGACGGAGAACCCTCTACAGCAGTCAAGCGTTGTATACATGTACACTTGCCCCCACGAAGGATGTAACCTTCAATGTAAGTACATAGGTATGACGTCGACCAAGCTGACGAGGCGTTTGACATGCCATCTTCAATCTGGTGCCCCTAGGAATCACATGAGACAAGCCCATGACATTACTCTAACAAGAGAAATGTTGAACAAGAATACTTGCATAATAGACAAAACCCAAGATGCAAGAAGATTACAAATTCTTGAGGCAATTCACATAAGAATAGAGCGACCTACCATGAACACCCAAATCACGGAACTATTTACTCTACCCACCATGAGAGTAAGGACAAGACAAGAACATATCGATGCCAACACAGAAGACAATGTCCAACATAATAGGCCAATTACACTGGATTAATCTTTGTTTAGATAGGAGATGCCTCGTATGGGCCAATAAGCCTTCTGCAGCCTCAATGTTTCACCTCACATTTATCCCTTATGTATCCCCCCATGTTTTCACCTTCATTGTATTATCACCTGACCCAGTGCGGGTATAAAATCATCTAGTATTGTAAGATCTGTTCACTTGAGAATGAACCATGGAGGATCGAAACGTCGTGCAAATTATATAAATAAGTGTAATACACTATAGTAAATCACTTCTTTTCTTCACCTTAAAAGTACGAAAATGAGTTTTGGAGAACTCCTATTTCAATTAAGCCCTGATGCTAAGAAAATAGTTAGAGGGATAGAAGCCCTAAACCAGAAAATAATAAATACAGAATATGCGGTCATATTCAATGAAACATGTTTGAAAGAAAACCTGCTGCCAGTATACACCAATATATATATATATATATATATATATATATATATATATATATATATATATATATATATATATATATATATATATATATATATATATATATTGTACCTAGTAGCCAGAACTCACTTCTCAGCCTATTATGCAAGGCCCGATTTGCCTAATAAGCCAAGTTTTCATGAATTAATTGTTTTTCGACTACCTAACCTACCTAACCTAACCTAACATTTTCTGCTACCTAACCCAACCTAACCTATAAAGATAGGTTAGGTTAGGTAGGGTTGGTTAGGTTCGGTCATATATCTACGTTAATTTTAACGCCAATAAAAAAAAAATTGACCTCATACATAATGAAATGGGTAGCTTTATCATTTCATAAGAAAAAAAATAGAGAAAATATATTAATTCAGGAAAACTTGGCTTATTAGGCAAATCGGGCCTTGCATAGTAGGCTGAGAAGTGAGTTCTGGCTACTAGGTACAACATATATATATATATATATATATATATATATATATATATATATATATATATATATATATATATATATATATATATATATATATATATATATATATATATAATGCGCCTTCAGCCTGAAGTCTCCAAAGGAATTTGTTGACTTACTGCGGGGCACACGGGCCACAGGGATAAGAGCCTCGTTGGACGTAGAATCACTGTTCACCAACGTACCTGTGGACGAGACAATCGGGATGATAACCGACAGAGTATCGTGATCCAGCCTGTACTCCTCTTGACATACCAGAAAATATCCTAAGGAAACTACTCCAAGCTTGTACTAAAGAGGCACCCTTCTTGTGCCCGGATGGGCACATGTATAAGCAAGTAGATGGGGTCGCCATGGGTTCTCCCCTAGGTGTCCTGTTTGCAAACTTCTACATGGGTACCATTGAGCAAAAAGTCTTAGTCGACATGAACTTGAAACCGGCCATATACTGCAGGTATGTTGACGACATTTTTACACAGGTACCTGATGTCAGACATCTGCAGGAGCTGAAGGAGGCATTTGAGCAGAGTTCCGTGCTGCGTTTCACTTACGAGATGGAAAAGGATGGGAAGCTGCCCTTTCTAGATGTAACAGTCATGGAAAAAGAGCGGAGATTTCCACACTGCAGTCTACACTAAGGAAACGAACATAGGAATGTTCTAAATGCCAACAGCGACTGCCCAGACAGGTACAAGAGGAGTGTTGTTAACGCATATGTCGACCGTGCTCTCAGCCACAGCTCAGAATGGAAGCAAGTCGACGAAGAACTCTGTAGGGTAAGGCAGGTCCTAGTCAATAACGGCTTCTCCAATGGTTTCGTCGACGACATCATAAGAAGGAAAGTGAAACGCCATGCAACCTCTGAAGAGACAACTTACACAACACCTATACCCCCTATTAGACTATTTTACAGGAACTTCTTTTCCACAGCTCATAAAACGGAGGAAAGGGTCCTGAAAGATATTGTTAATAGAAACGTTATCCCTACAGACAAAAATCAGAGGATACAACTGACGATTTACTATAAAACCAGAAAAACGGCCAGCCTACTCATGAGAAACTCTCCAGACACAAAGCAGAACGCTTTAAAAGAGACCAACGTCGTCTATGCCTTCAAATGCCCTCTTGGGGACTGCAAGCTCCAAAAAACCCAGTATATAGGCAAGACAACAACATCTCTTTCTAGGCGTTTAACGATGCATAAGCAACAGGGCTCCATTACGGAACATATAACCTCTTCCCACAACCAAACCATCGCCAGAGAAATCCTAGTAAACAACACAGAAATCATCGATAGATACAGCGATAGCAGGCGGCTTGACGTTTGCGAGGCACTACACATTAAAAAGTCAACACCAGCAATCAACAGCCAATTAATGCACAACTATATTCTACCCACCTCAAGACTCCGCTCCAATATAGAAGCATCAAGAAATATGGACCAATAGGCTTTCTACAATCACTTCCATTCAATACCCATTGTTTCGTGTTCTGTCTTGTGTTGATGAATTTAATACCCTATTAAATACCACCTCACCCCATCCACCTCACTCAAAATGTAGATATAAACAAACCGGAGATGTGTAAGTTCTATTCAGTTGCGTATGTGTAAACTAAAGTCTTTGAAAATGTAATAAGTTTTACGAAACGCGCTCAAGTGTCGCGTCAGACTAGAAATAAAAATGAATTTTGGAGAATTGATTTTTGAACTACCACCAACAGTGAAAAGAAATGTACGAAAGATCGAGAAAATTCGTGTTAGAATTATTAATCTTACTTTTTCGGTCATATTTAATAATATATGTCTACAGGAAAGACTGCTACCAAAATATACTAATATATATATATATATACATACATACATACACGCATACACACATACATACATACATACATACATACACACATACACGACATGCGACACGAAATGGGGTGCCATGACAGACCCAGCACTCAGACCAGCCATGCCGAAAGCCAAGAAACAATCCAGTTGGGAGAGCCCCATTGTAGACAAAGAAGCCACAGCTTTGGTGGAGGCAGCAACAACTCCCAGTGATCGTGCACACCTCACAGCTGTGCAGGCTCCCCATACAGGGGACTTCCTTCTGGCAGTCCCCATGTCTGCGACAGGCACACGTCTTGATCCGCAGGAGCTCCGTATTGCAGTCGCTCTCTACCTTGCTGCCCCTATCCACACTGTTCACAGGTGTATTTGCGGCGAGGCAGATGCTGACGAATATGGATTGCATGGCCTGCACTGTGGAAAATCGGGTGGTTGGCACACTAGACACGACAAAGTCAACGACATCATTAAAAGAAGCCTTGCCTCTGCTCAGTGTCCAGCGGAGAGAGAGCCCCGCAACCTACTGAACCGTGACTGTTAGCTTTGCCGGCCGACCAGACGGAATCACACTGCGTCCGTGGAAGGCTGGCAGGCAGTTGGCATGGGACTATACTTGCGTATCCACCCTGGCAACGACATACATCACCCTCTCTGCCGGCACAGCAGGAGCCGCAGCGACACAGAGAAAAGCAAAAGTCAGTCAAGTACAGGCAATTAGATCAACGGTACAACTTCGTTCCAATAGCGTCTGAGACCCTAGGCCCATGGGGTGAGTGCAAGAAGGTTTCTTAAGGATCTTGGTTCCAAGCTCATTGACACCACAAGAGACCCTAGAGCGGCAAGTTTTCTCTTTCAGCACCCCAGTGTCGCGATCCAGAGGGGGAATGCCCGCTGCATCCTCTGTTCCTGCCCGGCGTCGGAGGAGTTCGAGGAAATCTACAGCCTCTAGGAAGCAAACTTTTTCTTGTGTCCTCTTAATGTTCATTTTTTGTATAAAATCAGATATGTAACTGTATAACCTTGCATAATAAAGTGTACACCATAATAAAAAAAAAAAAGGGGTGGTAGGAGAAGCGAACACTTTCGTATTCCGAGTTAAATGGCAAGTTTTTCCCTGAATGCTCTGTGTTCCCTTCTCTGAGGCTGTGGGTCCCTATAATTGCACCAGTGATGGTACCCCCCTATATATAAAAAAAAATGTATATGTATATATATATGTCGTACCTAGTAGCCAGAACGCACTTCTCAGCCTACTATGCAAGGCCCGATTTGCCTAATAAGCCAAGTTTTCATGAATTAATGTTTTTTCGACTACCTAACCTAACCTAACTTTCTCGGCTACCTAACCTAACCTATAAAGATAGGTTAGGTAGGGTTGGTTAGGTTTGGTCATATATCTACGTTAATTTTAACTCCAATAAAAAAAATTGACCTCATACATAATGAAATGGGTAGCTTTATCATTTCATCAGAAAAAAATTAGAGAAAATATAATTTTTAGAGAAAAAATTTCGTTTGCCCGAAACGCATTGCGTAATAGTGGCTTTAGGCATTGTATGTACTAGCTCTATCTATATATCAATCCATTAATGTAACATCACTTGTATGTATATACCTTACCTGAATAAACATCTGAATCTGAATCTATATATATATATATATATATATATATATATATATATATATATATATATATATATATATATATATATATATATATTTATATTGTGACGGTAAAGTGTTGGAGTGTTGATGTTCGGCAGTCCTCCAATGGCAGGTGGCAATGCCTTGTCACATTTACAGAAAAAAAAAGACTGCTTGCCTGTTTGTCTGTGGTAAGGTAATGAGAAGACACAAAATATAAACAATGAAATGTTAATTACTTTAGAAAACAAAATATGAACAAAGACAATCCCTTGGCTTACGTAAAATTCAAAACAAGTCAACAAACAAAACATGAATAATTAATGAATGTAAAATTTACTCTAAAACAAAATAAAGTGCAAGACAATAATAATAATCAGGTGCTGAGAATACTGGCTAAAGCTGCCACCTCCCTTAGTACACGACAGCCAGGGCTTAGTCTACCAGAGAGAGATGTCAACTTCTAAGAGCACAGAGATATTCTGAGGAGTATGGCGTGAGCTGGCCCAGACGTCGACTCCGGTATAGGGCGTGAGTGCAGGTGTAGGTGCGGTCGGCGATACACCAGCCAATCAGGAGCAGGCAGGCGGAGAATGGGTAGTTTGTTCGTTGACGACGGGCGGAGCCGGTGTGTCGGGTGGAGCAAGGTATGCTTTGCTTCCTGGGCAAAACGTTTAACGATACTGGTGGATGTATCTTCAATATAGTATCTTGTACTTGTAAATTGACGTGAATTATATAGGGAAGAGCAGGCTCAGTCTCTCTTGAAAGTGACTATTGTCACTATATATATATGCGAACAAGCCTGAATGGTCCCCAGGCATATATGCAACTGAAAACTCCACACCCCAGAAGTAACTCGAACCCATACTGAGTTTTCAGTTGCATATATGCCTTGGGACCATTCAGGCTTGTTCGCATTTGTTTTGCTCACGTGGCCCCCAAAAATGAGGCGATTTGATAAAATACTATGCCCAAGACTACCAGCAGAGCTGTGCCGTCGGGATGATGGGCAAATAGCCTCGGCTACTGTCATGTTCACAGAAAATGGTACCATCCGTTTTCTATGTGCGGCGGCTGAGACGCCAGAGAGAGAGACAGAAGGTAAACGAGAGCGTACAGGACGCCCGCCAAGCTTGGTAGCTACTAGTCATGTAATCATATTAAGTATTAAAGTCAGTAACCAAGTCATGACTTTACATCAACCCTACAGCCAAGACTTCCTCAGTAACACACAAACACCACATTGGCGACGAGGATGAACTGTGAACGCAGGTATTTGTTCAGTTTCAAACACAAGGGAGAAGCATGCTGCCTGGAGGAGGAAGAGAAGCTGTGAGCGCCATACCCGATGCTGTATGCTAACCGATGCTGTGTGCTAACCAATGCTGTGTGCTAAACGATGCTGTGTGCTAACCAATGCTGTGTGCTACCCAAGCTGTGCTGAAGAAACTGTGTACTGAGGAATCTGCCGACGTTGTGTACGAAACGACGCTTTAATGTGTACAAAACCTGATGTTTTGGTTACGAAACGACGCTTCGTGCTACAAAATTCATCACATTGAACTGACTGCTGTACCGACTGCTGTACCAACTGCTGTACCAACTGCTGCTGTACCAACTACTGCTGTACCAACTACTGCTGTACCAACTACTGCTGTACCAACTACTGCTGTACCAACTGCTGTGCTGCTGCTGTGAGTAGGAACAACACATGTACACAAGGGCTAGGTAAGAAGTCAGTTGCTGCTATATTGTGCACTGTTGTGAACTTTTGCATAAAAATGCATGTGTGCTTTGCAAAATTAAAGTAATTACAGTGAATTCTTGACTAACATATACAGTGCAGTGTTTAATATTCTGAGGAACATTTAAGTGATAAGTTACATTTATTCAGTAAAAATGGCAAATATACCTCAGTTTCCTGCATTTGATCCTGACTGTGACCAGACAAACCTGTCACAGAGGTGGGTCAAATGGCTTAAAAAGTTTGAAAATTTGTTGATAGTTTCTGACATCAAAAGTGCTGAAAGAAAGCGTGCCTTTCTACTTCATTATGCAGGTGATAGAGTTTGTGACATCTTTGACACACTGAAAGACACTGGTGGTGCCAAAGATTATGACACTGCCAAAGCCAAACTAACAGAGCATTTCAAACCAAGGCAAAATACTGCTATGGAAATTATGCATTTCAGGAGAGCAAAACAACTCTCTAATGAAACTGTGGATCAATACCACACACGTCTGCAGGGTTTAGCAGCCCATTGTGAGTTTGCTGATGTTGACAAAGAAATCAAACAGCAAATAATTGAATCATGCACATCTACACGTCTTCGTCGAAGAGCTCTAGAACTTGTTGATGATGACAGTTCTCTTACCAAGATACTGGATATGGCTCGTCGAATGGAAGATGCTGCACGTGATGCTCGTGTCATGGAGTGCAGTGCTAATAACGGTTCTGCCACTGTTACTAACAGTGATGAGGTACGTAAGGTTCAGGGAGGACACCGTGATCAAAGAAGATATCATGGCAAACCTAACAGTAAATTTAGCCGAGAACCACGTCACAACTGGGGTCAAGGAACAAGGCTCAAGCAGTCACAACGACCCACATCAGAGGGTGTCAACAATAAATGTTACAATTGTGGAGGAGACTACCCACACCAAGATAATGTTTGTCCTGCTCAAGGTAAGAAGTGCTATGAGTGTGGAAAACTAGGTCATTTTGGTGCTATGTGTCGTTCCGCACTAAAGAAACCACAGTCAATGAATAAAAGCACTGTACGAGGATCAGGTCATAGGGGTCGAGGTGGTAAACACAATATTGCACCTCATATCCAGAATGTTAATAATGTACTGTACAAGACAACATTTCATTACAACCAGTCTCAGATGACAGTGAATGTGATTATACTTATGGAGTACAAGCAATCACAGAATGGAATGATCTTCCAAACAACCCAGAGACTATAGTATATATTGCTGGTATTTGTCTCAAAGTTCTCATTGACACTGGATCAAACATTGACACCATTCCTGAGTGCCACTATGAAAAATTTAAAAAACAGTTCCCAAAGCTTGAGAACTATAATGGCAAAGCCACTGCCTATGCTTCAAAGTTAGCCTTGCCAGTGATTGGAACTTTCACTGCAGAGATTAAGTCAAAGAATGCAATGCTCATTACTACATTCCATGTTGTTAGGAATGCAAAGGAGTCTTTACTCAGTTACAAGACTTCAACCAAATTGGGGCTACTTCAGCTTTCTAATGCTGTAGCAGTGGAATCTGCAAACAATGTTGATGGTATTGTTGCTGAATTTTCTGATCGATTTAAATCCATAGGTTGTTATACTGATAGCAAAGTACATCTGCATATCAACCCAGATGTAATTCCAGTTGCCCAACCACATCGCCGACAACCATTCCATACTCGCAAGAAAGTCGATGCCGAACTGGATAGGCTGATGGAACTAGATATCATTGAACCAGTAACAGGCCCAACACCATGGGTAAGCCCAATTGTCACTCCACCAAAGCCGAAGAATCCAG
The DNA here is from genome assembly GCF_040958095.1 of Procambarus clarkii. NCBI lineage: Eukaryota > Metazoa > Arthropoda > Malacostraca > Decapoda > Cambaridae > Procambarus > Procambarus clarkii. Next base: position 11,391,822 of record NC_091186.1, read on the forward strand.
ATGAGATACGCATTTGTGTGGACATGCGTGTTCCCAACAAGGCAATAATGCGTGAACGCCATCCTACACCCACTGTAGATGATATGATCTACCGCTTGAATGGTGCAACTGTATTCAGCAAGTTAGATTTAAACAAGGGCTATCATCAGCTTGAACTTGATGATGAGAGTCGCTTCATCACAACGTTTACGACACATCGAGGTCTGTATAGGTACAAGCGCCTGAGTTTTGGTATTAACAGTGCTGCCGAGGTATTCCAGCACATCAGCAGCCAGGTATTGCAAGATATACCTAATGCTGACAACATGTCTGATGACATCATTGTTTATGGCCGTACCCAAGCTGAACACGACAAAGCTCTTCGTGCAACATTGCAACGCTTACGAGAAAAAAATTTGACGCTAAGCCGAGCAAAGTGTGAGTTCAATCAACATAAAATTGAATTCTTTGGACATGTACTTAGTGACAAAGGTCTGTCTCCAGATCCTAAGAAAGTTGCAGATATCAAGAATGCTGCACCTCCTTCAACGTCCACTGAAGTACATAGTTTTCTGGGAATGGCAAACTACTGTTCTCGCTTCATTCCAGATTTTGCTACCATTACGAAGCCTCTACGTGAGCTCCTGAAGAAAAATGCATCATGGTACTGGAGCGAGATCGAGCAAAATGCATTTGATGCTGTGAAAGATGCACTAGTAGAGAATGCGACTGCTGCATACTTTGATCCATCAATGGACACTGAGTTAACAGTGGATGCTAGTCCTGTTGGTTTAGGTGCTGTTTTAGCCCAACACAAACCTGGTCAACCAGATTCCCGAGTAGTAATTGCCTACGCCAGCCGTTCTCTCACAGATGTTGAGCAACGATACAGTCAGACAGAGAAGGAAGCTCTTGCTCTTGTATGGGGCTGTGAACACTTCAATGTGTATCTGCTTGGTGCGCCCTTCGCCACGATAGTCACTGACCACAAACCGTTGGAGACCATCTTCAATAATCCAAAGTCCAAACCACCAGCTCGCATTGAGAGATGGGCTCTTCGTCTGCAACCATACAACTTTACGGTGAAATACAAGCCGGGTGCAGGCAATCCCGCTGATTACATCAGTCGACATCCTGCAAACAGTTTCACCATCACCAAGCATCAGCAAGTTGCCGAGGAATATGTACACTCTGTAACCTGTGATGCAGTCCCTAAGGCTCTTACTCTTGATGAAATCCGTACTGCAACCCTAGAGGACCCAACTCTGCAAGCAACAGTGGATGCATTGACTAAGAAAAAGTTTCCACGCATCCCACCCTCAGGAGTTGACCAAGATGCATTCAAAGCACTTGAACGCATCCAGACAGAATTAAGTGTTACGCAACAACGCGACACTGTGCTGCGAGGTACTCGTATCGTTATTCCAGCTGTTCTCCAGCAACGTGCTCTGAAGCTTGCACATCAAGGACACCAAGGTCTTGTTAGGACCAAACAGCTGCTACGAGAAAAGGTGTGGTTTCCTGGCATTGATCGTCAAGCAAAGGATATGCATGATGCCTGTGTCCCTTGCCAAGCTGCAGTGGATACTTCAAGACCAACACCTCTACAACCTTCACCACTACCTGCTGCACCATGGACGGAAGTATCGATGGACTTCTGCGGACCACTACCAACTGGAGAGTACTTGATGGTAGTCATTGATGATCACTCACGTTATCCAGAAGTAGAAATCATCACTTCCACATCTGCAAAGGCTGTCATCCCGAAACTCGACAAGATCTTTTCAAACTTTGGCATTCCTGAAGTTGTCAAGACGGACAATGGACCGCCATTCAATGGACAAGACTTTGTCAACTTTGCTGAGCATATTGGATTCAAACACCGCCGTGTGATGCCACTACATCCTCAAGCAAATGGAGAAGTTGAGAGATTCATGCAACCTCTCATGAAAGCGGTACGCTGTGCTCATGCCGAAGGACGATCCTGGAAACAAGCTATGTATGCTTTTCTCAGGAACTACCGTGCAACACCGCATGGAACACTGGGCAAGTCACCTGGTGAACTTTTATTTGGACGTCCTATGAGAATCGCACTACCCGTCATGCCAGCCGAGGTAACGGATAAACGTCTCGCTCAGAAGGATGCACTAGCCAAGGGCAAAATGAAAATTGCTCATGATCAACGTGCAAAGGAACAGTTCATAAAGGTTGGAGACACTGTTCTCGTTAAAAAGAAAAAAGAGGGAAAGTTAGATATGCCGTATGATACAAAACCATATAAAGTGCTTAGTGTAAAAGGAACTATGGTAACAGCTAGTAATAGAGATCATAGTATAACACGTAATATGGCTTATTTCAAAGTAATTCCAACTAGTGTAGAAAATGATGAAGTGCAAAGTCGTGCAAAAGAAAAAGAAAAAAATAGTTATAACCCGACAAACAATTCATCAAGGGATGTTATTGCATTTAAGGACTCTCGTCCTAAACGTCATGTTAAACGCCCTACACGATTTGACGATTAATTGTGTTCCTATGTAATGAAAAGTATTTACTTATTGTGCTAAACTAAATTTAATATTGTTTGAATAATGCAGATATCTCATTCAATATTTTGTAACTTTGTATTACAGTTTCTTTCATGTTTGTTTAACATTGCATATGTATTTTTAACATTGAAATCCTTTGTGGAAAAGATTAAGTTGTTTAAATTCTTTGTGTGCTTAATTAATGTTAAATGTATGCAGTATCTCTTGATATGTTAATAACTTACTTTGTGTCAATAACTTTGCTTTGTGCTACACGCATGGTAGACATCCTGTATTCATTCTTTTTAAAGAAAAGGAGGGATGTCATGTTCACAGAAAATGGTACCATCCGTTTTCTATGTGCGGCGGCTGAGACGCCAGAGAGAGAGACAGAAGGTAAACGAGAGCGTACAGGACGCCCGCCAAGCTTGGTAGCTACTAGTCATGTAATCATATTAAGTATTAAAGTCAGTAACCAAGTCATGACTTTACATCAACCCTACAGCCAAGACTTCCTCAGTAACACACAAACACCACAGCTACCATCATCTTTTGTACGGTCGTGATGGTCGAGCAGTTAAGGTCTCCTGTACACCAGTTGCATCGAATGAAGTATACTATATGTTAGAAATTTTTTTAATTCATTAATTAAGGAGGGAGTTCCATATATATTGCGTGTTTTTGTGTATGGCGCGTTTGTTTAGATTTAGTCAGACTCGAGAAATATCAGAAATATTGAGAAATACTTCTGGTGTGATACCCCTGCGAGTTCTATTATGTCTATCTAAAGAAGTTTCAAAACCGGTTTTAGAATTTAGGAAAAAGGTTTTGTAAGAGTAACTAGCACAAGAGAATGTGTGGAGTGAGTGTGTATATCATGTATACACAAAATGGTCGAGCCCCAAGGCCGGCCCCTTTGTGGGAAATAGCATTATGATCAAATAATAGGGAAGATGGTGCAAGGTAGGGAAAATGGTCAAGGATAAAAAGGTTGTGTAGGGGAGAGAAAGTGGTGTAGGGTAGGGAAGGTAGTAAAGTTATAGCATACATAAATATTTATCAACAAAAAAACTACTAAATTAACAAAGCCTTATTTGCGCATTTTACCGTTTATATATTTCAACTTTGAGTTAAAATACCGAGCCGAAACGCTGCGCGTACTAGTTAGTGGCTTTACAAGATTGTAATTACTATGCTATGTATACCTTGCCTTGAGGTTACCTCGAGGTGCTTCCGGGGCTTAGCGTCCCCGCGGCCCGGTCGTCGACCAGGCCTCCTGGTTGCTAGACTGATCAACCAGGCTGTTGGACGCGGCTGCTCGCAGCCTGATGTATGAGTCACAGCCTGGTTGATCAGGTATCCTTTGGAGGTGCTTATCCAGTTCTCTCTTGAACACTGAGGGGATTGCCAGCTATGCCCCTTATGTGCAGCGGAAGCGTGTTGAACAGTCTCGGGCCTCTGATGTTGATAGAGTTCTCTCTCAGAGTACCTGTCGCACCTCCGCTTTTCAACGGGGGTATTCTCCACATCCTGCCATGTCTTCTGGTCTCATGTGATGTTATTTCTGTGTGCAGGTTTGGGACCAGCCCCTCTAATATTTTCCACGTGTAAATTATTATGTATCTCTCCCGCCTGCACTCAAGGGAGTACAGATTTAGGCTCTTTAGTCGGTCCCAATAGTTTAGATGTTTTACCGAGTGGATTCTAGCAGTAAAGGATCTCTGCACGCTCTCCAGGACAGCAATTTCTCCAGCTTTGAAAAGGGCTGTCATTGTGCAGCAGTACTCCACTCTAGAGAGCATTGTGTATCCTCACCATACCAATGTACCTTCTTGTATATATATATAAATAAATAAATAAATAAATAAAATAAATAAATAAATAAATAAATAAATAAATAAATAAGTTAAAGATGGTGAAGGGTCGGGAGTTGATTGACTTTTATTATTAACAGGCTTAGGTATACACAACACTATACACACTATACGGCTGCTGCTCTATTCTATCTGAAGGATTGCAAAATGTAAATAAAAAACTAACTACAAATGTGCCCTTTTTTGTTATTAAGGCCGATACGATAGTTTACCGAGAAAGTATACTTTACCCCTGAGCATAATTTAGGTCTGCATCAGTTTAGTGTCAGTATAAAGTGTAAGTTTGAGCATTATTACAGATGGTTTACCTCGTAGTAATCTGTAATTTTTTCACAAAAGTTATTTGTTAGCCAAAATATTTGTATTTTTGTGTATTTTAAATAAAACACAAATTTTTTATTTTTGTTAATTATGAAGAAAGACTTAGTGCTCTTTTTTGAAAAAAAAAGACTAATTCAATTATCCATTTTATTGAAGAAAAATATAACAAGAGACAATATCAATACTAAAGTCATAATCAAACTAAAGTTCATAATGCCTTAATACAACATATCCAAAATTATTAATGCAGAGTAGGATTCGAATCCCTGGACTAGGAATTCCCTCTCACCCACAGTACCAATTGCTTCCAGGCCAAAGTAGGCCTATGAGAGGCGTTGACAGGACTAGTTAGACGTGGGTCTCTGGAGGCCCTCTAGTAACACTGAAGAGGAACGCTGGCATCTCAGGAACACTCAACTTTCACTTCTTCACAAGACGTTATTTACAAGTTCTGTGGATCTCCTCTTCCGGCCGAACGTGTAACTGAAACCAACTCCAAAACTGTTGGACCTGATGGAAATAAAGTTTTGTTGTAACATATAAATGAGAAATAATAATTAATGAAGGTTCCTCACAAGACAAACTCCGAGCTGCGATGAAAATATAAAATATAATCTTACGAGGAAACGCAGACTTTATAACACTTATAAACTGTATATGAATGCATGACAATCTATAGTAATGACACTGGCAAATTGTAATTGTTGTAATGGGGCAAATTGCACATAGTTTACAGTGAAGGGTGTAGCACGTGTTTAGACTGAAGGGTGTAACAGGTGTTAACAGCGAAGTGTGATGAGAACAGCTGGAAGAGAGGCCTACCTGCCGCCTCCACCCCGGGAGTGTTGAACACCGGCGGTGATGGAGGTCCGTTTATTAGGCTTTAACTCTTAACCCAAATTGGCTCCCACGTTCCTCTCGCTCCCAAGGCTGCATCATGGTATACAGATTACTACATTATATGTGCTACTGTATAATTTATTGTACTGAATCTTTGTTTATATGATCTATATATAGATAAATATTTATCAAAATATAAAAACTGTGCTATATTAACGAATCTTAATTTGTACATTTTACTGTTTATATATTTCAACTTTGAGTTAAAATACTGAGCTAAAGTGTACCAACAGTTTGCAATAACAATGATAAACAGTGGAATATGGTTGTCTTACCCGGGAACTTTGGTGCGGTCAACATTGAGGCCGCCTTGGATTGTGTGTTTGTCGAAGGTGTGACCCAAGTTGATGCTAGCGCTGTCTCGCCGAGCCCTGCAACACATGCAACACTTCATATGTCACAGTCCCCAGACCCTTTCAACTCGCTACATGTCATAGTCCCTAGACCTTTACAATACAGAGAACACTCTGCATATTATAGTCCCCTGAGCCTTGCAACACATACAACACTACACATGTTAGTCCTATTACACCTCTCTGCCTTTCTTATAACATTTACACAACTCTTCCTCCAATGATTTTATTAGCAATTCGTTACACAAGTATAATATATTAAGCTGTGAGGAGAGTCCACTTACTCACCACCCAGGCGATCAGTGTTGGCGGATCCGGATACCGTGGTCTGTCGCTTTCTTCGTTCATGACTCAAACCATATCTTCACCAGAGTTTAGGGACGGTTCTCGTCCCTCGTCTAGCACCAAATATTGATCAAGCTCCTCGTCCGACGTGTAAATTGGCGCCAGATTGGTATCTTGTGTCGGTGTGTTGGTGAGCTGCAGTGACGAGCTCTGGAGGGGGCTACCTGTCACCACTGCTAGGAGCACGGCGCTCACTGAGTGTTGTCTGCATGTTAGACTTGCTGAGGACAGTGGTGACGGACTCTCGGCTCCAGCAGGTTATATACTCCTGGACAAATTATGGAAAATGCCCTCAACCAACAACAGCAAAATGATTTGTTGTCATTTTCTGATCGTGTCCTTGACTGAGACACAACAAGTTGTCCTGCTTGGAGTTCCCGTCACTATTTTCCCAGTGTTATTGAAACGTTCCCTCTGCTGAAGAAAAAAATATTTTTAGATTTTTTGGAAGGCAATCATCGACTTGTATCTATTTATACATTTCATAGTATATTATCATTATACATGTTTGAGTAAAATGTTAAATTAAGGAGTCTTAATTAGTAGTGAAGATAATGACAGAGCACATGAGGGACCCGGAAGGAGCTCACGATGTAGAGGTTACCGAAGGAGCAGTTAGTGGGATACACTAGCTGGCCCACCCACCCCTCGCCCCGACCACCAGCGCCAAAAGATCACAGACAAGCTCACTAGGAGAGTCCCATAAGGGAAAAATTTACCTAAATAATGCTCGAAAATGCATTTGCGAGAACAAAGACCGCCTCCTAGTGGAAAATGCACACCCCATGCAGGGAATTTATAATCTGCCGTACTCAACTCAACTCTGGGAAATCTCTTTAATCACGACACTCATCGTATTGGTGTAGCCCTTCGTCTTGCCGTCCCTGTCCTCACCGTACACAGGTGTAGCTATGGAAAAGAATTAGGCAGATCAATACAGCCATCACAGTCATATGCTGTAAATCATAGGGGGCAAGACTGCAAGACCTTAAGAACTCTATGGCGTCATCAAGAGGAGCCTCGCCACAGTCCGCTGCCCGGCACAAAGATAACTGCACCTATTCAGCTCCAGCGGCACTCAGAAGTGTTCGGACGGGGTCGCCATGCTTCCCCTGGAAGGATGGTAAGCTAGTGATGTGGGACTACACACGTGCCTCCACACTGGTCAGTACCTATACCTTCAATACAGAGCAATCGATGGAGCTGGCGAAGCTGCTTTCAGAGTAACCCAGCAAGCTACTAGATACAGAGGTCTGGCACATTGCTAGTTTTGTTCTAATTGGCTTGGCAACCCTTGGTTCGTGGGGCAAAGGTGGACTGAAGTTCCTGAGAACTGGGCGACAAACTAATTAGGATTACAAAAGATCAAACAGCGACAAGTGCAGAGAGACCGGGTCGTCCAGGGGCAACGAGAGAGCCAGAAGAAGACAAATTGAAAAGCAGAGACGGACTTACAACACACAGAGACAAACACAGAGACCGACAGATAGAGGCAGGTAGAGAGAGAGAGAGAGAGAGAGAGAGAGAGAGAGAGAGAGAGAGAGAGAGAGAGAGAGAGAGAAGGAAAGATAAGAGAAGAGAGGGGTATGTTTGAAGAGCAAGAAGGAGAATGGAGGATATTTGAATAGGGGAAATAGAGAGAGAGAGAGAGAGAGAGAGAGAGAGAGAGAGAGAGAGAGAGAGAGAGAGAGAGAGAGAGAGAGAGAGAGAGAGAGAGAGGGGTGGAAAGGGACGAGAAGTATGAAATATGGAGAGGGGAGAAAGATGGAGAGGGTGGGAGAGAGGGAAGGAGAGGAGGAGTATGGGGTGCACAATAACAAAGGACCTCACACACGTCACACACACACCAGGAAAGCGTGCGCCGAGAACCCTCACTCGGCAACACGCAAAAAATGCTTCCAGAATCAATACAAAGAGGTCGGTACACTCACCTTGCCCCGTCATCCTCCAGCACTCCCCTTCACCGTCATCCTCCAGCACTCGCCTTCACCTTCACCGTCATCATCCTCCAGCACTCACCTTCACCGTCATCATTCTCCAGCACTCCGCCCTTCTCCCGCCTTCAGAATATCATCAGTCTAGAGCAGGAATCTCAACGAGCCATGAAAATGTTCAAAATAAAACGAAAAACATCAAATATATTCTTATCTACAAAAAAGAAAAAGAAAAAATGCTGACGCATAAGCAAGGGATCCAATTATTGTGTAAATATATTTTACTACAATACAATACAATTTATTTAGGTAAGGTACATACATACAATAAATATTTACAAGGATTGTTTAACTTATAGGTATAGCTAGTACATACAATGCCTAAAGCCACTATTACGCAAAGCGTTTCGGGCATGATAAACTTAAATGACAAGCTTAATACTAATTGAGCATAATGAGTAGAATGAAAACAAGAAATGAAAACATAGATGAAAAAGCAGCACAAATACAATTATGTCGACAAACAGCGCTCTTTAAAGAAAAAACAGACATTGGTTAACAATAGAAGGGTAAGGTAGGTTACAGGGAATTTATTAGGTATAGCTTCGCTTTTATCTTAAACTGGTTGAGAGAGGTACAGTCTTTAACATGGTTGGGAAGGTCATTCCACATTCTGGGCCCCTTGATTTGTAGAGCATTTCTAGTTTGATTAAGTCGTACTCTAGGAATATCAAAACTGTATTTCTGGTGTGGTGCTCATGGGTTCTGATACAACCTTCTATGAAGCTTTTGAGATCAGGATTGGCATAGTTTAGCGTTTTATATATGTATAATACACATGAGAGAATGTGCAGTGACTTAATGTCTAACATATTCAGAGATTTAAGTAGGGGTACCGAGTGATGTCTGGGGCCAGAATTGGATATTGTCCTAATAGCAGCTTTGTGTTGAGTAATTAGAGGACGTAAGTGATTTTGGGTAGTAGAGCCCCAAGCACAAATACCATAGTTGAGATATGGATAGATAAGGGAGTAATAGAGAGTCACCAGGGCAGGGCGTGGTACATAATATCTGATCTTAGAAAGAATGCCCACAGTTTTTGAAACTTTTTGATATGTTTAGAATGTGTCCCTGGAAATTAAGCTTGTGGTCAATGAGAATGCCAAGGAATTTGCCATCTAATTTGTTACAAATTTGGGTATTGTTTATTTTGAGATTTATTTGATTAGAGGATTTATTGCCAAACAGAATATAAAAGGTTTTGTCAATGTTAAGGGTGAGTTTGTTGGCAGTTAGCCACAGATGGACTTTATTTAGCTCAGTATTTACTGTGGCATTTAGAGCAAGGGGATCAGGACTGGAGTAAATGAAGGTTGTGTCATCAGCAAATAGAATTGGTTTGAGGTGTTGGGAGGCATTTGGAAGGTCATTAATGTAGATGAGAAAGAGGAGGGGCCAAGTATGCTGCCCTGGGGAACACTAATGTTGATGGGTAGGGTGGAAGAAATTGTATTATTCACAGAAACATATTGGAGCCTGTCAGTAAGGTAGGATTTGAGGTATTGTAGGGAGTGTCCTCTGACTCCATAATGATGTAATTTAAGAAGAAGGTTTTGGTGGTTGACAGTGTCAAAAGCTTTACGCAGGTCCACAAACAACCCAACAGAGAACTCATTTTTATCAAGAGCTGTATGAATCGAGTTAAGCATACTAATAAGTGCATCGTTAGTGCTTTTTTGGGTCTGAAGCCATATTGGCAAGGGCTAAGTATATTGAGTTTGGCTAGATATGAGTAAAGCTGCTTATAGATTAGTTTTTCAAAAATTTTTGACAAGTTTGGCAGGATAGATATAGGTCTGTAGTTGTTAACATCTGTGAGATTACCACATTTGTGGACAGGCGTTACTCTCGCTTTTTTTAGAATATCTGGGAAGGTTTGGAGTTCAAGTGACTTGTTGAAGAGCAAAGCAATAGCAGGGGCTAAAGATCTGGAGGCTTTTTTGTAAATTAAAGTTGGTATCTCCTCAAGGGCACCAGACTTGGTTTTAAGGGAAAGGATTATCTCATTGACGTCAGTGGAATTAATAGGCTTTAGGTACAGAGACTGTGGATTGTTACCTGAAAGATAGTCATTAATGTCTGTACTGGAAGATGGAATATCATTTGCAAGGGATGAACCAATGGAAGAGAAGAACCTATTGAACTCAGTAGCAGAATCAGAGGCTGAAAGCTGACCATCGTTATTAGACAGGAGAGTCGGTTTGTTATTTAAAGACTTCTTTGATCCCAATATTTGAGAAATTGTTCTCCAAGTTTGTTTAATGTTGCTCTTTATTTGGGTAAATTTATCTTCGTAGTATTTAGTTTTGGCTCGTCTAATTATCTTAGACAGCAATAATGAGTAATTCTTTGAGAATTCTTTGGAGACATACTAGCATACTAGACATTCATACTAGCGGCATGAACTCAGAGCTCTCGGAAAACTGGTTCCGGAGTGCCCGATGAAGCATTGTGAGAGATCAACGGCAAGTTCCCGTAATTCTGAAATGGTTATTTATGCTGTCGGTGGGTGCGGGAGATTCCCATTGGTTATCCTGATCTATATAACCTCCTGGAGCCGAGAGTCCGTCACTACTGTCTTCAACAAGAGTAACATACAGACAACACTCACAGTGAGCGCCCTGCTCCTAGCAGTGGTGACAGGCAGCCCCCTCCAAGGCTCGTCACTGCAGCTCACCAACACAAGATACCAATCTGGCGCCAATTTACACGTCGGACGAGGATTTTGATCCATATTTGGTGCTAGACGAGGGACGAAAACCGTCCCTAAACTCTGGTGAAGATGGTTTGAATCATGAACGAAGAAAGCGACAGACCACAGTATCCGGATCCGCCAACACTGAACACCTGGGTGGTGGGTAAGTGGACTCTCCTCACAGCTTAATATATTATACTTGTGTAACGAATTGCTAATAAATTCATTGGAGGAAGAGTTGTGTAAATGTTATAAGAAAGGCAGAGAGGTGTAATAGGACTAACATGTGTAGTGTTGTATGTGTTGCAAGGCTCAGGGGACTATAATATGTAGAGTGTTCTCTGTATTGTAAAGGTCTAGGGACTATGACATGTAGTTAGTTGCAGGGGTCTGGGGACTGTGACATATGAAGTGTTGCATGTGTTGCAGGGCTCGGCGAGACAGCGCTAGCATCAACTTGGGTCACACCTTCGACAAACACACAATCCAAGGCGGCCTCAATGTTGACCGCACCAAAGTTCCCGGGTAAGACAACCATATTCCACTGTTTATCATTGTTATTATAAACTGTTGGTACACTTTGGCTCCGTATATTAACTCAAAGTTGAAATATATAAACAGTAAAATGGACAAGTAAAGCTTTGTTAATTTAGTACAGTTTTTGTTTTGTTGATAAATATTTATCTATATCTAGATCATATAAACAAAGATTCAGTACAATAAATTATACAGTAGCACAGATAATGTAGTAATTTGTATACCATGATGCAGCCTTGGGAGCTCATTATCGGCTCACTTACACCATTGGTAAGTACAATTAAATTTTTTTTTCTCGTGGTCCGGGAACACACATTAACAGGTTAACAGGTTAATAAGATTTTTTTTTTTTTATGCATCTGTGAGTGACAAAGGTCAAATAGTAAAGAGCAGCTTGAGGGTTAAGGACCTGCCCAAAACGATGCATCATACTAGTGGCTTTACAAGAATGTGAACACATGTTATGTACTCTCATAAACCCAATGTAACTTGTATATAAATAAATAATGTTACAATAAAATTACAATTAAAAACTAACCTTCCTCTTTCTGAGAGAATCTGATTTCCATGCTAAATTTTCAGCTTGTGTACTAAGTAATTTCATTTAGTAGCGTTTATTTCATCATACTCCTCTTTAGTAATGAATGTTCGACCTCAGGAGTCTTGATTGGACTAAGTCATTCATGTGATCCCTGTGGGTGACTGCGGGCAAATATTAACAGATTAAAACTTTATTCTATTTATAATAAATTAAATGACAAAAAAAATCAATAAAATAAAAATAAATGAAAGTAAAATGAAAAATAAAGATAAATAAAAACTGAATTAACCCTCAAACCGCTAGGGGTCCAAATGGAATTAACACCCACACGCGCAAAAAAAAAAAAAAAAATAATCTGTGTTCCCTGAGCACGGGAAAAATAATACAAAAATTTAATTACACTTACCGTGGACGTAAATGACCCGAGAAGATCGTCGATGACATCACACCTGATCTTCGCTGGACCGCTGCAGTGTGGGGGGGGGGGGGGGGGGAAGGGGGTGTTAACTTGTTATTTTTCCAATCTTTTTGAGAACTAATACATCTAGAGTTATTCTGGTAGATGTTTTTGCAGGTTTGATAAAATAAAACATCTTCATTGCTGGAGTTCTCTTTATCTCTTCATGTAAATAATGGGTCAGTTTGCTGTTCCGATAAGATGACACTTGTGCACCATACAACTGCTACATATTCAAGTTTGGCCTCACAAAACTAATGAACAGTTTCTTCAGTATTTCACCATCTATATACTGTACATGTAATTAGAAGCAAGCAATGCATGCGCTCCTCTCACAATGTTCTTTGTGTTCTTCTGGCGACAGCTTACTATCCAAAACCACCCCTAGGTCTCGTTCTTTATTAGAGTTCTGTAATTTCTTTCCACATAATTTGTAAGTTGTGTGTGGTCTATTTTCTCTGATTCCACATTGCATAATATGGTATTTATTCACATAGAATTCCATTTGCCACTTGATGCTCCAAGCACTTACTTTATCTAGATCAATTTGAAGAGCATTACAATCGTCTGTATCTCCTATCTTCACCAGTATCTTGGCATCATCCATAAACAAGTTAACATAATTCTGCATTCCATCTGGTAGATCGTTTATGTAGACGATGAACATTACTGGTGTGAGAACTGAACCCGGTGTTACTCCACTAGTAACACTCCTCCAGGCAGATACATAGTCTCTGATTACTGCTCTCATCTGTCACTTAAAAAAAAAAATTCATCCATGTCAGCACTCTCCCTGTCACCCCTCCATGTTTCAGTTTCCAGAACAGCCTCTTGTGTGAGATTCTATCAAAACCTGTTTTTTAAGTACAGATAAGACACAGTATACCCAATCACCTCTTTCCTGTAGTATCTCTGTGGCTCTCATAAAAAGTAAGTAGATTTGTTACACAGGATCTTCCTGTTCAAAAACCTTATGTCAATTCATTATGTCATTACTCTGTGTTCAATCCATTTGGCTTTAAACTATTTTCTCTAGTTGGAGGGGTGTTGCCAATGGTAATGGGCCTGATTCCCCCATCCTTCTTCTTAGTGATTCATATTATGTTCAAAAAACAATAAACAAATAGTTATTATACTATATACACATGTTATATATAAGTATTTGCATGTTTTGTTCTCCATAACGAACCACTAAGTTGGTATTGTGAGTCAAAAAGATGCAAAGAATGGCCAACCATTCATCAGCCACTCCCTCACCTCACTCACCAACATGCTCCTCCCACCATACTGTTTTTGCTTTTATTCACTATACACAGACATTATATATATAAAGTATCTACATGTTTTGTTCACCATAACTGTACATCTAAGCTTGTATGGAGAGTTCAGGCAATAAGAGACATAGCTACTCTCACAGTCAGCTGGTGGCTGCCACCCTCGCTGGTTCAAGGCCAGATGCACTAATATTTCTCCTCCAACAATACTGTTTGTGGTGTTATTACACTATATACACACATTTATGTTTTATATCTACATGTTTTATTCACCATACCTGTACAAATTAGCTGGTATGGTGCCCAAAGACCATAGTGGCCACCAGTACATAACATGTCATATACATGACGACACCCTTCCCTCACCAAAATGGTAGCTCCCAACCATACTCCTACTGCTGTTATTACACTATACACTCGTTATATACAAGTATCTACATTTGTGTTCACTATAGCGAACCACTAAGCTGGTATGGTAAGTTTAGTCAAAAGGTGGCCACACAGGTGGGGGGTCTGGTAGCTGAGCGGACAGCGTGCAATACTTTTAATTCTGTGGGCCGGGTTTGATTCCTGGACCAAGCAGAAACAAATGGGCAAAGTTTCTTTCACCCTGATGCTCTTGTTACCTAGCAGTAAATAGGTACCTGGGAGTTAAACAGCTGTTATGGAGCTGCTTCCTGGGGGGAGGGGTTCGGAGGGAAAAAAAGAAATTAGTAATTAGTTACAGCCGATTGATTGGCAGTTGAGAAGTAGGCCGAAAGAGCCAAAGTTCAACCCCTACAAGAACAACTAGGTGAGTACACAGAAGACACCACCTCCCTCCCTCTTTCAGCATTACTCCTCCCACCCTGGAGCACAGCGCTAAATATCTCTACAATCCTGCTATTATCAGAATCCTGGTCAGTTTTATCACAGTCAGGGGTCTTCTGTAATACTATCATTACTAAATAATAGCATGTACATATATACTGACATTTTTAGGCACTGCTGTGGTCACAAGCTGAACAGGGGTGCTGTGAGCTCATGCTGCGTGCGCTAGCCTTGGCGGCTCAGTACCGAGTCTCTCCCACCCAGGAATGTTGCCTACAGTGTTTTTCTAGGTGGCGTCTGGTCGAACAGGGTCCTGGCCACCCATTACCTCGTTAATGTTCTGGCCCTAGTTGGGCGAGTGTCGCTTTGGGTCGCAGGTTGCAGCCAGTTGTCTCTACTTGGAGTTTAGGTGCAAGTGGTGGCTGCCACCCAGGTAAGTCCCTCTTTTCCTTTTACTGTGGATAGATAGCTTCAGGGAGCCAGAAGGGCTCTCCACAAAAACCCAGCATTGAATGTAATGAAATGCCATTTTCTGGGCAAATTCCAGAGACTTCCCCTGCATCCCTCCCACTCGCCACTGCATTTTTTCACATTTTTGATATTCAGCCTCAGAACTGTTGTTGGTTCAGAACTCAGAACTGAGGGTGCAGGAGTCTGGGGAACCCCCCTTCCCCCTCCCAGGGAGGGGGGGAGCTACAGAGACAGGCGGCGCAGCGGCAGGTGTGACATGCTTACACACAAATTGCACCTAGCAGTGCAATCATTTATTAAACTCTCGGCCTTTATAACACCCACTGTCCTATGCTAACGAAACAAGTCGACTAAAAGGCTAAACAATTCTTGGCTTACAAAGGGGATACTGTACTTAAATCCATTATTAAAAACATGACCTTGAGTAGAAGTATAGGTTAGGAATCGTCTCCAAAGAATTTTCAAAGAATTACTCATCATTGCTATCTAAAATAATAAGGAGAGCCAAAATTAAATACTACGAAGACAAATTTACCCACACAAAAGGGCAACATTAAGAAAACATGGAGCACAATTTCTCAAATATTGGGATCAAAGTAGATTTTAAATAAACCAATACTCCTGTCAAATAATGGTCTGCTTTCAGCCTGACACTGCTCTAGAGTTCAATAGGTTCTTCTCTGCCATTGGGTCATCCCTTGCAAATGATATTCCATCTTCCAGTACTAATATTCAGGACTATCTTACAGGCAACTCTACAATCTCTGTACCTAAGGCTTACTAATTCCACTGATGTTACCGACATAATGCTTTCCCTTGAAACCAAGTCTAGTGCCCTTGAGGACATTATTTTTTTTTATTTATTTATTATGCATATACAAGAATGTACATAAGGAATGTGAGGATACAATTATGGTAATTACAGTCTTGTAAAGCCACTAGCACGCGCAGCGTTTCGGGCAGGTCCTTAATCTAAGAAAATTTTAAGGAGGTAAATACTTGCAAAATTTATAGACAAAAAAATGATAACAGATTACATGGAATGAAAAAAAAAAAAAAAAAAAAAAAGCTGAGAAAATTATAGGTACAGTATATTAAAGCACATAGGTAGCTATGATTGATTGCAATGACAGCTTGAATGGTAGTTGACAAAAATTTGTAGTCACAATACAGCATATGGCTAGCACATAAAAGAAGACAGCAATGAACACAATGATAAGGTTGTTTGATATTACATAAAAAATAGGAGATTGGGTACCACTAGGTACAGAGCAAATTTAAAGCTCAGTGTAGGAAACTAAATAGATGAAGTTAGGTACTTTTTGGTTTTACTTTTAAATAAGGCAAAAGTTTTACAGTTTTTCAATTCACTAGGGAGTGAGTTCCATAGACTAGGTCCCTTAATTTGCATAGAGTGTTTACACAGATTAAGTTTGACCCTGGGGATATCAAAGAGATATTTATTTCTGGTGTGGTGATAATGGGTCCTATTACATCTGTCCAGGGAGAGTTTCAGAGCATGGTTTGCATTTAAGAACAGGGTTTTGTAAATGTAGTCGACACAAGAGAATGTGTGGAGGGAGTTAATATTTAGCAAGTTTAGAGATTTAAACAAGGGAGCTGAGTGTTGTCTGAAAGCAGAGTTAGTTATTATTCTGATAGCAGATTATTCTGAGAGCAGACATACCAACTCTTATTTACAAAAAAGCCTCCAGATCTTTAGCCCCTGCTATTGCATTGCTCTTCAGCAAGTCACTTTAACTCCAAACCTTTCCAGATATTCTAAAAAAAAAGCGAGAGTAACCCCTGTCCACAAATGTGGTGATCCCACTGATGTTAACAGCTTCAGACCTATATCAATTCTGCCAAACCTGTCAAAAATATTTGAAAAACTATTCTATAAGCAGCTTTACTCTTACCTAGCCAAACTCAATATACTTAGCTCTTGTCAATATGGCTTCAGACCCCAAAAAAGCACTAACGATGCACTTATTTGTATGATTAACTTGATACATACAGCTCTTCACAGAAATGAGTTCACTGTTGGGTTATTTGTAGACCTACGCAAGGCTTTTGACACTTAACCACCAAAACCTTCTTAAATTACATCATTATGGAGTCAGAGGTACAGTACATTAAGTCCTACCTTACTGACAGGCTCCAGTATGTTTGTGAATATTCAATTTCTCCCACCCTACCCATCAACATTGGTGTTCTCCAGGGCAGCATACTTGGCCCTCTCCTCTTTCTCATCTACATTAATGACCTCCCAAATGCCTCCCAACATCTCAAACCAATTCTATTTGCTAACGACACGACCTTCATTTACTCCAGTCCTGACCCCCTTGCTCTAAATGTCACAGTGAATACGGAGCTAAATAAAGTCCATCACTAGCTAACTGCCAACAAACTCACCCTCAATATTGACAAAACTTTCTATATTTTGTTTGGCAATAAATCCTCAAATCAAATAAATCTCAGGATTAACAATACCTAAATTTGTAACAAAGTAGATGGCAAATTCCTTGGTGTTCTCATTGTCTCAAGCTGAATTTCCAGGGACACATTCTAAATATATCAAAAAAGTGTTTCAAAAACTGTTGGCATTCTTTCTAAAATCAGATATTATGTACCTCGTCCTGCCCTGTTGACTTATTCTCTCATCTATCCTTATCTCAACTATGGTATTTGTGCTTGGGGTTCTACTACCCAAAATCATTTACGCCTTCTAATTACTCAACACAAAGCTGCTATTAGGACACTCACTCTGGCCCCAGACATCACTTGGTACCCCTACTCAAATCTCTGAATATGTTAGATATCAAGTCACTGCACATCCACTCGTGTATTTTATATATATAAAATGCTTAACTGTAATGTCAATCCTGACCTTAAAAAGCTTCCTTGAAGGTTGTCACAGATCCCATGAGCACCACACCAGAAACAAATAATATTTGATATTCCAAGAGTACGACTTAATCAAACTAGAAATGTTTTACAAATCAAGGGACCTCGAATGTGGAATGACCTTCCCAATTATGTTAAAGACTGTACCTCTCCCAACCAGTTTAAGATAAAAGCTAAGTACTACTCCATGTAACCTACCTCACCCCTAAAATGTCAACCCCTGTCTACTACTTTAAACAATGCCGTTTGTTGACCAAATTTTATTTTTTTCTGCCATGTTCCCCCCCCCCCTTTTTCTTTTTTTTTCTTATTTTTTTCTCAACAAAATTTATGCTTTAACCCTTTAACTGCGCAGCCTATAAATATGACCCCCCCAAATGCCCAGGAAATAAATTCTCTTTAAAAAATTCTTTTGTTTTTTTAAAGTGTCAAAAACCCTTCCCCCAGTATGGGTATGTCAAAAATTTTGAACTTGTACTTACTTTGGCTGCTATGGGGTCCGTAAGTTTGCGTGTGACATCATTCCCCGTTCGCCTGTGCAGCAAGCTCCCAGGGCTGGTGGGGTGCCCGGGGCAGGGCGCGCGAGTTGCTGCGAATATATTTTTGTTCATTTTTTGCGTACAGTTACAAATACATTTAATTTGTTTTTACGTGCTAATCCTATGTATAATGAACACGTACACTATATTATGGCAGTAAAACATCCGTACTGTCTGAGGACACTTACGTGAATGACACTTGTGTACACATGTTGCACATATTTACCATGTATCATGCTAATTTATGTATACATACAATCTATTTACAGACTATACACTGTCACACACTATATACATTCACCATCAACACTCGGAACACCGCGAGTGTGAGCAGCCACACCCAGCCAGCCCTCCCTCCCTCACTCCATCTTATTCGCCAACATTGCTCCTCCCACCATACTGTTATTGTATTTATTACACTATTTATACATGTTATATATACCTATCTACATGTTTTATTTACCAGAACTATGCAAGTAAGCCGGTATTGTGTCCAAACAGTACAGTGGCCACCATACACTGCATGACAAATCACACAGCAGACAGCAGATGATGCCACGATTACGACGTCACCTCCCTCACCAAAATGGCTCCTCACAACATACTCCTGGTGCTGTTATTACACTATTCACACACTGTATATACCCATGTACATGTGTGTTCCCCATAGCAAACCACGAAGCTAGTATGGTGAACAAAACAAGAGTTACTGCCACACAGTGAGGCTACCTCAATTCTCTCCCACCCTCCCTCACCAAAATTCCTCCTTCCTACGCACAACACTAATTATAACCACAATCCTCGTCACTAATATCTGTAAATGAATAATTGACCACAAGTTTATTTTGAAAAGGAACCTAAAAAGTAGTTTGAAGATTCCTAAATGGACGAAAAAATGCTGTGGTGTTGTGGCTAGCGCTGTGATCATGAACAGCATTGAATCACTGATAATTGAACATTGTACCCAGTCATTATCATACTCGGGCTCTTCTATAATACTATCATGGCTAAATAAAACAGATTATATATATATTTTGACAATATTAGGCGATGCTGTGGTCACACGCTGAACAGCAGTGCTGTGCGCTCATGCTGCGAGCGCCAGCCTTGGTTGCTCACTCACTACTGAGGCTCTGACACCCGGCAATGTGGACCATGATTTTTTTTAAAGATGGCGTCTGTTTACAAGAGTCCTGAGGAAGCTGATGTGAACCCCATGTAGCCGCGGGAGTTTTGAATGGAACGTGAAAAATAAAAACACCCGGAGGCGCGTGTTGCACACCCTAAGCCTGGGCCTGCAGGCGCGTTGCGTAGTTAAAGGGTTAATCTCAATTAGTATCAAGTTTTAGTCTGTTTTTCCTGCCCGAAATGCTTTGCCTAATAGTGGCTTTAGGCACTGTATGAACTAGCTCTATCTATAAATCCATCAATTTTTTTGTATCTCAACTTGTATGTATGTACTTTACCTGAATAAATATTTGAATTTGTATAAATCACAATAGCGTGATCAATAAATCATCAATGAACAAATCCACAAATGCCATGATGAGGATTCAAACTTGCATCCGAGAGCATCCCAGACGCTGCCTTAATCGACTGAGCTACGGCATGGTAAGAATTGCAACCAGAAATTCAACTGAATTTACTTGGATCCTGCAGCCTCTCCGAGAGAAACCAGGATTTTACACAATTTCCCCCATGCACACGAGCTATGTCAATAGGCTGTTCTACCTCTTCGCCCTTACTTCATTATACTTCAGTAATTCAGTTGAATTTCTGGTTGCAATTCTTACCATGCCGTAGCTCAGTCGATTAAGGCAGCGTCTGGGATGCTCTCTGACACAGGTTCGAATCCTCGTCACGGCCCTTGGGGATTTGTTCGTCATGCTTGTTTACTTGTTTTTAGAGTGGGGGAGTTCTGCTTAGCAGTTTGGTTTTCGGTAGTAATGTTTCCCAGTTGGGATCTGTTTTTGGGATGCCTACCTTTATGGGTGCCTAACCTGGTAGCTGGCAGACAGTGCTTCCAACCACTTGGAGGTTTCTATAGGCTATTGCTCTGAGGTGGGGGGGGGGGGGGCAGGTTCTGGCTTTTAGTCCCTGGTATGCTGAACTCTTTAGACTGTCCCGGTCTAATGATTCACATATTAGCCTGATAGCTCCAGGGAGCCTCCGGGGACTTGCCCAGAAAATGGCGTTTCATGACATTCAATGCTGTTTTTTTATTAATATTAATTTATTAACCTAACACAACACTAAAATTTCTGTACATGAGCTTAGCAAGGTAAGTTTTGATTACCAGCAAATGCTTCACTGGTTGATTGCCCTTTGCATTCTAGTAAGCATATGTATTCAGATGTAATTCAGTAATGAAGTTAAAACTCCCAATACCCTGGATTTCTGTCAAATTTGGCAAAGTTAAGGAGACAAATACTTGATTTTGGCCAGACTACCCAAAGAACTGGATTAATTGGGAGCAGATTAGTGATCTTTTACAGAACGAGTGACACTTACCTTCATTTTGAATCGTTATTTTCTCTGTTTATTGTATACTGCATTACTTCATGTTGAAGTAATGCAGGAGATAACAGGAAAGGTTCCACTTTTTTCTGAAAATTGAAATGCATATTAATTTGGATGAAAACCATAAATATTTGTGTATTTTGTGAAAATTTACATCAGGTCTTCTGCACTCACCTGAGTGCATTATCTACTAGGTCTGAGTATATAGCAAGATAACACAAGATAATTTTATTTAGGGAAAATACATACATATACACAATGAGTTACAGAATGCTGGATTTCTATATAAAGCAAGTATATAATGTAATATGTCTAAAGCCACTAGAACGCACAGCGTTTTGGGCGTTGAGCACAAGGACCAGCGTTTTGGATAAGGACGAGACAACTAATACTGTACTGGTATTATTCATCAATAATTTATCAAACACCTTAACCCTTCAATTGCGCATCGCATCATATGATGCTTTGACCGGCTTGCAGTAAATTGCGCATCGCATCATGTGATGCTTTGGAGCACTACAAGATTTAAACAGCCAGCGGATACACGGGGTTCACCACACCTTCATCAGGGCCCTTTTAAACAGATGCCATTTTTTAAAAAAATCGTGGGCCAAACTCCCGGGTGTTAGGGGCCTCAGTATTGAGTGAGCAACCAAGCCTGACGCACGCAGCTTGAACTCGCAGCACTGCTGTTCAGCTTGTGACCACAGCATCGCCTAAAAATGCCATAATATTCTTGTTCATGCTATTATGTAGCGATGATGATATTACAGAAGACCCCTGACTGTGATAAAACTGACCAGGGTTCTGATAATAGCAGGATTGTGGTGATATTTAGCGCTGTGCGCCATGGAGGGAGGAGTAATGCTGTGGGAGGGGAGGGTAGTGGCGTTATCTTCTGACCGTGTGTGGCCACCTGTTATTGAATGCACTCACCATACCAGCTTAGTGGTATGGTGAGTGCACACAGTCAGCTGGCGGCTTCTTCCCTCACACATTCAAGGTCAAACGCACTAAAATTTCTCCCTCAACAATACTGTTTGTGGTGTTATTACCCTATATACAGACATTATATGTAAGTATCAACATGTTTTGTTCACCATAACTGTTCAACTAAGCTGATATAATGCCCAAAGAGAATAGTGGCCACCCCTACAAACATAAATCATGCAGATGTTGCCACAACCATCACCAAAATGTCTTCTCACCCACACTCCTTTTGCTGTTATTACACTATATATACACGTTATATATAAGTATCTACATTCATATTCACCATAACGAACCACTAAGTTGGTATGCTGAGTGGCAGTGGCAGCCCGCCACTGGCTGCCACTCCCTCCCTCCCTCACCTCACTCGCCACCATTCTCCTCCCACCGATTGATAGATTGATAAAGATTAAGCCACCCAAAAGGTGGCACGGGCATGAATAGCCCGTAGGTGGTGGCCCTTTTGAGCCATTACCAGTATCAAGAGCTGATACTGGAGATCTGTGGAGGTGCGAATGCACCCTGCGTGACAGGAGATGTCTCCCTTGTGAATGTGTTAAGATGAAGATGAAGCCACCCAAAAGGTGGCACGGGCATGAATAGCTCGCAAGTGGTGGCCCTTTTGAGCCATCACCAGTATCAATAGATGATACTGGAGATCTGTGGAGGCGCGACTGCACCCTGCGTGACGGGAGATGTCTCCCGGACCAAATGGACTCCTCCCACCATACTGTTTTTGCTTTTATATACAGATGTTATATATAAGTATCTGCATGTTTTGTTTACCATAGTGAACAACTAAGCTGGTATAGTGAGTCCAGACAGTAAAAGGTGGTCACACAGTCAGCAGACAATGCTACCTCCCTCCCCACCAAGATTACTCCTCCCACTATAGCGCTAATTATCACAACAATCCTGCTGTTATCAGAATCCTGGTCATTTTTATCACAGTCAGGGGTCTTCTGTAATAATATCATCGCTACATAATAGCATGAACAAGAATATTATGGCATTTTTAGGCGATGCTGTGGCCACAAGCTGAACAGCAGTGCTGTGAGCTCATGCTGCGTGCATCAGGCTTGGTGGCTCACTCAATACTGAGGCCCCCTCACACCCGGGAATTTGGCCCACGATTTTGTTTAAAAAGTGTCTGATTACAAGAGCCCTGATGAAGGTGTGGTGAACCCCGTGTATCTGCGGGTCGTTTTAAATCTTGCGTAGTACTCCAATACATCATATGATGGGATGCACAATTTATACCAAGTCACTCAACCCATCATATGATGTGTTGTGCAACTTAAGGGTTAAAGGTTAGTTTATGAAAGTTAGCATAAAAATCATGAATATCTCATTGAAGAATAGACAGACAAAAATAGAGAACAGAAGCAGAGATAACAAGGGAGAAACAAAGGCAAAGAACAACACAGTAGACTAAGTAAGACCAGGATCAGTGAAATTGGGGTTACGGGGTATAGGCAAAGCAAGCAAAGAATGGAGTCAAGGGAGCAGGAGGATGGATCATGTCAGCAATTACTCCAGCTTTAAATAGGGTTGTTAGTTTGCAACAATATTCCACTCTAGAGACTACAATATGTTTATTAACTACATACCTCATTTTTTAAATTTTTTCTTTATCTTCGACCTCAGCTTCATATTCTCTAAGAATAGCTTCATATTCTCTATTCTTATAAATAAGAATAGAGATCTCTTCTCTACCCCACACCTTCCCTTCAATTATTATTGAAGGTGAAGGGAGTCTACATGTTCGATATATCTCCGGTACTATATCCGATATATCTCCGGTGGTCCTATGGAGAGAGCAAAAGGCCATTAGTGAAACAGAGATGAATCCGAAATATTTTCTCTTATGCAAAATCTAGATTAAAAAAGTGTTGAATGTAATGAAATACCAGTTTCTGGATGAGCCCCAGAGGCGTCTTTGGCTTTCCTCTTCTGTCTCCTGCAAAAGGGTTCTTAATCTTTGATCAGTGAATTGGGGCTATGGGGTATAGGCAAAGCATGCAAAGACATTGGAGTCAAGGGAGTGGGAGGACGGACCAGGTCGGCAATTACTTCAGCTTTGAAAAGGGTTGCTAATTTGCAACAATATTCAACTCTAGAGACTACAATATGTTTATTAACTACTTCTCATATTTAAATTTTTTTTAGATCTTCATTTTCCTTCTCTAGTTGTTTATATTTATTTAATAAGGCTGTGATATCGTCTTTGAGCCACACCTTTTCTTCAATTATTATTGAAGGTGTGATATGATGTGGATGTGGTTGATGTGGAACATGTTCCACATCTGGTTGATGTGGAACATGAACATCATCTTTGGTGGTACTATGGAGAGAGCAAAAGGCCATTAATGAAACAGATGAATCCGAAATATTTTCTCTTATGCAAAATCTGGATTAAAAAAGTGTTGAATGTAATGAAATTTCAGTTTCTGGATGAGCCCCAGAGGCTCTCTGAAACTATCATACACTGATCAGTGCCATATTACTCGGTGTCATTAGTCGCAAAGTTCTATTGGTCTACAGAGGGCTACAAGCCAGAACCAGGTCTCAGAGGCAAAAGGAGTGATGGCCTTTGAACACTTCAAATGTAAAGTTATTTATACTTGCCACCAACTGGGGAAGGAACCCAGAAAGAGGCAAACCAAAAGACTGCATTGTTAAAACTAAAGACCACAGCCACAAGAAGTTGACATAATAGCACTAGAGATCTGCCATGAGAATGATAAACTAACAACCATAAATGCATACAGTCCACCGCCAAGCAGCACATGGTCAAAGGAGGCGCTAGATAATAAACTGGATGGTCTCAGATTTTATAGCGAGAGCGGATAACGATAGATCACGACTGTTTATAGTTGGCGATTTCAACTTTAAATCCATAGACTGGGAAGCATATGAAGCTAAAACAGAAGATTTTTGGACCTGTAGATTTGTAGACATCCTGGAAACATTCTTGTATCAACATGTTAAACAAGCTACGAGGATGAGGGAAGGGGACGTTCCCTCCATGCTAGATTTGATATTTACCAGGAAAGAGGAAGAAATATTTGACATTCAGTACCTTCCTCCCTTGGGTAAAAGTGACCATGTCTTTTTGGGAATAAAGTATGCAATGCGTTATAATCTGGAAGAATACAAGTAGGTTGAAGCAGTTGAAAAACCTGACTTCAGGAAAGGACATTATGGCGACCTTAGAAAATTTAGAAACTTAAATTATTTACAATAAATTCTGAGTAGTTACTTCACGGAAATATTAATTGTATAATTTCAGAATATTTTCAAGAATTCGGTAATTATTCAATTAAGATTTATATCGGACTCATATTTAGAGACTAGAAATTCTCACTTTAATTCTTTTCAATTGCAGTACAGTCAATAGTGTGTGTTAAAGGAATGTAGTAATAATAATTTCATTCTATCAAGTTCATTCTAGTATTTTCGGCCATCTAATAATTAATGTGACCTTTTTATTTGGTTTATAATTGCACATGTATTTTATTTGACATTGTATACAGTACAGTATCTTGTTTCACAGTGATAAATGGTAGTCAAGTCAGGTTGTGTATTCTATCTGTCTGCCTATTACTTTTACGAATGAGACGAGGATACAAGACCAAAGAATTTCATTCATTGGTGGAGCGAGATTCTGACGCCGACATCTGTCACCACCTGTCAATAGGCGAAGGATTGATGGTTCTCACTGGTGCTGTGGAACGCGGTTAAGAAAAAGTATGAATAAAGGATAGTTCCGATATAGATGCTCGAGAATTTAAACGTAAAAGGTTCGGGAATATTTCGAGAGGTTATCGAGAGTGGGCTTAATTGTCGAGTTAGGAATGCGTTAAAATTTCAAAGGCGATAGCTTGTGATAGCTCCTTGCATACTACACCAAGTAGGGTCAGTTTGTGTGGATTAGCGAGAAAAGTGCAGGTTGTAGGTACACATTTCTCAGAAGTAAAGGCATGGTAGAAAACAAGACTACCTGGGGGGGGGGGGGGGCGCGACAAACCCCCCAACTGTGGGGGCGGTGCAGGCGTTAGCTCTTTAGAAAACCCAAGCAGGCCCCACAGTGGGGCAAGGTGACCCCATCGGGAGCCCAGGGAGTGCCCAGGCGGGAGTAACGGATCCGGGGGCCAAAGGGGCAGCAGCCCTGGACGATAGCAGGATTTCGTTGAGGGCTCTCGGTCCACGGATATCACGATGATTGAGGGTGGCCATAGGGAGTGATGGGGAAGTAGACCCCAACAATGGAACATCTACCCCCGTCCAACAACAGACTCCAGGGGATGATGCAACTGTGGGGCCCCTGGCATTGGTGCAGTCTGGTTCACCGAAAACAGTACTAACTCCATCCTCAATCAGCACAGCAACCACAATCACCAACAACCACCATACTACCCACAACCACCACCAAACTACCAACACCCAGCATATTACCCACAACACCACCACCACCAAGCACCACTACCACTACAAGCACAACAACCACCACCACCACCACACACAACCACACCCACAACAACCACCACAACAACTGCCACCACAACAACTGCCACAACCACATCACTACATACCACACCAACAACAACCACCATACTATCAACAACACTACCAACCACATGCTCTTCCGTATCAGACCTCCACCCAACCCTCAACAAACCCCTCCATAGTGTACCCCTCTTCCCCGGGCCCGGTATTTGTATGTTAATATTTTGGAGGGTGGGGAACGGATTAATTCAGTTCCCTTTATTTCTTATGGGAAAAATCACTTCGACTTACGATATTTCGAGTTACAATCCGTCTCTCGGAACGGATTAGCATCGTAAGTCGAGGCCCCATTGTATATAATTGCTATAATATACTCTACAAGTGAAATCAGGATCAGCTAGCTAATACGGTACAGTATTTTAGGAAAATACTTACAATTTTTTCTTCTTTTATTTTAAGTAGACCTTCAATTGAAGTCACTTGTTGAAGATGATGATGTTTGTAGTCTATTTTGCTGAAGGTGAAACTTTTTCATTTGCTGATACTTTTTCCTGTAATATAATTTAGAAATATATTAGTTAAAAAATCCAGCATTGAATGTAATGAAACACCAATTTCTAGGCGAGCCCCAGTGGTTTGCTGAAGCTACTATTTCTAATGTGTCATACTATTAGGTGTTGTCAGTTGAATGGTTCTATTGGCCTATAAGGGACCATAAGCCAGAACCTGGCCTCCTCAAAGAGGCACAGTGAACGGTGGCAAATATGCCTTCAAACAAGACCACAGCCTCAAGACCACAGCCTCAAGAACAGAGGGTTTTATTACCATGTTAAGGGATTTAAACAAGGGAGCCGAGTGTTGTCTGAAAGCAGAGTTTGTTATTATTTTGATAGCAGATTTTTTGCTAGGTGATGATGGGCTTCAGGTGTTTTGCAGTGGTTGACCCCCACGCATAGATACCATAAGTAAGATAGGGATAGATTAGTGCATAATAGAGAGAGATGAGAGCAGAGTTAGGAACATAATATCTGATTTTGGAGAGTATACCAACTGTTTTAGAGACTTAGTTATGTGTTGAATGTGGGTGCTGAAGTCGAGTCTCTTGTCTAGGAATAGGCCAAGAAACTTGCCATCATTTTTATTACTGATGATGTCTATCTGTAGCTGAATTGCATTCGATGATTTGCTTCCAAGTAAGATGTAGGTCTTTTCTATGTTTAGTGTTAGTTTTTTAGTAGACATCCATAAGTGGACTTTTTTTTAATTCATTATTCAAAACATTATTTAGTTTGTGGGGGATTGGCGTCTGAATAGATGAGGGTAGTATCACCAGCAAACAATATAGGTTTGAGAATATTAGAAACATTAGGCAGATCATTGATATATATAAGAAATAGAAGAGGTTCCAAGATGCTGCCCTGTGGCACTCCAACTGTTATTGGTAGAGTGGAAGAGGTCGTATCATTGATGGCTACACATTGGTGTATGTCACTAAGTTGGGATCGGATATAGTCCAGGGCAAGGCTTTGGATTCCATAATGCTGGAGTTTAAGTAAGAGGTAGTTGTGATTAACAGTATCATCTGATATCATGGTTTTTGTATTGAGTAATTATCCTGCTGCATTATTCCTTGAAATGATCCTCATTTTGCTTCAGTGAACCAATGTGTAACCCTGGAATGTTGTCCTAATGTACCTAGTAATCCTTTCATTATTGTGCATTCTAATCTGCTTTTGTGTCAAAAGTTCTTGCAATGTTCCTGTAAACATTTGACGGTTTGCTGTAATTATTCCACTTAAAATTATCTGTACCTGTATAGTAAGACTGAAATGTACCTGTAAACATTTGTCAATTTTGCTGTGAATTGTCTAAAATTACCTGTTAGTTTAGGGATTTGCATGAAACTATGCATGCTAGTGGCTTTACAAGAATGTATGTATGAAAAACTTTAATGCTCTGTACTCTCAAACCCAATGTACCTTCTTGAATATAAATAAATTAAATAAATAAATAACGTTCCGGGTCTTAGAAATTCTTCCCTATCAATTTTATCGATTCCTGTTACTATTTTGTAAGTAGTGATTATATCGCCTTTTTTCTATCTTCTAGTTTTTGCACATTTAATGCTTCACTTAATGCCGTGGCTCCTACCCGAGCCCTCGCTCAAAGTGTTTACGGATGCCTTGTCTCTTGGCTGGGGCTTTGTGACCAGTGCTCACCAGGCCGGCCAGGAGCAGTGGGCTCCGTCCTTCAGTAGGGCTCACAACACAGTTCGCGCCTGTTTGGCTGTCACTTCAGAGGGTGCGGGTCGCTCGGGTTTCGATCAGGCTCCATTTGGACTGCACTCCGGTGGTTCCTTGCCTGACCCGTGTGGGTTCTCTTCGGTCCTTGGCTCTTTGGGGCTGGTCTCTTAGCGACTTCTGGCTCTTTTAGAGCCGTCCCAGAGTAGTAGTACTGTTGGCCACTTGGTGGCTGACCCAGCTTTGGTTTCAGGCGCAGCTTGTTTAGTGTTCGAACCCGCGAAGTTTCCTGCAGTTCCACCTCTTTCAGCAGATTGGACCAGTATGGTATGTGGCTGGTTCGGTGGTCTCCTCTGCTCTGTCTTTCTGACCTGGTTTATCACCACTTGCATGGTGATCAGGTGGCTTCACAGATGGTGTCCCACTTGCGAGTTTCGTCTCGGCGACAGTATGAAGTTTCCTGGTGTTCTTTCTGTCGGGTTCTCTCCCTTCGTAGATTGTCATCTATTTCGGATCTGGTTGTTTTGTCCTTTCTCTCTTGACTTTTTCAGAAACCGTCTTTTGATGCTGAATACTGTTGCCTCAAATCGTGTGGTGTTGGCAGAGCCGCTTTTGCTTGCATTCTGAGGGTTGTTACTTCCGCTCCGTTCCGCAAGCATTATGCACTGTGCACCTTCGGCCTGCTCATGCACCATCCGAGTTGTCCTGGTCTTTGGACTGGGTGCTCTCTTTTCTCCTTGGTTTGTTGTGGCTCCTTCAGTTCTGGATTGTTTTTCTCAGGCTCTTTTTCCTGTTGGCATTAGCTTCTGGGAGTCAGGTTGGGAAGCTTCATGCTCTTCCCGTGCACGGTTTTCTGCTCTTTGTCCTGGTGGTAGGTTTGTTCATTTTCAGCCGTCTCCCTCTTTTCTGGCGAAGAATGGAATGGTGGCTTTCCGTAAGGGCTGTTGGGTTGATGCTTGGTTGGTTTGGCCGGGTGGTGCATCATGTTTTGTGTCCGGTTGCGGCTCTTCACCATTATTCGTGCACCATAGCCTCTGTGGCCGGGGATGTGCTACGAGTTCTCTGTTTTCCTCCACTGTTTGTGGGTTCGGGTCTCCCAGGTCGTCCGCA
Organism: Procambarus clarkii; assembly: GCF_040958095.1. Lineage (NCBI taxonomy): Eukaryota > Metazoa > Arthropoda > Malacostraca > Decapoda > Cambaridae > Procambarus > Procambarus clarkii. The sequence goes on from NC_091186.1 coordinate 11,421,713, forward strand.
GGGTTATTCATTCCAGCCAGCCTGCGGTCCATCCTCGAATCCATGACGTTCGCTAATTTGCTACTCTAGCTGCTGCTTTTTGAGCGATATGTCTTGAGTTGACATTTGGGCGCGAGGATTTTGGAGGTCGGACAGGGTCCTGGCCGCCTGTTACCTCGTTCATGTTCCTGGTCCTAGTCAGGCGTGTGTCGCCATGGGTCGCAGGTTGCAGCCAGTGGTCTCAACTTCGAGTTGGTGTGAATGGTGGCACCCTCCCAGGTACGTCCCTCTTTTCCTTTTCTGTGGTTAGGTAGCTCCAGGGAGCCAGAGGAGCTATCCACAGAAAACTAGCGTTCAATGTAATTAAACGCCATTTTCTGGGCGAATCCTGGAGGTTCTTCGGCAATCTTCCAGTTGGCGATATTCACGTTTTTTATATTCAACCTCTGAACTAGGGTGGCATGACCGACATGGGGGTCTGGGGCTCCCCCTTCCCCCTCTTGGGGAGGGGGGGGGGGGAGCTGCACAGACAACGACAGTAATGCTGTCATGCTTGTTTGCTCATTTTCAGATTGGGGAGTTCCGCTTGATAGTTTGGCTTTCGGTAGCAATTTTTAACCAGGTTTCTTTTGGGACGCCTACCTTTCTGGGTGCCTAACCCGGTCATTGGCACACATGGAATGCCTCTAACCACATAGGGGTTTCTATAGGCCATTGCTCCTCGTACCTCTCTGAGGGGGCTCGGTTCTTGCTCGTGGTCCCTGGTACACAAGAACTTCAATGAAAATGGTCTAGAAACATATCAGTCCAGTAAGCTACGAGGAGCCTCCGGGACTTGCCCAGAAAATGGCATTTCATTACATTCAACGCTGGTTCATTTTGGCAATTTTCAGGCTGTGGTCTTTAGTTTTAACCATGCAGTCTTTTGGTTTGCCTCTTTCTGGGTTCCTTCCCCAGTTGGTGGCAAGTATAAATAACTTTACATTGAAGTGTTCAAAGGCCATCACTCCTTTTGCCTCCGAGACCTGGTTCTGGCTTGTAGCCCTCTCTAGACCAATAGAACTTTGCGACTAATGGCACCGAGAAATATGACATTAATCAGTGTGTGATAGTTTCAGGGAGCCTCTGGGGCTCATCCAGAAAATGGCATTTTATTACATTCAACACTTTTTTAATCTAGATTTTGCATAAGAGAAAATATTTCGGATTCATCTCTGTTTCACTAATGGCCTTTTGCTCTCTCCATAGGACCACCGGAGATATTTCAGATACTAGTTCCTCGATTCAGGAACATGTACACTCCCTCACACCTTCACCTTCAATAACAATTGAAGGGAAGGTGTGGGGTAGAGAAGAGATCTCTATGGTTATAAATGAGAATAGAGATCTTATAAATGAGAATAGAGATCTTATAAATGAGAATAGAGATCTTATAAATGAGAGTGAAGAATATAAAGCTGAGATCGAAGATCAAGACAAAATTAAACAAAAGTGAGGTATGTAGTTAATAAACATATTGTAGTCTCTAGAGTGAAATATTATTGCAAACTAACAGCCCTATTCAAAGCTTGCTGACTTTATCCATTATTTGTTGACCCGATCCATCCTCCTGCTTCCTTGACTCCATTGTCTCTGCATGCTTTGCCTATACCCCATAACCCCAATTCACTGATCAAAGATTAAGAACCCTTTTGCTGGAGACAGAGGAGGAAAACCAGAGGCTTATACATAGTCTAAAGGAAAGACTGAAGAAATGTGAAGTATGTAATTATTAAACATATTGTAGTCTCTAGAGTGGAATATTGTTGCAAACAACCCTATTTAAAGCTGGAGTAATTGCTGACATGATTCATCCTCCTGCTCCCTTGACTCCATTGTCTTGCTTGCTTTGCCTATACCCCGTAACCCTAATTTCACTGATCCTGGTCTTACTTAGTCTACTGTGTTGTGCTTTGCCTTTGTTTCTCACTTGTTATCTCTGCTTCTGTTCTCTTTATTTTTGTCTGTATTCTTCAATGAGATATTCATGATTTTTATGCTAACTTTCATAAACTAACCTTTAACCCTTAAGTTGCACAACACATCATATGATGGGTTGAGTGACTTGGTATAAATTGTGCATCCCATCATATGATGTATTGGAGTACTACGCAAGATTTAAAACTACCCGCAGATACACGGTGTTCACCACACCATCAGGGCTCTTGTAAACACACTTTTTAAACAAAATCGTGGGCCAAATTCCCGGGTGTGAGGGGCCTCAGTATTGAGTGAGCCACCAAGCCTGATGCACGCAGCATGAGCTCACAGCACTGCTGTTCAGCTTGTGGCCACAGCATTGCCTAAAAATGCCATATTCTTGTTCATGCTATTATGTAGCGATGATATTATTACAGAAGACCCCTGACTGATAAAAATGACCAGGATTCTGATAACAGCAGGATTGTTGTGATAATTAGCGCTGTAGTGGGAGGAGTAATCTTGGTGGGGAGGGGTCACACAGTCAGCATTGTCTGCTGACTGTGTGACCACCTTTTACTGTCTGGACTCACTATACCAGCTTAGTTGTTCACTATGGTAAACAAAACATGCAGATACTTATATATAACATCTGTATATAAAAGCAAAAACAGTATGGTGGGAGGAGAATGGTGGCGAGTGAGGTGAGGGAGGGAGTGGCAGCCGGTGGCGAGTGAGGTGAGGGAGGGAGTGGCAGCCAGTGGCGGGCTGCCACTGCCACTCAGCATACCAACTTAGTGCTTCGTTATGGTGAACACGAATGTAGATACTTATATATAACGTGTATATATAGTGTAATAACAGCAAAATGAGTGTGGGGGAAGAAGACATTTTGGTGATGGGTGTGGCAACATTTGCATGATTTGTCATGTTGGTAGGGGTGGCCACTATTCTCTTTGGGCATTATATCAGCTTGGTTGAACAGTTATGGTGAACAAAACATGTAGATACTTGTATATAATGTCTGTATATAGGGTAATAACACCACAAACAGTATTGTTGAGGGTGAAATTTTAGTGCGTTTGACCTTTAATGTGTGAGGGAAGAAGCCGCCAGCTGACTGTGTGCACTCACCATACCACTAAGCTGGTATGGTGAGTGCATTCAATAAAAGGTGGCCACACACGGTCAGAAGATAACGCCACTACCCTCCCCTCCCACAGCATTACTCCTCCCTCCATGGCGCACAGTGCTAAATATCGCCACAATCCTGCTATTATCAGAACCCTGGTCAGTTTTATCACAGTCAGGGGTCTTCTGTAATATCGTCGCTACATAATAGCATGAACAAGAATATTATGGCATTTTTAGGCGATGCTGTGGTCACAAGCTGAACAGCAGTGCTGTGAGTTAAAGCTGCGTGCGTCAGGCTTGGTTGCTCACTAAATACTGAGGCCCCTAACACCCGGGAGTTTGGCCCACGATTTAAAAAAAAAATGGCGTCTGTTTAAAAGAGCCCTGATGAAGGTGTGGTGAACCCCGTGTATCCGCGGGCTGTTTAAATCTTGCGTAGTACTCCAAAGCATCACATGATGCGATGCGCAATTTACTGCAAGTCGGTCAAAGCATCATATGATGCGATGGGCAATTGAAGGGTTAAGGTGCTTGATAAATTATTGATGAATAATACCAGTACAGTATTAGTTATCGTTTTAAGTCTCGTCCTTATCCAAAACGCTGGTCCTTGTGCTCAACGCCCAAAACGCTGTGCGTTCTAGTGGCTTTAGACATTACATTATATACACTGTACCTGCTTTATATAGAAATCCAGCATTCTGTAACTCATTGTGTATGTATGTATGTATTTTCCCTAAATAAAATTATCTTGTGTTATCTTGCTATATACTCAGACCTAGTAGATAAAGCACTCAGGAGAGTGCAGGAGACCTGATGTCAATTTTCACAAAATACACAAATATTTATGGTTTTCATCCAAATTAATATGCATTTCTATTTTCAGAAAAAAGTGGAACCTTTCCTGATATTGTCTCCTACATTACTTCAACATGAGGAAGTAATGCAGAATACAATAAACAAAAACAGGATAATTCAAAATGAAGGCGTCATTCGTTCTGTAAAAGATCACTAATCTGCTCCCAATTAATCCAGTTCTTTGGGTAGTCTGGCCAAAATCAAGTAAGTATTTGTCTCCTTAACTTTGCCAAATTTGACAAATCCAGGTTATTGGGAGTTTTAACTTCATTACTGAATTACATCTGAAGACATATGCTTACTAGAATGCAAAGGGCAATCAACCAGTGAAGCATTTGCTGGTAATCAAAACTTACCTTGCTAAGCTCATGTACAGAAATTTTAGTGTTGTGTTAGGTTAATAAATTAATATTAATAAAAAAACAGCATTGAATGTCATGAAACCCCATTTTCTGGGCAAGTCCCCGGAGGCTCCCTGGAGCTATCAGGCTAATATGTGAATCATTAAACCAGGACAGTCTAAGGAGTTCAGCATACCAGGGACTGAAAGCCAGAACCTGGCCCCCCCCCCCCACCTCAGAGCAATAGCCTATAGAAACCTCCAAGTGGTTGGAAGCACTGTCTGCCAGCTACCAGATTAGGCACCCATAAAGGTAGGTATCCCAAAAACAGATCCCAACTGGGAAACATTACTACCGAAAACCAAACTGCTAAGCAGAACTCCCCCACTAAAAACAAGTAAACAAGCATGACGAACAAATCCCCAAGGGCCGTGACGAGGATTCGAACCTGTGTCCGAGAGCATCCCAGACGCTGCCTTAATCGACTGAGCTACGACATAAGAATTGCAACCAGAAATTCACAAACCACCACATCCATATGTTCTGTTCTACCTATCATGTCTATATTGTGATGCATTGATTTCAGGCTCATTGGTCTTCATAGATTTAATGGGAATTGAAACCATGGTAGATGTCTCTGGATCTAGAAGTTGAAATGGGATATTATGGGTTGGTCTAGTCGTTAGTTTCAATCACATTTGGGTCACTGTACTTTTCTACCTTCTGGAGATGTTACATCATCTGTGGGTAGCTGTTGGCTCAAGGAGCAGCCGACAAAATTGGAGGAGCAGCAGAGTCATGTCATTAAACCACCACCAACATAATACGGCACATGTCAGTTTGACATAGTTTCAGGGAGCCTCTGGGGCTCGCCAAGAAAATGGGGTTTCCATTACATTGAACACTTTTTTACATGTGCATGTTCAGGGAAGGGATTTTAACAAATATCCACTTTTTTTTAAAAAAGAACACTTCAATTGTGGCACACCACCAATTTGTCACAATAAAAGCAGCGCAGCACTGGAGTTAATTCTTATAATCGCCACATTATTTTAGGATGTTAAGTAGACTTAACAGAGGCTGACACATCCATATGTTCTGTTTTACCTATCATGTCTATATATATATTGTTTTTCATTGATTTCAGGCTCATTGCTCTTCATCGACCTCATGGGTGTCGAAACAATGGAAGATGTATCCGGTATGGCGTCAGCAACCCATGAGGAGATGAAGAGCGGGAGCAAGACACTCACATTTGAGTGTTTCTTGAAGATATGGCAAGTAAGGCAAGATAAATCATTTTGAATTGACAAACATTCTTGTACTATAAATTTGTACCTACAAGAATGTCTGTTTATTTGTTCAGAGGTTGAAGGCCAGATGCTTTGGGCTAGTCTAACCCAAACTTGCAGGGTAAAGAGTTTGGGGTACATAATGGACAAACGCTGGTATTAGTTTCATTACATTCAATGTTGGTTTTCTGTGGGGAGCCCGTTTGGCTCCCTGGAGCCCCTTTGGCTCCCTGGAGCTATAGATGTATTAAGAGTTCTCAAAACGATTGCAAAAATAACAAGTTAACACCACCTACCCCCCCCCCCATATGATTTGCATATTAGCCTGGTAACTCAAGGGAGCCTCCTGGACTCACCCAGAAAATAACATTTCATTACATTTAACACTTTTTAGATGGGCAGGTTATCATTAACTTTATTTAAATCCAAAATTAATATCTGAATAAGTGGTGTATGAAAAGTACTTTGCTTTCTATATATGTAATAAATATTTTTTAGATAAAGAATTATTTTAATTTGTTTTCAGGGTTCCAACACATCTTATCGGAACAGCAAACTGACCCATTATGTACATGAAGAGATGGAGACCCCCCCCCCCCCCTCCACGTGCCTCTGACCCCCTTGGAACCTGGCCTCCTCTCTGGAAGGGCCAGGTTCTGGCTCGTCGTCCCCATCAGTCAAAAAGAACTCTGCAACTGATGGCACCTATTAATTTGGCACTATATCAACAAAGCTTCAGGGAACCACCTGGACTCACTCAGAAATAGACATCTCATTACATTAAATGCTGTTTTTTGCACTTCATCATTAGTTAACTGAACTTCTGTCAATATTTTTCAGGAAATTAAGATAACTGGCTTGGACGATTGCCTAAAAAAAATAGAGACGTTTAAAAAAAATATTAAAAAGGCGTCTACAAGACAGAATCTACAATCGTCGAGAAGTCACACACTGAGAAGTCACGTCGAGAAGTCATTCACTCTGCCATTGCCCAAGGTAAGAATTCTTTTTTTTATATTTTCTGGGGGGAGCCCCTTTGGCTCTCCCCGGAGCTATCCAGGCTGATATGGATATTCCTAACTGTGGTATCAGTCGATGTAGGTGGAGTTCTAGGCCTACCGTGGACCACGACCAGAACCTGGCCCCCCCCCCCCTCAGAGAGGCACGAGGTGCAATGGCCTACAGATATGCACATGTGATTTTGGAGCATTCTATATCTGCCATCGTGGGCAGTGTGGCTTATTCTGAGTTGGGTAGATTCTAACACCTAATCAGAATTCATTATTCCCTTTGATTGTAAATTAATTCCACGCTTAACGTAAAAAGATAAACCTCCCATATATTACTAGTGGGGACCAAGCCCCAAAGTTATTGATTGGCATGATCGATCCAGACCTCGGTCATTGCTCAGTATTACTGGTCTGGTGGTGGCGGCGAAAAGGCGACCCTAGGGTTTTGCTAGAAGCCTATGTCATTGCATACGGGTTGTAGAATCTCAAGTCGGTCAATCGACTCAAGACCACGTGGCGTGGAGTTGGGTCTAGAAAAAGTCTGGAGTCCCTTGGTAGAGATCTAAAGTAGAATACGCACTCGAGCTATGTCAATAGGCCATTTTTCTTCTTCGCCCTTACTTCATTACAATAGATAAAGGCAGCGTCTGGGATGATCTCTGACGTAGGTTCGAATCCTCGTCACGGCCCTTGTGGATTTGTTCATTTGATGCTTCACGTTAGTGTGATCTGTGTAATAACTGCTGTTATCACTATCACAAAATCCTAAATATGAATCCATTTCAACAGGATTATATTGTGAAGGAACACGAGATCGTTTCACGAGGCATAAATGTAGGAAACAATGGCTGGGTGCTATCTATACCTCATGCTGTGAATATCATAAATAGCATTGTATTTGCTGATATATTAACATTGTACATAAGCTTTATCACAATCAGGATCTTTGACTATACAAATTAATTTCAATTACTGTACCTATTTTACTCATAATTACTAAGGGGTGCTGTAGTGCCTAGCTGCACAGCGGTGCTGTCAGCTGCTCCTGTATGCACCAGCCTTGGTCGCTCTCAGTACTGAGGATCTCTGCCATTTTTTTCCAGATGAGGTCCATTTACTGGAATCCTAAGGCACAGGATGCGAGTCCCGTGTACCCACGGGAGTTTTGAATCTCCCTATACCTAAAAGCACCAAATGGTGCTTTTAGGTATAGGGAGATTGTATAGGTATATACAATCTGCACACCCCTGATTGGGTGCTTTAAGGCACTCTGCAGTGCAGTTAATGGCAACTTGGGGATCCAGGGTACTTTAGTTCCTAGTAAATCCACACAGGCCTTAGATGCTCATGCCATTTGCTACCATTATTTAACATTTATTCCTGTAATTCACTAGCTATTAGTTATAGGGGTGCCAATTTTCCTCCCTGATAGCTCATTTTCTACAGTTTGGTTCATGGGTTGCCCCCATGGCCAGGGTGCTGGGGGCGTGGCTGACTCAGGTTGTCACGCTTGATCCCATGATTTGTGGGCAGGTCTGGTCATGTCCTCCTGCTTGTGGTAGTGCTGGGCAAGCCACCCAACTACTTTGGGGTATTCGGTGCTCGCGGGGTCTGCTGCTTCCACTTCACTCCATCGGGTTTTCTTGTTTCAGTCCAGCAATGGGTCTGTACGGTTCTTTGGTTCATTCTGGTTTTGTCCAGTCTGTACCGCTGGCTTCCATATGGATAACTTAACTGTCCCAAGTCTGGTTTCTTTTAGGGCCAGGTTTTTGAGTAGTGTGTCTGACCAATGGGCCGTGTGTTGGCATAAACCTGCTTCTTCTGGGGTTCAGGGACTGGTTATGGTCGTGGCGAGACGTCCTGTTTCTCGTCTTCCTTGTCTTTCCTTTGGCTGGTCTATGGCAACTTGCATTATCAGCATATTGCTCTGTTTGTGGTGGCCCATCTTCATGTACTAGGTTTTGGGTGTTGGCCCACCCCGACGACTGGTTGGTGTGCGCTCCCAGCCAGTCAGTCTGCTCGCCGCAGGGGTGGATCTTTACCGTTCACCGAGTTCGGGTTCCTGGTGCTTTGGGAAAGTCTCATCTGGTTCCATTCTGGGTTTGGACTGACTGCTTCCTTGTCGCTTCCTCTGGAATTGTTGCTGTGGCTGCAGTCCCGCCTTTGTTTCTAGAGGGCTCCCGGGTCCCTCAGTTGTTGCTTGAACAGCTATGCGGGCGTAATTACCAATGTAATTACCCAAGTACCCAAGTAGTTACAGGATGAGAGCTACGCTCGTGGTGTCCCGTCTTCCCAGCACTATCATAACGCTTTGAAATTACTGACAGTTTTGGCCTCCATCACCACCTCACCTAACTTGTTCCAACCATTTACCTCTGTTTGCAAATGAGAATTTTCTTGTATTTCTCCAGCAGATTTGTTTCGTTAGTTTAAATCTATGACCTTGTTCTTGGAGTTCTGGGTCTCACGAATTCTTCCCCATCAATTTTATCAATTCCTGTTACTATTTTCTATGTAGTGAACATCTTTTTCCTTCTATCTTCTAGTTTTGACATTTAATGCCTTTAACCTCTCCTCATAGCTCTTGCCCCTTCAGTTCTGGGAGCCACTTACTAGCATGTTTTTGCACCTTTTCCAGTTTATGTGCTTTAGATATGGGCACCATACAACCTCTGCATATTCCAGCTTTGGTCTAACAAAAGTTGAACAATTTTTTTAGTATTTCGCCATACATGTATTTAAAAGCAATTCTGAAGTTAGAAAGTGTAGCATAGGCTCCTCACACAATGTTCTTAACGTGGTTCTCAGGTGACGGTTTTCTATCTAGAACCACCCCTAGATCCCTCTGACAGAATTCTTTAAAGATTCCTCACATAATTTATAGGTTGTGGGGGGTCTATGCTCTTATTCCACATTACATAACATGACATTTATTCACATTAAATTCCATTTGCCAAGTGGTGCTCCATACACTTATTTTGTCCAGTCTTCTTGAAGGGCATGACAATCTTTTAGGTTTCTTATCTTTCCTATTAGCATCATCAGCAAACGTTCATATAATTCTGTATTCCATCTGGTAGATCATTTATGTAGACAATGAACATTGCCAGTGCAAGAACTGAACCCTGTGGTACTCCACTTGACATTCCTCCAATCCGATACATTGCCTCCGATTACTACCCTCATTTTTCTATCAGTCCGAAAATTTTTCATCCATGTTAGAAGCTTACCTGTCACCCTCCAATATGTTCGTTTCCAGAACAACCTCTTATGTGGAACTGTCAAATGCCTTTTTAGGTCCAGATAGATGGTCATGCCAACCATCTCTTTCCTGTAAAATATCTGTGGCTTGATCATAAAAACTGAGTAATTTTATTACACAGGATCTTCCAGATCTAAAACCATACTGTCTGTGATATATCTTTTCCTCCAGGTGTTCTACCCATTTAGTTTTAATTATTTTTTCCAATATTTTGACTTACCCTTGTCAATGATACAGGTCTAATTGAGGGGGGTCTTCCCTGCTGCCACTTTTGTAGCTTGGGACAATGTTAACCATTTTCCACATATCAGCTACAACTCTTACACACGGATGCCTGAAAAATCAGTTTAAGTGGAATGCTGAGCTCAGGTGCACATTCTCTCGGAACCCATGGTGAAACTCCATCTGGACCAACTGCTTTGTTCTTAGCTCCTTGAGCATTTTTTCCCCACTTCGTCTCTTGACACCTCTGTGCTCTATGTTCTCTGGAATTCTCATTGTGTCTGGTTCTCTGAAGATTTTATTTTGTACACACTTTGGAACTTTTCGTTTAATGTTTTCCACATTTCCTTTTCCATTAATCTATTCCCCATTTTCAACCTCTGAATATTATCTTTAACCTGCAATTTGTTTTTTATAAATTTATAGAATAGACCTGGTTCTGTTTTAAATTTGTCCACTATCCCTTTTTCAAAAATTTTCTGCCCCTCTCCTCACTGCCGTGTAGTTTCTCGCATCTTTGTATCGCTGGTATGTTCGGGTTTTGGCCTCTTCCTATATCTATTCCATTTTTGTGTCTTTTGGTCTCTGGCCCTTTTACAATTTCTGTTGAACCAATCTTTCCTAGTTCTGCATCTCTGTGTTGGTATATTGTTTTTGTGCCTATCATATTTCACAAAATATGACATGCATCTCATTTACTTCATGTCCTAACAGCAAGTCTTTCCAGTCAAATTCCTTACAGAAATGTCCAAGATCCCCCATAATGACCTCTCCTGAAATCAGGTTTTTCAACTGCTTCAACCTCCTTTTCTTCCAGATTATAACATTGCATACTTTATTCTTAAAAAGACATGATCACTTTTCCCCAAGGGAGGTACTGAATGTCAAATCTCCTCCTCTTTCCTGGTATCAAATCCAGCATAGAGGGAACATCCTCTTCCCTCATCCTTGTAGCTTGTTTAATATGTTGATACATTAAAGTTTCCATGATGAGGTTCATGAATCTACAAGTCCAAAATTCCTGTTCTAGCTTCATATGCCTCCCAGTCTATGGATTTCAAGTTGAAGTCGCCGACTACGAACAGTCATGATAGCTATCAGCTCTCACTATAATCTCATTGTTATAAGCCCCTCTCGTTTATTATCCAGCTCCTTTGACCATGTGTTGCATGGCGGTGAACTACATGCATTTATGATAGTTTATTATCCTGATTGCAGATCTCTAGTGCTATTATGTAAACTTCTCATGGATTGGCAATCATTATTTCATTTACCTTCAGGAGTTTTCACCAGCACAGCAATGCCACCGCCCTTCCTAATTTTTCTGTCCCATCTCCAAACAGACTAGCCAGTTGGGAATATGACTATTTACAATATTATCTTCAAGTTTTGTCTCCATGAGTGCAACAATGTCTGGTGTCTGCAGCTGTATTACATCACATAACTCCAGTATTTATGATCTCATTCCATCTATTCTGATGTATGCAATTTTCAGGAACATGTTTACCTCCTTATTCTTCACTACCCCTTTCTCTAGTGATTTTGTTGGTTTGCGTTTTTCTACCATTTTACTGGTCTGCCTACCCCTATCACTTGGTAGAAAAAAAATGGAGGGGAAGAAGGGGTGTGGATTTATTGTAATGAGGGAAAGCCTTCCCCTCCATACAATTGAGATTGTGTGGAAGGGAAGAAGAGTGCGGGGTCGACACCCCCGGGTGGTAGGTTCCCGACACTTGACGGACAGCAGCAGGTTGAACAAACCCGCCATCTGGCCCCATGGTGCACTTGGTGGTTGGCAGATGGAGTATTTTGTTGCTAGCTGCTACGAACACAATGTCCAGATGGCTCTGCACAAGGATTAGAGCCAGCAGCTGTACCTGGCAACCTTCGTCCCAGGCGGGCAGAGCTGGGCACCCGACAGTAAACAGCTGGTCGTTTGACAGTCAAGGTGCCAGGCTTAAACACCACACCTGCCACAGTTTATGCTTTTTCACTTATTGGGTGCAGTTCCTTTATTTGTTTAAAAAACACCTCAGATTTATGAGTCGCCACACATGGCATAAAAATAGTTGCTTGTGCAGTACCTGGTCGTGACTTACCCAGCATTGACACTTCCAGCATCTACATGGAAAAGGGTTGTATAGGGCTATGTTTCAGTACCAGCCTAAAGCTGCTCTAGAGTAAATTCTGTCAGGTATAGGTGTGGCACCTTTCCATGTGACAGCTATGAGACCACTTGTCAGACGTTCAGGGTTTACAACATTTTCAAGAAGATATACAGGCTTAATGTACCTATTCACATTGAATATAACGATGGTTACTTTTGGAGACTAGGTACTTCATTTCACCAGCATACCCTGTATAGCTACACATTTACAAAAGCACTGTCGTTTGTAACGAAAACAGTCACTTTCATCCGTTAGGTAATTTAGTGACCTTGTCATAGTGTGTTTACCAAACCACACTAGAAAATTAAGAGACGATGTTTTGGTCTGTCCTGGACCATTATTAAGTCAATTATGATGGTCCAGGACGGACCGAAACGTCGTCTCCACTTTCTAGTGTGGTTTTGTCAACATTTTTCAGTCATTATTGTGACCATCTGCAGAGACATTATGTGCCTCAGAGGCTTCACAAGACTACTGCACTTTTCCCTCCACTGTGGTTCCCAGAGGAAAATCTAGGTGCAATCTATTTGGCCGCATCCTAATTTGGATGGTTTGATCGTGCCCTTCTCTACTGCATATGGCACCGACATCTGCACCACCCTCTCTGTCTTGAGTCACCACTGAGGAGATGGCACCATCATTAGAGAGCAACTGATGCGCGTACGATGGGTCCCCAAAGTCACTATCTGGCAACGGCAATGTGCTGAGCGGCTTCTCCTCCGTGGCAGTTGCCATGACGTTAAAGACACCTACAAGCAGAGTATTAGTGCATTCGCTCCACAGTGAACCACAAAGCAACATATCAGTAGATGCCATATTCACAGAATGGAAGGGGCAACCAAACAAGATCAGAAATAAATCGGCCAGCCTGCACATGTGAGGCTATTGTCAAGGTCACAGCGTACCTAGCAGGTCGGTGCGCAAAATTTGAAGTTGGTGGCACATGCATAAACATCTAGAGTCTGTTCAACACTCTACAAAACTGTGTGACACACACGGCTACAAACCATAGTACTTGAGAGCTGGAGGAGAGATGTGCAATAAGCATGTTGATCATGAAGGCGTTCCTGGCCCCATATCCTCATTCCCTGACCAGACAAGGTGCTAGGCCTAACCTAGTTATAGTTCGTGCCATACCAGTGCCCACTACACCAACAGCCCCTTTGTTTATCCACACAGTTTTGTAATTAAAGTTTCTAACCACCCTGAATTGTCAAAGCACTACTACACATCTACAAATGTAGAAGTGGGAGAATTGAGGCATGACAAAGTACCAACGCTGAACTGAGGCTATGGTCGCAAACGTCTTCGATTGAAGAACAAGGCAATCAAGACCGAGGTGCCTGCTGCACCTCGGTCCACTGTCCCTCCGTCTGAAAGCTACCTCCATTGCCTCTTTCCGAGACTTCCCCATGTCTCGGCGTAGTGAGGGCCGATTCACTGCCCTACTTAATGCCCGAGACTCCTAGGCCTGAAGAAATTCATTCCCCTCCAACGGAGGTCGTAGAATGATTCCCCCAGGTGGAATCAGGGACACCTAACAAGCCATTTGGTCTACCTTTCCCTGAAAAGGCTCGGTACACCTAAGGTGCTCCCTTGTGGCAATGCCCGCAGGAAATCATCTCGCCCTTCAGGGCAGGACTAAGTGACCTGGTCATTAATACAGTATAAAAAAATCATGGACATCGAGAGTGCGGTACGAGAGTTTGGGTTGCCTGCATACTGGGTTGCACAGAATGCCAGTCAGCTGGACAGCAGGTAATCAACATTGTTTCTCCAATTGTAGAAGAAATCTAAATTATTTCCTTCCAAACAAGATATTGCCTGGGTCTGAGTATTTATGTATTCTTCCTCACAAAACTGCAATGATTTCAGCTGATGGGTGCTCAGAATCTAAAGTTTTTCTGGGAAGAAATCCATGTGCGGCCAGCCAGCAATGGTGCCGGCACCGAGTCCTTTTTCCAGATGGCATCCATTTACTGGAGTCCCGAGCCACAGGATGTGAACCCCATGTAGCCACGGGAGTTTTGAATCATTCCCTTTAACTAAAAATGCCATATGGTACTCTGCGATTGTGCGCCTTAAAGGGGGCTCTGCAGTTCAATGGTTAATTATGACTACCATTTTCTTTTTCAGGAGGATTTGAATACTGCATTACATTCAGATGTGTGAAATCTATAAAAACAGCATCACGGACCTAAATGAAACGTACAAAAAAACAGACGTGCTTCTGCAGGTTTTTTTTCCTTTGTTTTGCCTGGTGGGGGTCTGCCCCCCCCTCGGTCATTGTCCTCCCTCTATTCTGAGGGTCCCCTACTAGGCCCCCATGATTGTACACATCGCAGGGATTCAGCTTTAGACACACTCAGTCTGGGCAAACCGGTTAGCAATACCTTGCCAGGGTATTGCTAAATAATAAAAATAAAGGGGGAACATGGCATTAAAATGGCAAATATACAATTTGGTCAACAAACAGTATTGTTTAAAATAGACATGGGTTGACATTTAGGGGTAAGGTAGGTTACAGGGAGTTAAATTAGGTAGTGCTTAGTTTTTATCTTAAACAGGTTGGGAGAGGTAGAGTACATAATTGGGAAGGTCATTCCACCTTCTGGGTCCCTTGATTTGTAGAGCATTTCTAGTTTGATTAAGTCGTACTCTTTGAATATCAAATAGGTATTTGTTTCTGGTGTGGTGCTCATGGGTTCTGTTACAGCCTTCTAGGAAGCTTTTAAAGTCAGGATTGACATTACAGTTCAGCATTTTACACACACAGGATGTGCAGTGACTTAATATCTAACATTCAGAGATCTGAGTAGGGGTACCAAGTGATGTCTGGGGCCAGAGTTGGATATAGTCCTAATTAGCAGCTTTGTGTTGAATAAGATGTAAATGATTTTGGGCAGTAGAACCCCAAGCACAAATACCATAGTTGAGATAAGGATAGATGAGGGAGTAATAGAGCATCACCAGGGCAGGGTGAGGTACATAATATCTCATCTTAGAAAGAATGATAACAGTTTTTGAAACTGATATATTTAGAATGTGTCCCTGGAAATTCAGCTTGTGGTCAATGAGAATGCCAAGGAATTTGCCATCTTTGTTACAAATTTGGGTATTGTTTATCCTGAGATTTATGGGATTTGAGATTTTATTGCCAAAAATAATATAGAAAGTTTTGTCAATGTTGAGGGTGAGTTTGTTGGCAGTTAGCCAAAGACTCGGATATTTATAATATAAAGATATTTAGCTCAGTATTCACTGACATTTAGAGCAAGGGGGGGGGGGGGGAACAGGACTGGAGTAAATGAAGGTTGTGTCGTCGGCAAATAGAATTAGTTTGAGGTGTTGGGAGGCATTTGGAAGGTCAATGTAGATGAGAGGAGAGGAGAGGGCCAAGTATGCTGCCCTGAGGAACACCAATGTTGATGGGTAGGGTGGGAGAAATTGAATTATTCACAAACATACTGGAGCCTGTCAGTAAGGTAAGATTTAAGGTATTGCAGGGAGTGTCCTCCGACTCCATAATGATGTAATTTAAGAAGGTTTTGGTGGTTGACAGTGTCAAAAGCCTTATGCAGGTCCACAAATAACCCAACAGAACTCATTTTTATCAAGAGCTGAATGTATCAAGTTAATCATACTAATAAGTGCATAGTTAGTGAGTTTTTTTTTGGTCTGAAGCCATATTGACAAGAGCCAAGTATATTGTGTTTGGCTAGATAAGAGTAAAGCTGCTTGTAGATTAGTTTTTCAAACATTTGACAAGATTGATATAGGTCTGTAGTTAACATCAGTGAGATCATCACATTTGTGGACAGGGGTTACTCTCACTTTAGAATATCTAAAAAGGTTTGGCATTCAAGTGACTTGTTGAAGAGCAATGCAATGTCGTAGCTCAGTCAATTAAGGCAGTGTCTGGGATGATCTCTGACGTAGGTTCGAATCCTCATCACGGCCCTTGTGGATTTGTTCATGCATCACATTGTGATTTCTGTGTAATTATGTTTGTAATTCTTTGCCTATGTATGTACTCTTACCCGAATAAAAATTTAAATTTTTTGAATTTTGAATTTAAATTTTAGTCCCTAAGCCCATTATGTGCCTCTAACCCTTTCTACTACTACCCACAAGATGGGTATGGGGTGCAGATCAGCTAGTTTCAAGCAGTCTTCATCGACCTAGCAGCAGCTTCTGATACAAACAAAAAAATCATACTAGAACAGCTTACTGAGCTTGGAATACAAGGAAAATTACTGAAATCAATGGAGGGCTTTTTGTCATCAAACAGCACATGTTTTGTTTAATGGCACAGAGAGCAAACACTTTGAACTGAGAATGCCACAAGAGGGATCCTCAGTCCCTTGTAGTTTAACGTTCTAATGCATAAACTACTAATAAAGACACGATCATCTGTTATGCCGATATAATGTATGTTTACAGGCTGCCTCCGCGCCTAGAATGCAAGGTCTGCTCGATGATTTTGCTATTAGGGCCGAGGAATGTTCCCTTATCTCCATACAGAAAACTCGTGCCCTCATTCGATGTGGTATTTCCACCACCCACTACATTTTTACACATTTTTATATGGGATTAATAGAACAGGAACCCGGCAATGTGACGTTATAGTGGCCAGAATACGCCTGGGATATAAACGTATCTGGCAGCTTTCTCAAAACCCAGTTGTCGAGTACTGTACACAATGTGTCAACTTTGTGAAGGAAAACATGCACTCTTGAAAATTATATTGTAAAATGTCCCATATTGACCAACTTTCGCCCTTCTGGGCTAAGGTATGCTCAACTGTGTAATTACTATACTAGTACTGGAACACTGATATATTGGACTTGTACCCAAGATTAACCATGTAATGTATCAATTATACAATGTATGTGATGTAACTATATAACCTGAGCTTGTAAAAGCACCTTAATCACCTTCAGTGATTAAGTGCCTAATTGCACACTAGTTTATCAGCTATCTCACCCTGTCAGTAAAAGAAATGTGAATGCATGTGTGTATGTACGTGTGTGTATGTGTGTATATAGTATATATGGAAGCTGATCAGAATTACATTTCACCTTTGTAAATGCACATTAATGACTATATAAAAGACACATCGAGCCCTATGTAGGGCATACGTAAATCTATATGTATTTACGTATGTAGGTTAGCTTAGCATTTTAAAAGCACCGAATCATCTGTGGTCGAGGTTAGCTTAGTATTTTAAAAACACTGAATCATCTGTGGTCGATTGTTCACTTGAACTACATGTTTAACACATCTCTAACCATGTCCATGGAGGACAGAAAATGTATATATGCTGGTTAGCATTGTAAATGTGTGGCCACATCTGTGGTAGAAAAAAAACAACTTAAGAATGGCAGTGGACTTACTGTGACTCGCAGAGTGCACTCCAGGCACTGAACAGTACAGTAGTACGACCCAGAAAATAGTGATATACAATGAATGTTTTAGCTGCTAATGAAATGACCACTGCTTTTTGCACAAAAAGCGGCGATATTTCTGAGAGAGGGGGGGGGGGGGGGGGGGAAAGAGAGACAAGTGCACTGCGCGATCCACTGGTGCAGTGTGGGGGGTACTGGGTGGCATATACTGTAAATAGCCGGGAGAAGCGCGGACCTGCCCTCACTGTTCCTGCCCCGGTCCGCTGCACTAAACTCCAGCCCGCCTCCCCTTCCTGCAAGGGTCTGCTTTCCCTGTCATGCATTACACCAGTTGTCCCTCCTGTTTTTACTCCCACTGCAAAAAGGGGAGGGGGGGTGCAGCGCCAGTCCCCAAGTGTTCCGCTGTTTGCAGCTAATACTTTGCCTTTACAGCCAGTCTAGGTGCTAGTAAGCCCTACCTTTAAGTCAGGAAATACTTATCTCCTTTCCTTGGCGGCACGGCCTCACGCCCTGGGGTTAAATTTATCATCCATTGTCATATCAGCTTTTCCCCAGTCTAGGTATTTTCTGCACGCCTGATTAATTTCCGTTTAATTCGGCTAGGATTTACCATTATGTCTTTCAGGCCTCTTCGTCGGGCTTCATTAAGTGTTATGTGGTTTAATCACTTTATATTTACTCTGTCCTGCCTGTTATACATAGTGTTATCTCAAGGGATGACACTGATATGCTAGCATAGACAGCCCTGTAGAAAACCACTAGTAGAAATTGATATGGGGGTTTCATTAAGTGACACTACTTTAATCTGTCAATTGTCAATATATATGGAACTAATTGAACAAGAACTCAGCAATGTCATGTTATAGTGACCAGAATACACCTGGGATACACACACATCTGGCAGATCTCAAAGCCAAAATGTGGAATACACCATGTATCAATGTCCATGCATGCAACATGCATGGACAGGACCTTGTGTGCGGCACCTGAATTTACCAGAGGGATACTACTATCTAGAGGACAAATTAGCAGGGTTATGAAACCTAACTGCATCCCCCACCATTTGTCCTAATTTGAGACGGATATCTATGTAGCTTATTAAAAACATTTTTGAGTCCCGGCAGTACAGTCGGGTTCGTCCTAGACTTACAGTCTGGAATTTTGGGTTCGAATCCCGACCAGGTAGGGGCAGCTGCGTGGACAGCACATCAGATTCATAGTCCTGAGGTTCCAGGTTCGATCCCCGGTGTAGGCGGAGACAAATGGCCAAAATATTTCTTTCACCCTGACGCCCCTATTACCTAGCAGTAAATAGTTACCTGGGAGTTAGACAGCTGCTACGGGCTACTTCCTGGTGGGTGGAGGCCTGGTCGAGGACCGAGCCGCGGGGACACTAAGCCCCGAAATCATCGGCTGTGTATTCATATCACTTAATTGGCCTGTTCATCTACCAGTAAACAGGCACCTTGTTGTGGGGAATGAATGACATACATATATACACTGGACCTAACCTTAGGTGTCACGGGCTCACCATAACCGGTTCAGTAGTTAAATCTGATACCACAACAACCTTAGGTCTTATACACTTAGACCTAACCCCCTAAACACAGTAAATTATAAACAAAAAATCAAAGTCAAACTAGTAGGTACAGAGGTACCTACCGGCAGTCAGGGAGCTCCAACGGGCAGCGTGTTGCTCGGACCGCGGCCAGGAGGCGTCTGCTGGGGCGGCGAGGCGCGCCTCGTTCACGGCCGAGGGATAACAACCCAACAAGCCTCTTAATGAAGGAAGCATTTCTCTAATATTTATTCAAATTCAAAATTCAATACATATATATATATATATATATATATATATATATATATATATATATATATATATATATATATATATATATATATATATATATATATATATATATATATATATATATATGTCGTACCTAGTAGCCAGAACGCACTTCTCAGCCTACTATGCAAGGCTCGATTTGCCTAATAAGCCAAGTTTTCCTAAATTAATATATTTTTTCTAATTTTTTTCTTATGAAATGATAAAGCTACCCATTTCATTATGTATGAGGTCAATTTTTTTTTATTGGAGTTAAAATTAACGTAGATATATGACCGAACCTAACCAACCCTACCTAACCTAACCTAACCTATCTTTATAGGTTAGGTTAGGTTATGTAGCCGAAAAAGTTAGGTTAGGTTAGGTTAGGTAGGTTAGGTAGTCGAAAAACAATTAATTCATGAAAACTTGGCTTATTAGGCAAATCAGGCCTTGCATAGTAGGCTGAGAAGTGCGTTCTGGCTACTAGGTACGACATATATATATATATATATATATATATATATATATATATATATATGTGTGTGTATATCACGAAAATAAACACGTGATTAAGAATGTGACAATGTCAGACCACGGAGGAAAAATGAAACAGGAAATTTCCTTAAGTACTTTCGTATATTAAATACATCTTCTGAAGATGTATTTAATATACGAAAGTACTTAAGGAAATTTCCTGTTTCATTTTTCCTCCGTGGTCTGACATTGTCATATATATATATATATATATATATATATATATATATATATATATATATATATATATATATGACAATGTCAGACCACGGAGGAAAAATGAAACAGGAAATTTCCTTAAGTACTTTCGTATATTAAATACATCTTCAGAAGATGTATTTAATATACGAAAGTACTTAAGGAAATTTCCTGTTTCATTTTTCCTCCGTGGTCTGACATTGTCACATTCTTAATCACGTGTTTATTTTCGTGATATACACACACATATATATATATATATATATATATATATATATATATATATATATATATATATATATATATATATATATATATATATACATATATATATATATATATATATATATATATATATATATATATATATATATATATATATATGTATATATATAACTACAATATAACTGCATTTCTCTATATTCTCGTAATAATTATTACAAGTGCACCTTCGAGTACTCACAAAGAAAAATATTTTGAACCCCCAAAGTGATAAGCCAAGAATACGAGATCTCTCTCCATTGTATTTGATTTAATCATTATAACGGCTATCCAATAATTGTATTTCTGTATAATAATTTATGGTTATTAACTAATCATTATTAGTCACCATAATTAATTCCACTTTAATCATCTATTTATTCGTTATAATGAGCTACTAGGCTTCCTCATTTAAGGATTATCAATTATTAAATCATTAATTATGACTATTATTAATTAATTATTTGTTTAAATAATTAATTATTATTATTATTATAAAATAAACAAGTCCCCCACTCAGTGAGCGTTTTCTTCCAACCGCAAAAATTTTGTTTAGAAAAGTGTGAAATTCAAATCAAATCATAATCAAATGTTTATTTAGGTAAGGTACATACATACAAGAGATTTTACAAGGAGTGATGGATTTATAGATAGGGCTAGTACATACAATGCCTAAAGCCACTATTACGCAGAGCGTTTCGGGCATGAAAAACTTAAATGACTAAAGCTTAATACTAATTGAGCATAAAGAGTAAAATGAAAACATGGAATGAAAACATAGCTGAAAAAGCAGCACAAATACAATTCTGTCGACAAAAAGCGCTCTTTAAACAAACAGACAATGGTTGACAATTGAGGGGTAAGGTAGGTTACAGGAAATTTATTAGGTATAGCTTCGTTTTTATCTTAAACTGGTTGAGAGAGGTACAGTCTTTAACATGGTTGGGAAGGTCATTCCACAATCTGGGTCCCTTGATTTGTAGAGCATTTCTAGTTTGATTAAGTCGTACTCTAGGAATATCAAAACTGTATTTATTTCTGGTGTGGTGCTCATGGGTTCTAACATATTCAGAGATTTGAGTATGGGTACCGAGTGATGTCTGGGGCCAGAGTTGGATATTGTCCTAATAGCAGCTTTGTGTTGAGTAATTAGAGGACGTAAATGATTTTGGGTAGTAGAACCCGAAGCACAAATACCATAGTTGAGATATGGATAGATGAGGGAGTAATAGAGAGTCACCAGGGCAGGGCGGGGTACATAATATCTGATCTTAGAAAGAATGCCAACAGTTTTTGAAACTTTTTTTTATATATTTAGAATGTGTCCCTGGAAATTCAGCTTGTGGTCAATGAGAATGCCAAGGAATTTGCCATCTAATTTGTTACAAATTTGGGTATTGTTTATTTTGAGATTTATTTGATTAGAGGATTTATTGCCAAACAGAATATAGAAAGTTTTGTCAATGTTAAGGGTGAGTTTGTTGGCAGTTACCTTACCTGTTACCTTGAGGAGCTTCCGGGGCTTAGCGTCCCCGCGGCCCGGTCGTCGACCAGGCCTCCTGGTTGCTGGACTGATCAACCAGGCTGTTGGACGCGGCTGCTCGCAGCCTGACGTATGAGTCACAGCCTGGTTGATCAGATATCCTTTGGAGGTGCTTATCCAGTTCTCTCTTGAACACTGTAAGGGGTCGGCCAGTTATGCCCCTTATGTGTAGCGGAAGCGTGTTGAACAGTCTCGGGCCTCTGATGATGATAGAGTTCTCTCTCAGAGTACCTGTTGCACCTCCGCATTTCAGCCAAAGTTAGCCAAAGATGGACTTTATTTAGCTCAGTATTTACTGTGGCATTTAGAGCAAGGGGGTCAGGACTGGAGTAAATAAAGGTTGTGTCGTCAGCAAATAGAATTGGTTTGAGGTGTTGGGAGGCATTTGGAAGGTCATTAATGTAGATGAGAAAGAGGAGAGGGCCAAGTATGCTGCCCTGAGGAACACCAATGTTGATGGGTAGGGTGGGAGAAATTGAATTATTCACAGAAACATACTGGAGCCTGTCAGTAAGGTTGGATTTGAGGTATTGCAGGGAGTGTCCTCTGACTCCATAATGATGTAATTTAAGAAGAAGGTTTTGGTGGTTGACAGTGTCAAAAGCCTTACGCAGGTCCACAAATAACCCAACAGGGAACTCATTTTTATCAAGAGCTGTATGAATCGAGTTAAGCATACTAATAAGAGCATCGTTAGTGCTTTTTTTGGGTCTGAAGCCATATTGGCAGGGGTTAAGTATATTGTGTTTGGCTAGATAAGAGTAAAGCTGCTTGTAGATTAGTTTTTCAAAAAATTTTGACAAGTTTGGCAGGATTGATATAGGTCTGTAGTTGTTAACATCTGTGAGATCACCACATTTGTGGACAGGCGTTACTCTCGCTTTTTTTAGAATATCTGGAAAGGTTTGGAGTTCAAGTGACTTGTTGAAGAGCAATGCAATAGCAGGGGCTAAAGATCTGGAGTTTTTTTTGTAAATTAAAGTTGGTATCTCCTCAAAGGCACTAGACTTGGTTTTAAGGGAAAGGATTATCTCATTGACGTCAGTGGAATTAATAGGCTTTAGGTACAGAGACTGTGGATAGTTACCTGTAAGATAGTCCTTAACGTCAGTACTGGAAGATGGAATATCATTTGCAAGGGATGACCCAATGGAAGAGAAGAACCTATTGAACTCAATAGCAGAATCAGAGGCTGAAAGCTGACCATCGTTATTGGACAGGAGTGTTGGTTTGTTATTTAAAGTCTTCTTTGATCCCAATATTTGTGAAATTGTGCTCCAAGTTTTTTTAATGTTGCTCTTTATTTGGGTAAATATATCTTCGTAGTATTTAGTTTTGGCTCGTCTAATTATTTTAGATAGCAATAACGAGTAATTCTTTGAGAATTCTTTGGAGACAATTCCTAACCTATACTTCTTCTCAAGGTCATGTTTTTTATTAATGGATTTAAGTATTCCCTTTGTAAGCCAGGGATTGTTAAGCCTTTTGGTTGTCACTTGTTTTGTAAGCATAGGACAGTGGGTGTTATAAAGGCTAAAAGTTTTTTGAAGAAAAGATTGCACTGCTAGGTTGATGTCCCCTATGTTACCTAACTCAGACTCCCAGTTGACATTATCAGCAGCAGTTATAAAATTGTCTATAGCAGTTTCATTGTGCAGCCTAAAACTTAACTCCCTTGACTCTAGAGGTGGTTTGCTAATGTTAGTTAAGAGAAATGTGGGGTAATGGTCTGTAGTGCTATCGGTGATTATACCTGAAGTAAGCGGAGAGGTTATGTTTGTCCAGATGTGATCTAGAGTCGTGGCAGTACTATCAGTGATTCTAGTAGGTCTAGTGATTAAGGGTATGAGGAAGCAGGAATTCATACAGTTGAGGAAGCTAACAGCAGTAGGGTGTTCAGGCTCGCAGAGGTCAATATTAAAGTCCCCTGCGATAATTAGATGGTTTTTGTTCAGTCTGTTATCGAGTATTAGATTTCTAAGGTTTGAGTTGAATTCGGACACATCAGTGTTAGGAATTCTATAGACTGCACCCACAGACAGGACAGACTCGGCACCCTTGACTCTGAAGCTGGCGAAGATATACTCCCCACAGCAGTCTCTAGTTCTAATTTCTTTTAAGCATGTTAGTTCTTGGTGATAGTAAAGAGCAATGCCACCACCTCTCTGAAGTTGACGACAGTTGTGAATTGCCGAGTAGTTAGGCATGTTAAAGAGTTGAGTAGTATCCTCTTTCAACCATGTTTCAGTAAGTATAATAAAAGAGAATTTGTTGTCAATAGTTTCAATCAAGGCACTAACATCATCGAAGTGTTTACCTAGGGATCTAACGTTCAAGTTCATTACAGAGATATTGTGATTATGAGTTATTACATTGTTTACATCATGTGCTGCAAAATATCTGCAATTTAGATCATTAAAGTAATGATTGTCATAGATAGTGGATAAGAGGTTTAGTTCTGGGTCTATACTTGTCTGCATAAAAAAGCTGGTTGCAGGAAAACAAGGCAAGAAAGGCAAATTACAAAGTAGAATTAAGCTATAAAAGGAGGAAAAATTTATAAACAATACTACAAAACAAACACAAAATGAACAACAAAAGAAAAAAATGAGGTAGCTTACAAGGGGATTACAGGGGTACAATGGAGTAAGGGAGTATGGCGTGGCTAGGCAACCTAAGTAATAAATGAAATTAAAGAAAAAACATATAAACATGGACTATACAAAACAAAAGATATAGATATACAAAACAAAGATATAAACAAGACTATACAATACAAAAACAAATTGAGCAAAAAAAGAAAAAATGAGGGAGATTGCTTACAAGTACTCTCAGGTACACTGTAAGTAACAATTTGCAATTTGAGATACAGGCAAAGCCAGGGGTACAATGGAGTAAGGGAGTATGGCGAGGCTAGGCAACCTAGGTAATAAATGAAATCAAAGAAAAAGTTCAATAATAAGCATAGGCAAATTTAAGCTAATGATTATTAACTATAAATAGTTCAGTTATGACTGTATAATTAATAAGACCTGAAGAAATATTAATGCACTCAATTAATTAAGTTCAGTAAATGACTTGTGAAGAGTACACCAGTTGTGTCCAGACCACGGTTGTGTACGGTCGCTAGGTTGGCGCTCTTGGCGTCCGCTGCTTGGTGGGAGGTGGAGTATTGCTCCACACTCTTCGTTTTTGCACGTGGTGATACAGGATATTGTGCATTTGTTCTCGATTATTGACAGCGTCGAAGAAATGGCTGAGGCGGTATGCCTAAGTGGTAGTGAGGAGGACAGACAAGATGATAACAGACCGTTTGAAGTAGTAGTGAACAGAAAGAAACGGAGAAATAATAACAGACAGCGAGACAGTGAGAGTGACGATGAGATTACAAAGAGACCAAAGAATGAGACCCTACTCAGCAAGACTCAAGACAAGCAAGACAAGACAAGAAGGAAGAGGCTGTTGTTCCCTACAACATGCCAATTGAATTTCCACCAAAAGCTAGAGTGGACGGTACGTCTAGCTAAACAATGTTTGGAATACGAACCACTTTTTAAGGAGGGTCTTCACCGGCCCTACATAACAGTTGGGACTGAACAGGCCGTGGAACGCCTCACGACGGTTGGTTTTGAAAATGTAGTGATGGTTCCTCCAGAAGAAGGTATGTTGCACACAAAGATCATAGTTTTCAAGTTTCCAACTTATTTGGATCCTGACTGTCTTCTTCTTAACAATGATAATGTTGTCTGGGCAAAGAGGAACAGTGTTCGTGGTGACAAACAAAGCCAGGTTGTTGCCTTGGTAAAGGGTGAGGCGCCGGAGAAAATTTTTGTGCAAGGACTAGGCTATAGGAACGTTGCAAAATACGTTGAGGAGCCCTTACTGTGCATGAAGTGTTCACGTTGGGGACATATGGCATGGAAATGCCAGTTTGACCCCAGGTGTCGGTATTGTGGGAAAAAACACGACTCGCGAGAGTGTAGAGCAGGGGTGGGCAACCTCTGGCACGCGTGCTAAACTTGGCACGCCGATGACTTGTCTCTGGCACGCAAGAGCATAGGTTACCCTAAGCACAGATGCAAGCACATGTTACCCTAAGCACAGACAAAAAAAAACTACTTTCCTTGGGGTATAAGCTTACATGCCATGACAGTATATGTACGTCCTGGCGGTGAAGAGGTTTAAGCTCTACGAAGCTAAAGAGGTCTCAAGAAAAAGAAGTTGATCTTGTTGCCATAGTTACCTTCTTTTTTTACGTCATCGATCATGCCGATGTATGATGATTCCCCTCTATTTACTTTGGCTCATATTTTATGTAATAAGCCTTTCTAACCTAAAGGCTGCACCCATAACCATAGTGTACACTGACAATCATATATGTGAAGGGTGATGAAGTATGTGAAGAGATGGTTGCTCTTGCATCACTACCTGAGCGTACTACCGGGGCTGAAATATGTAAAACAGTTGTGAACGAATTCTCTACTCGGCAAATTGACATTTCAAAAGTAGTATCCGTCACAACAGATGGTGCCCCAAACATGACTGGTGAGAAGGCAGGATTTGTAAATCTGTTTGCAAAAAGTGTTGGTCATCCACTGATTGGCTTCCATTGCATCATACATGAGGAGGCTTTATGTGCAAAAGCTGGCCTAAAGGAACTGCAAGAAGTGATGCAAACAGTTACCAAGGTTGTTAATTACATTTGTGGTCGGCCTTTAAATAAAAGACAATTTCAAACTCTACTGGATGAGGTAGAATCTGTGTATAAAGGACTGAAAATGTACAACCATGTTCGTTGGTTTAGCACAGGCTTGGTTCTGAAACGATTTATTGAATGATTAGATGAGATAAAGCTCTATTTGAACGACCAACAAGTGTCATACCATGAATTTTCTGACATCGTGTGGGTTTGTAAACTGATGTTTTTTGCAGATTTTTGTGAACATTTAAATGAATTGAATATTAAGTTACAGGGCGCTGGTAAGACACCTGATGTTATGTTTTGTTACATAAAAGCTTTTGAAATGAAGCTTAAAGTTTTTAAGAGGGATGTAGATAATGAGAGATTTAGATACTTTCCAAACCTAAAGAGGTACATCAGTGATCTAAAAGATGACAGAACAGACCACAAATGTCTTCAAAAGCTGTTTGTAAACATTATCGAGTCAACAGTTTGGCAGTTCTCTACAAGATTTGCCAAATTCAGAGAACTAGAAGACACAGTAAAGTTCATCAAGTTTCCAGACAGCATCAAAATGGATGAACTAAACTTGCAAATGTTTTCATGGATAGACATGGATGATTTTGAGATGCAGTTGATTGAATTTCAGAGTAGCTCAATTTGGAAGCAGAAATTTGTTGACCTTAGAGTTGACTTGGAAAATATTGAAAGAGAGAGATTAGAGATGAAAGTAACAAAGAGAAATGCGGAAAACGAAGTATTAAGGACTTGGAATACTATTCCAGAAAATTATGTCTGTTTAAAAAACCTTGCAACAGCATTGCTAACCATGTTTTCGTCTACATATGCTTGCGAATCTTTGTTCTCAATTATGAACTTTGTTAAGTCTCGTAACAGGAGTAGCATGACAGATGAAACTAGCGCTGCATGCATATCTCTCAATGTTACTAAATATAAACCCGATGTAAAATCTCTGTCATCAGTTATGCAGCAGCAGAAGTCTCACTGACAGTATATAAAAGGAGTCAACAAGTTTTTTATCTGTTGTATTCTATTAAAGTCACAAAAGCTTAAAGGCTGTTGAAATGTACTTCTGAAGGTTAAATAAAAAAAAATTTCTGTTTTTTTTTTATACTATGTTTTACTGCACTGAGGTAATTTATTATTTTTTCGTTTAAAAAGTTCTTAAGAGATGCCAAATATGTTCTAAAAAAAATGGTTGGCACGTGGAAAAAGTTTGTGCCAGAGACTTGGCTGATTTTGGCACGCACTCTCAAAAAGGTTGCCCACCCCTGGTGTAGAGTCAAGATTGAAAGAAGTGAAAAAATCATCCCATTTTGTTGCAACTGTCGAGGCAGCCACAATGCTGGTTGAACGACCAGCCCCATGAAGCCTCATCTGAAAGAGACTAGAACGGGTCCTACAAGCAGGGTAGATGTATCCTCGCAGCAAGGAAAGATTGTGCAAGAGGAACATGGGGGAAACAGTTGGAAGCCAACGGCAGCCCCTATGATCAATGTGTGGGAAAAAGGGACGGAGAAAGTAAAGGCGAGCTTAGGGAAAGTGCATCATGCAGTGGAAAAACTGAAACCTTGTGACGACAAGGTTCAGGACAATATGGTCACCTCTGAGGTTGGTAATCAAATTTTGGAGTATCTAAAAAAACTAGATAAGAGGATTGAGGCATTGGAAAATTTGGCTATGGAAGGTAGACGGGGTGAAGATGGCGGTGAAACACGACGTGTAATTGAAAGTAAAACGGGACGTGAAATGGAAAGTGAAACGTGCGTAGAAGAAAGTAATGATGTGCATGAGGTAACGATGATAGAGGATAGTCAGGAGAATACACTTTCTAGTAGTTTGTGGCCAGGTTCGGTCCAACGCCCGGGGCGCATGTTCTCGGCGGCGGCGACACGAAGGCGTGGGCGGCCCTATGGCGGGCCCCGCCTTGGGGCCCATGCCTTGCCGGGTCGTCACGTGCCTTGCCGGCAGGGCGTGCTTCTGCGACTTTCCTGTTTTTCCCTCGGGTGTTCCCTGTTGCCGGTCTGCCGGGTTCCCTGGGCTGTCCCCAGGGGTCGGGTCTCCCTGAGCGGACAAGCGTTGCCGCTGGCGACGACTCGTGGCCAGGTTCCGGGCCTGCTGCGGGGCACACGCCTGGTCGTGCTGCCACGTGGCACGGCGCTCCGTGGAGCGCACGGCTGGGCTGTGTTCTGCCCTTCCTGTTCCCTTATTTGGGTGCTAATCCACGTGGCTTTGCGCCACGGCTTCCCCACGTCGGGGCTCGGGCTGCCTTGCGCCCGTACGGGCGCGCCTGTGTGCGGCCACCCCCCCTCCCTTTCGTCTAGGCCCTGAGCATGCCGTGTGGCAGCGCGTGGTTGGTAGGCCACGGGGTCCTTGGCGTGTGTGGTGTGTTCTCAGCTAGGCACGTCGCCCTCGGACGTCTCGCCCGGCCGTGTTGCCCGGGGAGCTAGTCCCAGGCCCTTTGGAGTCCCGGAGTCCCCTGGTACGTCTTCCCCGGAGTTGTCGCCGAACAAGTTGTCTCCAGACGTCCGTCTGCCCGGTGTAAGTCCGGCATGTAGTCCCCAGACGTACGTCTGGCCGGTGTAGCCCGGTGTGTTATTTCAAGCTTTCCGTCGTCCAGGCCCTCAGGCACGTGCCCTGCTTGCCTGGGGGGTAGCCAGGACCGTTACTCCATGCCCTCCGTCTGGCCGGTGTTGCCCGGCAGGTTGGTTCCCACGGGGTCCTTGGCGTGTGTGGTGTGTTCTCAACTAGGCACGTCGCCCTCGGACGTCTCGCCCGGCCGTGTTGCCCGGGGTGTTAGTCCCAGGCCCCTTTGGAGTCCCGGAGTCCCCAGGTACGTCTTCCCCGGAGTTGTCGCCGAACAAGTTGTCCCCAGACGTCCGTCTGCCCGGTGTAAGTCCGGCAGGTTGGTTCCCAGGCGTTCCCGCCTGGCCGGTGTAGCCCGGTGTGTTTGTCTTAAGCGCCCTGCCCGTCCGTTGTAGCAGGAATTCCTCCTACGTTGCAAGTTCAGCATTCGTCCGCCTGCCCGTCCGCCTTGTGTTGTCGGTTGTTCTTCAACGTCGGAGGGAGAAGCTGGCGTTGTAAGCATGGACCCGAGATCAGCACGACGACGTCTGCAGCTTTACGTCTAACGGTACGCACCACAGGCCCTGGGTTCGGCGTTGCCGCCGGCAATCCAGGATGTCTCGTCTCCCTCGGTGTTCGTTAAGTCCTCGGCGTACAGTCCCAGGGGCAGTGCCCTGGACAGGGGGGTGGCCCCCATGTTGCCTGGGGCTCGGTACCCTCCAGCAGATGGCGGCGTCGAAGCGTCGTCGGGAACGTCGTATATTTAATGATATCCCATTCTTTGCCTTTCTAAGACAATGTAAATTAAGATTTTCACACACTTTATATGGAAGGTTTCTTATTTTGTACTTGTAGACATCTCGCGACATGCCTTGCCCTTATTCATAATTATGTTCTACATATCAGCACTGACATGCCTCTGCTTTCAGGTCACCACGGATTCCTTTTGCCAACAGCCTATCTTAATTTACTCCTTCATTCGTTGCCTCGCGCATGTCGCATGTTCAATTTTTGCGTTCGCTGTGCTACAGTGTGTTTGTTCACTTTTCCTTGTCTTACGTCATTAAGTAAAGTCAGCCAGGATGTCCTATTTGCAGAGTGATAAGTAATTTATTAAGTAAAGTCAGCCAGGAGGTGCTATTTGCAGTATCCGCGGGCCCTTATTTTGCTTTACGTTCCCTGGCCCTGCATTTTGCCTAGTTTCCTCAGTAGTTACAGTAGTTTATGCTTAGCTATTGCAGTTTAGTTTCCTCTGTGGTTACAGTATTTACGCTTGGCTCTTGCAGTTTATTCACGTTACTTATTTGGTTATATTTATGTTTGCATCACCTCCGTTCTCTTAATGTAAAAATGGTTATATATGCACGCCGATTGTATCCCCTTATTTTGTACTTGCAGATATCACGTGCCATGCCTTGCCCCTATTCAGGTGACCTGGACAGGGGGGTGGCCCCCACGTTGCCTGGGGCACGGTACACTCCAGCAGATGGCGGCGTCGAAGCGTCGTCGGGAACGTCGTATATTTAATGATATCCCGTTCTTTGCCTTCCTAAGACAATGTAAATTAAGATTTTTCACACACTTTATATGGAAGGTTTCTTATTTTGTACTTGCAGACATCTCGCGACATGCCTTGCCCTTACTCTTAATTACGTTCTACATTTCAGCACTAACATGCCTCCTGCTTTCAGATTACCACGGATTCTTTTTCCCAAACAGCCTACCTTAATTTACTCCGACAGTTGATGCTTTGCTCATGTCGCATGTTTAATTTTGCGTTGCTGTGTTCAGTATGTTTGCTCACTTTTTCCTTGCCTTACGTCATTAAGTAAAGTCAGTCAGGATGTGCTATTTGCAGAGTTACTAAGTAAATTATTAAGTAAAGTCAGCCAGGATGTGCTATTTGCAGAGTTACTAAGTAAATTATTAAGTAAAGTCAGCCAGGATGTGCTATTTGCAGAGTTCCTAAGTAAATTATTAAGTAAAGTCAGCCAGGATGTGCTATTTGCAGAGTTACTAAGTAAATTATTAGGTAAAGTCAGCCAGGCTGGGCTATTTGCAGTATTCGCGGCCCCCTTTTAGCTTCCAGTTTCCTGGCCCTGCACTTTTGCCTAGTTTCATCGGTAGTCACAGTAGTTTATGCTTAGCTCTTGCAGTTTATTCACGTTACTTATATAGTTATATTTATGTTATGCTTCTCCTCCGTTTTCTTAATGTAAAAATGGTTTTATTTATTCTAGGGCGAAATGTTCCATTTAGCCTACCACAATTTTATACATCTTCTTATTTGGTAACATTTGTGCTGTGCATCATTTTATGTTTGTCATTAAATTTGTTATCTATTTATTATAGGGCGAAATGCTCCATTCGCCTACCTCTTTTTAATTCCTGTTACTTAATTGGTTACATTCGTGTCGTGCATCATTTCTGTTGTTATAAAAACATTTTTTACTTAGGGCGAAAGGTTACATTTAGCTTACGTTATCTTTGTCTCTGCCTCTTTTGTTTATTTCCTTGACAGTGTCTACAGTTAGTAGTCCCCTTTCCTTCGCCGTTGTTTTCAAGGCAGCCAGGATGCGCGAGGTGCAGTTGTGGGCCCTCGCCGCTTGCTTTATGCTTCTGGCCCTGCAGTTGTTGGGTTCCTTTCATTTTCTCCTCGTTTGCGCCTAGCTCTCGCTGTTAGTTATGTTCTTCCCCCGGTTCCTCTGTCGTTCAACTACGCTTGTTGCTACTACGTCTGTAAGGTTGCTAGCTCGCCTTGCTATCGGTGTCACGGGCCTCTTGCTTCTTGCTTGTTTATTCAGGCTACTTTTTCCCTCCCTTCTCTGGGGTTTTTTACATTGGGTAGGTTAACTTTCTTTCTGTTGCTTCGATATTTTATTGGTCTCCTCCGGGTGTTTACTAGAGCTTTTGCCTTTATGATTTGGGTAAATCCAGACGCGTCGGGCTCTTTGCTGTGTCCCGGGCCTCTTGCCCTTGCTTTAAGTTATTCGGGCCTGTTCGTCACCCTTCCCCAGCTCATTCGCCTCCTGCAGGCTATGCTTTGGCAGCTGCTTGTCTCTTTTGCTGGGTTACTTTTATGCTTGTCCCCTTCCTGTCTAGGTATGTTTGGGTATGGCCAGCGGTGCGCGAGCCGCGGCTTATCGGTTGCTCCCCCCCCCCCCTGGTTCCCTGTTTACTCGGTCTCGCCCTCTTACTTCCGCATTCTTCCTTCCCATTCTACGTTATCGCCTCTCGCTTTTGGGCCTATGTCCTTTCTCAGCCCGGGTTGTGTGCCGTCCAGCGCGCCTCGGCGACGTTATCTTCTCTTCGGCCCTCTGTCATTTCCGCCCCCCCCCCCAGCCGTGCGGGCTCGCCTGTGGGAAACGTCCCCTTGGTTCCTCCTACGTCTGCTTATCTGTTAAATTTGTTATTGTTGGACTCGCAATTATGATTTGTATTTATTACGGCAAATTTTTCCCGCAATTTACACTTTGCTTAAGTTTCACGTTCAATTTGTTATATTAAGGGACTTTCAATTAGGATTTGTATTAATCTATTGCTTTGCCTCTGTGCCATTAAGTTAATTTCAGCTAGGATACGCTAGTTGCAGTGCATTCGGGTGGGGTCCCCTCCCCACATTTTTTCCTCCGGTTATTTCGTCATATTACACTCGTTTCCCTCATTATATATTCTAAATATTGCGCATTATATTTGACCACCCATTCTTCATCGTATCGACAGTACATTAAGATACATTTGGAATGCTACCGAGTTTAGCATGGCCTCGCGCACGGTGTCATGCAAAAACTGGCCATTCGGCCTTCCTTTCGGCAAGCTCAAGCCAGTCAGTTAGCATGATGTCGGCCAGCAGCAGCCAGCATGCTGTTGGCCATACGGTCGCTAACGTTCTTTGGCCATCCGGCCTTCTGGGCTATTTTACATTCTTGTTCCTTCGCCATTGTTGTTTCCTACTACGTAATAGTATTCTATTTAATTTAACCTCATCTATCATTAGGTTAGGGGCCCTTACCTCCAACTGCTATTCCTTCCCCTGCGCTCTGCCCGCTTGGCGCACAACGTCGGCTTCTTCTGTTCCCTTTTTTCGCAGCCACGACAAGTCGGAACCCCCCCCTCCTCACCCTACTGCGGCGAGGAAGAGAACGCGAGCCGGATATTCCTCTTATCACCATTACAACGCACGCAGCGGTGCCGGGTTGCAGCCGCCCAGGGCCTACGTTAATACTATTATCTTCCCTTATTTGCTGGCCTATATGGTAGTATTAATATTATTACGTATCGTTACTGTCATTCCAGTATTATTTTATTAAAAATATAAATTGTTATTATGGTTTGGCGTTGCTTTCTTAATTTCTTCCATTCTGCGGCACTTGCCGTCATCGGTTATTTACGATATTACATTGTATTCTTACATTGTACGATTATTTACGACATTGTATCCTTATTATTATCCTTATTACAGTTACTGGATGACAGTTCCCTGCCGTCGATTTCACTTTGCTCCTGTTCTAAAAGATGTAGCCGAAGTTCACGGCGTACTAGCTGCGGCTTGCAGACGCTCATTGACAACACAAGACTACACTCAGCGGCCACTTAAGGCAGACTCCTTGGCTTCTATCCAGCCCTATCACCCGTCTGGAGGCCGAGATGGGATGGAGACCAAGGGTAATGTTCCCCGCTCACATTCTACATCCGCTTAGGACACAAGCATGTTATAGATTTGGCTTTAAGAATTGGTTCTTATTCCATTTTATTGTTTATGTATATATTGCTTTGTTGTATATACCCGTTCTTGGTATATGTATTGTTTATATTCAAGATTTATAGTGTTTCGTATTACCCCTGTTTATATATTCAATTCAATATTCAATATATTCAATATGCGAACAAGCCTGAATGGTCCCCAGGACATATTCACATATTCAATATGTTTATTCAGGTAAGGTATATACATACAAGTGATGTTACATTAATGGATTGATATATAGATAGAGCTAGTACATACAATGCCTAAAGCCACTATTACGCGATGCGTTTCGGGCAAGAAAAACATTAATATCTAGAACTTAATACTAATTGAGCATAAAGAATAAAAAGTGTTGAGAACAAATACAAATAAAGATAAAAAAAGGGGGAACATGACTGAAAAAGCAGCACAATTACAATAGGTTGACAAACAGTGTTGATTAAAAAAAAGAAAATAACAGACATGGGTTGACAATAGAGGAGTGAGATAGGTTACAGGGAATTTATTAGGTAGTGTTTAGTTTTTATCTTAAACTGGTTGAGAGAGGTACAGTCTTTAACATGGTTGGGAAGGTCATTCCACATTCTGGGCCCCTTGATTTGTAGAGCATTTCTAGTTTGATTAAGTCGTACTCTAGGAATATCAAAACTGTATTTATTTCTGGTGTGGTGCTCATGGGTTCTGTTACAACCTTCTATGAAGCTTTTGAGATCAGGATTGGCATTATAGTTTAGCGTTTTATATATGTATAATACACATGAGAGAATGTGCAGTGACTTAATGTCTAACATATTCAGAGATTTGAGAAGGGGTACCGAGTGATGTCTGGGGCCAGAGTTGGATATTGTTCTAATAGCAGCTTTGTGTTGGGTAATTAGAGGACGTAAGTGATTTTGGGTAGTAGAACCCCAAGCACAAATACCATAGTTGAGATATGGATAGATAAGGGAGTAATAGAGAGTCACCAGGGCAGGGCGTGGTACATAATATCTGATCTTAGAAAGAATGCCCACAGTTTTTGAAACTTTTTTTGATATATTTAGAATGTGTCCCTGGAAATTCAGCTTGTGGTCAATGAGAATGCCAAGGAATTTGCCATCTAATTTGTTACAAATTTGGGTATTGTTTATTTTGAGATTTATTTGACTAGAGGATTTATTGCCAAACAGAATATAGAAAGTTTTGTCAATGTTAAGGGTGAGTTTGTTGGCAGTTAGCCAAAGATGGACTTTATTTAGCTCAGTATTTACTGTGGCATTTAGAGCAAGAGGGTCAGGACTGGAGTAAATGAAGGTTGTGTCGTCAGCAAATAGAATAGGTTTGAGGTGTTGGGAGGCATTTGGAAGGTCATTAATGTAGATGAGAAAGAGGAGAGGGCCAAGTATGCTGCCCTGAGGAACACCAATGTTGATGGGTAGGGTGGGAGAAATTGTATTATTCACAGAAACATATTGGAGCCTGTCAGTAAGGTAGGATTCGAGGTATTGTAGGGAGTGTCCTCTGACTCCATAATGATGTAATTTAAGAAGAAGGTTTTGGTGGTTGACAGTATCAAAAGCTTTACGCAGGTCCACAAATAACCCAACAGGGAACTCCTTTTTATCAAGAGCTGTATGAATCGAGTTAAGCATACTAATAAGTGCATCGTTAGTGCTTTTTTTGGGTCTGAAGCCATATTGGCAAGGGCTAAATATATTGAGATTGGCTAGATATGAGTAAAGCTGCTTATAGATTAGTTTTTCAAAAATTTTTGACAAGTTTGGCAGGATTGATATAGGTCTGTAGTTGTTAACATCTGTGGGATCTCCACATTTGTGGACAGGCGTTACTCTCGCTTTTTTTTAGAATAACTGGAAAGGTTTGGAGTTCAAGTGACTTGTTGAAGAGCAAAGCAATAGCAGGGGCTAAAGATCTGGAGGCTTTTTTGTAAATTAAAGTTGGTATCTCCTCAAGGGCACCAGACTTGGTTTTAAGGGAAAGGATTATCTCATTGACGTCAGTGGAGTTAATAGGCTTTAGGTACAGAGACTGTGGATAGTTACCTGTAAGATAGTCCTTAATGTCAGTACTGGAAGATGGAATATCATTTGCAAGGGATGAACCAATGGAAGAGAAGAACCTATTGAACTCAATAGCAGAATCAGAGGCTGAAAGCTGACCATCGTTATTAGACAGGAGAGTCGGTTTGTTATTTAAAGATTTCTTCGATCCCAATATTTGTGAAATTGTGCTCCAAGTTTGTTTAATGTTGCTCTTTATTTGGGTAAATTTATCTTCGTAGTATTTAGTTTTGGCTCGTTTAATTATCTTAGATAGCAATAATGAGTAATTCTTTGAGAATTCTTTGGAGACAATTCCTAACCTATACTTCTTCTCAAGGTCGTGTTTTTTGTTAATGGATTTAAGTATTCCCTTTGTAAGCCAAGGATTGTTAAGCCTTTTGCTTGTGACATGTTTTGTAAGCATAGGACAGTGGGTGTTATAAAGACTAAGAGTTGTTTGTAGAAAAGATTGCACTGCTAGGTTGATGTCCCCTATGTTACCTAACTCGGACTCCCAGTTGACATTATCAGCAGCAGTTATAAAATTGTTTATAGCAGTTTCATTGTGCAGCCTAAAGCTTAACTCCCTTGTTTCTAGAGGTGGTTTGCTAATGTTAGTTAAGAGAAATGTGGGGTAATGGTCTGTAGTGCTATCGGTGATTATACCTGAAGTAAGCGGAGAGGTTATGTTGGTCCAGATGTGATCTAGAGTCGTGGCAGTGCTATCAGTGATTCTAGTAGGTCTAGTGATTAAGGGTATGAGGAAGCAGGAATTCATACAGTTGAGGAAGCTAACAGCAGTAGGGTGTTCTGGCTCCCAGAGGTCAATATTAAAGTCCCCTGCGATAATTAGGTGGTTTTTGTTCAGTCTGTTATCAAGTATTAGATTTCTAAGGTTTGAGTTGAATTCAGACACATCAGAGTTGGGAATTCTATAGACTGCACCCACAGACAGGACAGACTCGGCACCCTTGACTCTGAAGCTGGCGAAGATATACTCCCCATAGCAGTCTCTAGTTCTAATTTCTTTTAAGCATGTTAGTTCTTGGTGGTAGTAAAGAGCAGTGCCACCACCTCTCTGAAGTTGACGACAGTTGTGAATTGCTGAGTAGTTAGGCATGTTAAAGAGTTGAGTAGTATCCTCTTTCAACCATGTTTCAGTAAGTATAATAAAAGAGAATTTGTTGCCAATAGTTTCAATCAAGGCACTAACATCATCGAAGTGTTTACCTAGGGATCTAACGTTCAAATTGATTACAGAGATATTGTGATTATGAGTTAATACATTGTTTACATCATGTGCTGCAAAATATCTGCAATTTAGATCATTAAAGTGATTATTGTCATAGATAGTGGATAAGAGGTTAAGTTCTGGGTCTATACTTGTCTGCATAAAAAAAGCTGATAGCAGGAAAAACAAGGAAAGAAAGGCAAATTACAAGGTAGAAATAAGCTATAAAATAGGGAAAAATATATACACAATACTGTACAAAACAAACACAAAATGATAAAAAAAAAAAAAAAAAAAAGTTAGCTTACAAGGGGCTTAAGGGTACAATGGAGTAAGGGAGTATGGCTAGGCTAGGCAACCTAGGTAATAAAAGAGATTAAAGAAAAAACATATAAACATGGACTATGCATACAAAAAACAAGATATAGAAATACAAAACAAAAAAATATAAGCAAGACTAAGCAATACAAAAAACAAATTGAGCAAAAATGAAAAAAAAAATGAGGTAGATTGCTTACGAGTACTCTCAGGTACACTGTAAGTAACAATTTGCAATTTGAGATGCAGGCAAAGCCAAGGGTACAATGGAGTAAGGGAGCATGGCGAGGCTAGGCAACCTAGGTAATAAATGAAATCAAAGAAAAGTTGAATAATAAACATAGGCAAATTTAAGCTAATGATTATTAACTATAGATAGTTCAGTAATGACTGTATAATTAAAAAGACCTGAAGAACTACTTAATGCACTCAATTAAATAATTTCGGTAAATGACTAGGTAAGAGTAAGTTAAAAATTAAGTCAGAAAATGAACCAAGGAGACTTAGGATACCTAGCCCCACTAGATGACAGGGGGTTAATTAAGTTAATTCATTGGGAGTGATAAGGTGAGACAAACCACATTGGGAGAGGAAAGTGTTGAGGTTCTCTTCTTTAGTAATTGTAAACATTTTGCCCTCTGCGGTTTTTCTCACCTTTATCAGTCCATCTCTAACGAAGCACTGATGAATCGCATCTGGGTTTTGTTGACGGATTTGACGCAGGCGGTAGAGGAGTTGCTTTGTGCTTCCTTGCTGTTCTTCTACTGGCTTTCTCCCACCTTTGCTCTTAGCAAAGGTACTTCCCCCCTTCCGTTTGCTGGAAGATTCTTAGAATTGTTAGCCCCCTTCATTGCTACAGTATAATTATTCGGAAAACTCTTTATTCATCCAGGATTGTTAATTAAGGAATCTCTTAATTCCTGCTGCCGGGCTCCCTCCCCCCGTTTTTCGTCTCCGTATTGATTCAGCTAGGGTTTCCCTCTCGTCTGTGCTCTTGCCTGTCACGATAACACTGCATGCCGCTTCTGCCCACCCTTACTGCCTTATATCTTTCAGCCCGGGGGAGGTGATCTACGCGACAAAAAATCGACGCACGCTCCGACTGGACCAGGTATCGCTTACATGGTCAGGAATCAACACTCTTCGGATCCTACAAGCGCTCCTGTCACCAGGCGAGATTTCTC
Source organism: Procambarus clarkii (assembly GCF_040958095.1). Lineage (NCBI taxonomy): Eukaryota > Metazoa > Arthropoda > Malacostraca > Decapoda > Cambaridae > Procambarus > Procambarus clarkii. The sequence continues at coordinate 11,460,502 of NC_091186.1, forward strand.
CAGGATCCTACGCGCTGCCCTCTCGGCGCTAGGCTTGCCTCCAGATGACTACGCCCCGCACCCAGCTGTCTCGGGACGGGCTCGCCACATCAGAAATAATGGCAGTCGGCAGGTGGAAGAGTAGTGCTCTCACATCCTACGTCAGACGGGACGTTGTTGCTCTGCCACTTTGAGTGCCTCACGCGGCCAGCTGGCACTTGCCCTTCGGGGGGGGGGGGGGGGGGGGGGGGTCCGGCCGCTGGCCTGCGGTGGGGGTGCAGCGCCGGTCCCCAAGTGTCCCGCTGTCCGCAGCTAATACTTTGCCCAGTCTAGGTGCTAGTAAGCCCTACTTGTAGTCACACCCCCTTCTCCTTATTCATTAGGTCTTTTACGGCCTCTTGGCCGGGTACATTACGTGTTATGTGGTCTCTCACTTATTAGTTATTCTTTGTGTCCTGCCTGTTATATCCTAGTGTTATATAATTACTACACATTTGCACTCGGCCTTAATTCTAGTACCAGTTAACCTTTAGGTTTCTGCAGAATTAGTTTCCATGTCACTATAGGCTAAGGTCTCATACTTACTACGGGTGTACCTTTTAAGTTAAATCTAGTCCGAGGACTTGGAATTGTTACTGTTAATTCTTACTTTATATATTTACTTTATATATTTTAATATAAACTTTATATATTTACTTACTTTATATATTTGAAACTTTATATATTTACATGTTCAATATTAAGTTTAATATAATATAAACTTTGTTTATATGTCTATAATATAAACCGTGTTTAGTATAAACTTTATATATTTACTTACTTTATATATTTGAAACTTTATATATTTACATGTTCTGCAGAATTTAATCTTCAATAAATTTAAAGCCCCATACCGCCAGTATCTTTCTCCCCCTGATCAGAAAGAATGCTTTACTGGCAGTTGCTAGGCTGTGTGGGGAGAAGAGAAAGGAAATTAGGGGCAAGTATTGGCAGGAATTTGCAGATAAAGTTGGGAGTAACAGAAACTTGAAGGAAATCTGGCAAGACGTAAATAAAATAAGGGGTAAAAAGCATAATTTTGTTGCACATCCTGACCCGCAAGGAATTGCAAATGGGCTCGTAAATAAATGGGCGGAAGCTGCCAAACTTAGTTCATTACCCGCTGTAACGAGAGAGTCATTAGATTCTTGGAAAGATCCAAGAAAGGATTTTATACTTATAGCAGGTAACAGTGGTGATGTCACTTGCACAGGTATTACCAGAGAAGAACTAATAACGGCGATTAAAGTTGGGAAATCTACCGCACCTGGGGAGGATGGAGTAACTTATGAAATACTTAATGAACTTGCCATTATGACGAAAAGCCCACTTTTAGACCTCTTTAATATTAGTTATAAAGAGGGCAGTATTCCCAGTAAATGGAAAAAAGCTATGATCATCCCTATCCCTAAAGCCAATGGAGAGTATAGACCTGTGTCTTTAACCTCGTGTTTTTGTAAAATGATGGAGAGGATCATTTTAAATAGACTTTTATATATAATAGGTGATCAGCTGTCTAGTAATTTGTTCGGGTTCCTCAAAGGAAAAAGTACCTCTGATTGTATTATTAAATGTCTAGCTAATGAAAATGATTATTATAGAATTTTCATTGATTTACAAGGAGCTTTTGAAACGGCGTTTGGTTATGATGTCAGATATGTAGAGCAGTGTAGTGTTTGAAATGGCGGGGTCACTGGCCGTTAACAGTCCCCGCCGGAGTAGTTTCCCGACCAGGAACAAGGAGCCCTACAGTTGCGGGCTTGGTGTCCGAACTTCTGGTGGTAAGAACAAAGCTCTCCCCGATGTTCTCGCTGTCGCCTAGAGACTGATACTGGATTCGCATGGTACGTCCTCCCTGGGCGGAAGAAACGCCGGTTCTGGAGGACGTCGAGTTGTTGGGGGTCTGTAGTCTGCTGTGTATCACTGAGGTGGGACAATATAGTGTTATTAGACGTCGTATGAAGCCGGTCTGCCAGTGTAGCCAGCTGGACTAATGGGGTGTCGTCAGCCATACTGAATAGGGCCGGTTGAATGTGTTTTGGACAGAGTTGCATCCACAGTGATCTCACAATCTCGCTGGGGGCTGGGCCAGTTGCAGTATGCATCACATACTGAATATGCCGCAGAAGCTGAGCTGGTGTTTTGTCTGCTAATCTTTTGTCAGTGAGGAGTTGATCCCTTTGTTGAATGCGGCGTTTCATTGCTGCCTGTAGAAGAGCGGCCTTCAATGTAGTGTACAGTACGTCCTGGTGTCCGGTGATGACAGCGGAGGCAGTGTGCATAGCCTCCGAGGTAAGTGTTGGCACTTCGGGGTCACCAATGTAACGGTTCTATTGCTAAAGTATGGTGACAAATAAACACAGACACTAAGATACTATATATATATATATTGGTCACTCCGGGGTCACCAATAACGCTTCTATTGTTACGCAAAGTATGGTGACAAATAAACACAGACACTAAGATACTATATATATATATATATATATATTGGTCACTCCGGGGTCACCAATGTAACGGTTCTATTGTTACGTAAAGTATGGTGACAAATAAACACAGACACTAAGATACTATATATATATATATATATATATTGGTCACTCCGGGGTCACCAATGTAACGGTTCTATTGTTACGTAAAGTATGGTGACAAATAAACACAGACACTAAGATACTATATATATATATTTGGTCGAATATACAGAAGTACACAGGTGATACTTTGGTGTGAGTTGAGCGCACTGAGCGTCGGTACAGTATCTCGCAAGTGTCTGCTCTAGACCACACTTGAAAGTAGACTAGTTAATGTTTGCTATTCTGCTGCTTATATGCTCGGGCAACACCTCACCGTGTTGCCCGGGCAACGCCTCACCTCATTCATCTCCAAAGGTTGACAGGAATATTAACAATGCATTTGGAGCGAGTATATTATTGGGATAATCTACTCGCTACACTTTCATCCATGATTTCATCCATCCATTTACAGTCTCCGTGGTGTAGTGGTAAGACACTCGCCTGGCGTTCCGCGAGCGCTATGTCATGGGTTCGTATCCTGGCCGGGGAGGATTTACTGGGCGCAATTCCTTAACTGTAGCCTCTGTTTAACGCAACAGTAAAATGTGTACTTGGATGAAAAAACGATTCTTCGCGGCAGGGGATCGTATTCCAGGGACCTGCCCGAAACGCTACGCGTACTAGTGGCTGTACAAGAATGTAACAACTCTTATATATATCTCAAAAAACAAAAAAAAATTAATAATAAAACTACCTTTGCCCTGTCCGTCACATTCCAGGAGATACGAGAGTACCTTAGAAACTTCCTTCCAACACCTTAATATTTTTTTTTTCTCCTCACCTTCACAACTACTACTAACATCGAAGGTAATATTATTCATATCTATTTTCTTTGTTATTTCTGTAACCCGTTTTACTTTAACCTTTCTTTCATCATTTGTCACAACAGGAGGTTGAACACCGCGAACACTACTAGAAAGTGTATTCTCCTGACTATCCTCTATCATCGTTACCTCATGCACATCATTACTTTCTTCTACGCACGTTTCACTTTCCATTTCACGTCCCGTTTTACTTTCAATTACATGTCGTGTTTCACCACCATCTTCACCCCGTCTACCTTCCATAGCCAAATTTTCCAATGCCTCAATCCTCTTATCTAGTTTTTTTAGATACTCCAAAATTTGATTACCAACCTCAGAGGTGACCATATTGTCCTGAACCTTGTCGTCACAAGGTTTCAATTTTTCCACTGCATGATGCACTTTCCCTAAGCTCGCCTTTACTTTCTCCGTCCCTTTTTCCCGCACATTGATCATAGGGGCTGCCGTTGGCTTCCAACTGTTTCCTCCATGTTCCTCTTGCACAATCTTTCCTTGCTGCGAGGATACATCTATCCTGCTTGTAGGACCCGTTCTAGTCTCTTTCAGATGAGGCTTCATGGGGCATAGAGAGGAACCAGCATTGTGGCTGCCTCGACAGTTGCAACAAAATGGGATGATTTTTTCACTTCTTTCAATCTTGACTCTACACCAGGGGTGGGCAACCTTTTTGAGAGTGCGTGCCAAAATCAGCCAAGTCTCTGGCACAAACATGTTCCACGTGCCAACCATTTTTTTAGAACATATTTGGCATCTCTTAAGAACTTTTTAAACGAAAAAATAATAAATTACCTCAGTGCAGTAAAACATAGTATAAAAAAAAAAAAAAAAAAAATTATTTAACCTTCAGAAGTACATTTCAACAGCCTTTAAGCTTTTGTGACTTTAATAGAATACAACAGATAAAAAACTTGTTGACTCCTTTTATATACTGTCAGTGAGACTTCTGCTGCTGCATAACTGATGACAGAGATTTTACATCGGGTTTATATTTAGTAACATTGAGAGATATGCATGCAGCGCTAGTTTCATCTGTCATGCTACTCCTGTTACGAGACTTAACAAAGTTCATAATTGAGAACAAAGATTCGCAAGCATATGTAGACGAAAACATGGTTAGCAATGCTGTTGCAAGGTTTTTTAAACAGACATAATTTTCTGGAATAGTATTCCAAGTCCTTAATACTTCGTTTTCCGCATTTCTCTTTGTTACTTTCATCTCTAATCTCTCTCTTTCAATATTTTCCAAGTCAACTCTAAGGTCAACAAATTTCTGCTTCCAAATTGAGCTACTCTGAAATTCAATCAACTGCATCTCAAAATCATCCATGTCTATCCATGAAAACATTTGCAAGTTTAGTTCATCCATTTTGATGCTGTCTGGAAACTTGATGAACTTTACTGTGTCTTCTAGTTCTCTGAATTTGGCAAATCTTGTAGAGAACTGCCAAACTGTTGACTCGATAATGTTTACAAACAGCTTTTGAAGACATTTGTGGTCTGTTCTGTCATCTTTTAGATCACTGATGTACCTCTTTAGGTTTGGAAAGTATCTAAATCTCTCATTACCTACATCCCTCTTAAAAACTTTAAGCTTCATTTCAAAAGCTTTTATGTAACAAAACATAACATCAAGTGTCTTACCAGAGCCCTGTAACTTAATATTCAATTCATTTAAATGTTCACAAAAATCTGCAAAAAACATCAGTTTACAAACCCACACGATGTCAGAAAATTCATGGTATGACACTTGTTGGTCGTTCAAATAGAGCTTTATCTCATCTAATCATTCAATAAATCGTTTCAGAACCAAGCCTCTGCTAAACCAACGAACATGGTTGTACATTTTCAGTCCTTTATACACAGATTCTACCTCATCCAGTAGAGTTTGAAATTGTCTTTTATTTAAAGGCCGACCACAAATGTAATTAACAACCTTGGTAACTGTTTGCATCACTTGCAGTTCCTTTAGGCCAGCTTTTGCACATAAAGCCTCCTCATGTATGATGCAATGGAAGCCAATCAGTGGATGACCAACACTTTTTGCAAACAGATTTACAAATCCTGCCTTCTCACCAGTCATGTTTGGGGCACCATCTGTTGTGACGGATACTACTTTTGAAATGTCAATTTGCCGAGTAGAGAATTCGTTCACAACTGTTTTACATATTTCAGCCCCGGTAGTACGCTCAGGTAGTGATGCAAGAGCAACCATCTCTTCACATACTTCATCACCCTTCACAGATATGATTGTCAGTGTACACTATGGTTATGGGTGCAGCCTTTAGGTTAGAAAGGCTTATTACATAAAATATGAGCCAAAGTAAATAGAGGGGAATCATCATACATCGGCATGATCGATGACGTAAAAAAAGAAGGTAACTATGGCAACAAGATCAACTTCTTTTTCTTGAGACCTCTTTAGCTTCGTAGAGCTTAAACCTCTTCACCGCCAGGACGTACATATACTGTCATGGCATGTAAGCTTATACCCCAAGGAAAGTAGTTTTTTTTTGTCTGTGCTTAGGGTAACATGTGCTTGCATCTGTGCTTAGGGTAACCTATGCTCTTGCGTGCCAGAGACAAGTCATCGGCGTGCCAAGTATGGCACGCGTGCCAGAGGTTGCCCACCCCTGCTCTACACTCTCGCGAGTCGTGTTTTTTCCCACAATACCGACACCTGGGATCAAACTGGCATTTCCATGCCATATGTCCCCAACGTGAACACTTCATGCACAGTATGGGCTCCTCAACGTATTTTGCAACGTTCCTATAGCCTAGTCCTTGCACAAAAATTTTCTTCGGCGCCTCACCCTTTACCAAGGCAACAACCTGGCTTTGTTTGTCACCACGAACACTGTTCCTCTTTGCCCAGACAACATTATCATTGTTAAGAAGAAGACAGTCAGGATCCAAATAAGTTGGAAACTTGAAAAATATGATCTTTGTGTGCAACATACCTTCTTCTGGAGGAACCATCACTACATTTTCAAAACCAACCGTCGTGAGGCGTTCCACGGCCTGTTCAGTCCCAACTGTTATGTAGGGCCGGTGAAGACCCTCCTTAAAAAGTGGTTCGTATTCCAAACATTGTTTAGCTAGACGTACCGTCCACTCTAGCTTTTGGTGGAAATTCAATTGGCATGTTGTAGGGAACAACAGCCTCTTCCTTCTTGTCTTGTCTTGCTTGTCTTGAGTCTTGCTGAGTAGGGTCTCATTCTTTGGTCTCTTTGTAATCTCATCGTCACTCTCACTGTCTCGCTGTCTGTTATTATTTCTCCGTTTCTTTCTGTTCACAACTACTTCAAACGGTCTGTTATCATCTTGTCTGTCCTCCTCACTACCACTTAGGCATACCGCCTCAGCCATTTCTTCGACGCTGTCAATAATCGAGAACAAATGCACAATATCCTGTATCACCACGTGCAAAAACGAAGAGTGTGGAGCAATACTCCACCTCCCACCAAGCAGCGGACGCCAAGAGCGCCAACCTAGCGACTGTACACAACCGTGGTCTGGACACAACTGGTGTACTCTTCACTAGTCATTTACTGAACTTAATTAATTGAGTGCATTAATATTTCTTCAGGTCTTATTAATTATAGAGTCATAACTGAACTATTTATAGTTAATAATCATTAGCTTAAATTTGCCTATGCTTATTATTGAACTTTTTCTTTGATTTCATTTATTACCTAGGTTGCCTAGCCTCGCCATACTCCCTTACTCCATTGTACCCCTGGCTTTGCCTGTATCTCAAATTGCAAATTGTTACTTACAGTGTACCTGAGAGTACTTGTAAGCAATCTCCCTCATTTTTTCTTTTTTTGCTCAATTTGTTTTTGTATTGTATAGTCTTGTTTATATCTTTGTTTTGTATATCTATATCTTTTGTTTTGTATAGTCCATGTTTATATGTTTTTTCTTTAATTTCATTTATTACTTAGGTTGCCTAGCCTCGCCATACTCCCTTACTCCATTGTACCCCTGTAAGCCCCTTGTAAGCTACCTCATTTTTTTCTTTTGTTGTTCATTTTGTGTTTGTTTTGTAGTATTGTTTATAATTTTTTCCTCCTTTTATAGCTTAATTCTACTTTGTAATTTGCCTTTCTTGCCTTGTTTTCCTGCAACCAGCTTTTTTATGCAGACAAGTATAGACCCAGAACTAAACCTCTTATCCACTATCTATGACAATCATTACTTTAATGATCTAAATTGCAGATATTTTGCAGCACATGATGTAGACAATGTAATAACTCATAATCACAATATCTCTGTAATGAACTTGAACGTTAGATCACTAGGTAAACACTTCGATGATGTTAGTGCCTTGATTGAAACTATTGACAACAAATTCTCTTTTATTATACTTACTGAAACATAGTTGAAAGAGGATACTACTCAACTCTTTAACATGCCTAACTACTCGGCAATTCACAACTGTCGTCAACTTCAGAGAGGTGGTGGCATTGCTCTTTACTATCACCAAGAACTAACATGCTTAAAAGAAATTAGAACTAGAGACTGCTGTGGGGAGTATATCTTCGCCAGCTTCAGAGTCAAGGGTGCCGAGTCTGTCCTGTCTGTGGGTGCAGTCTATAGAATTCCTAACACTGATGTGTCCGAATTCAACTCAAACCTTAGAAATCTAATACTCGATAACAGACTGAACAAAAACCATCTAATTATCGCAGGGGACTTTAATATTGACCTCTGCGAGCCTGAACACCCTACTGCTGTTAGCGTCCTCAACTGTATGAATTCCTGCTTCCTCATACCCTTAATCACTAGACCTACTAGAATCACTGATAGTACTGCCACGACTCTAGATCACATCTGGACAAACATAACCTCTCCGCTTACTTCAGGTATAATCACCGATAGCACTACAGACCATTACCCCACATTTCTCTTAACTAACATTAGCAAACCACCTCTAGAGTCAAGGGAGTTAAGTTTTAGGCTGCACAATGAAACTGCTATAGACAATTTTATAACTGCTGCTGATAATGTCAACTGGGAGTCTGAGTTAGGTAACATAGGGGACATCAACCTAGCAGTGCAATCTTTTCTTCAAAAAACTTTTAGCCTTTATAACACCCACTGTCCTATGCTTACAAAACAAGTGACAACCAAAAGGCTTAACAATCCCTGGCTTACAAAGGGAATACTTAAATCCATTAATAAAAAACATGACCTTGAGAAGAAGTATAGGTTAGGAATTGTCTCCAAAGAATTCTCAAAGAATTACTCGTTATTGCTATCTAAAATAATTAGACGAGCCAAAACTAAATACTACGAAGATAAATTTACCCAAATAAAGAGCAACATTAAAAGAACTTGGAGCACAATTTCACAAATATTGGGATCAAAGAAGACTTTAAATAACAAACCAACACTCCTGTCCAATAACGATGGTCAGCTTTCAGCCTCAGATTCTGCTATTGAGTTCAATAGGTTCTTCTCTTCCATTGGGTCATCCCTTGCAAATGATATTCCATCTTCCAGTACTGACGTTAAGGACTATCTTACAGGTAACTATCCACAGTCTCTGTACCTAAAGCCTATTAATTCCACTGACGTCAATGAGATAATCCTTTCCCTTAAAACCAAGTCTAGTGCCTTTGAGGAGATACCAACTTTAATTTACAAAAAAAACTCCAGATCTTTAGCCCCTGCTATTGCATTGCTCTTCAACAAGTCACTTGAACTCCAAACCTTTCCAGATATTCTAAAAAAAGCGAGAGTAACACCTGTCCACAAATGTGGTGAACTCACAGATGTTAACAACTACAGACCTATATCAATCCTGCCAAACTTGTCAAAATTTTTTGAAAAACTAATCTACAAGCAGCTTTACTCTTATCTAGCCAAACACAATATACTTAACCCCTGCCAATATGGCTTCAGACCCAAAAAAAGCACTAACGATGCTCTTATTAGTATGCTTAACTCGATTCATACAGCTCTTGATAAAAATGAGTTCCCTGTTGGGTTATTTGTGGACCTGCGTAAGGCTTTTGACACTGTCAACCACCAAAACCTTCTTCTTAAATTACATCATTATGGAGTCAGAGGACACTCCCTGCAATACCTCAAATCCAACCTTACTGACAGGCTCCAGTATGTTTCTGTGAATAATTCAATTTCTCCCACCCTACCCATCAACATTGGTGTTCCTCAGGGCAGCATACTTGGCCCTCTCCTCTTTCTCATCTACATTAATGACCTTCCAAATGCCTCCCAACACCTCAAACCAATTCTATTTGCTGACGACATAACCTTTATTTACTCCAGTCCTGACCCCCTTGCTCTAAATGCCACAGTAAATACTGAGCTAAATAAAGTCCATCTTTGGCTAACTTTGGCTGAAATGCGGAGGTGCAACAGGTACTCTGAGAGAGAACTCTATCAACATCAGAGGCCCGAGACTGTTCAACACGCTTCCGCTACACATAAGGGGCATAACTGGCCGACCCCTTACAGTGTTCAAGAGAGAACTGGATAAGCACCTCCAAAGGATACCTGATCAACCAGGCTGTGACTCATACGTCAGGCTGCGAGCAGCCGCGTCCAACAGCCTGGTTGATCAGTCCAGCAACCAGGAGGCCTGGTCGACGACCGGGCCGCGGGGACACTAAGCCCCGGAAGCTCCTCAAGGTAACAGGTAAGGTAACTGCCAACAAACTCACCCTTAACATTGACAAAACTTTCTATATTCTGTTTGGCAATAAATCCTCTAATCAAATAAATCTCAAAATAAACAATACCCAAATTTGTAACAAATTAGATGGCAAATTCCTTGGCATTCTCATTGACCACAAGCTGAATTTCCAGGGTCACATTCTAAATATATCAAAAAAAGTTTCAAAAACTGTTGGCATTCTTTCTAAGATCAGATATTATGTACCCCGCCCTGCCCTGGTGACTCTATTACTCCCTCATCTATCCATATCTCAACTATGGTATTTGTGCTTCGGGTTCTACTACCCAAAATCATTTACGTCCTCTAATTACTCAACACAAAGCTGCTATTAGGACAATATCCAACTCTGGCCCCAGACATCACTCGGTACCCATACTCAAATCTCTGAAAATGTTAGAACCCATGAGCACCACACCAGAAATAAATACAGTTTTGATATTCCTAGAGTACGACTTAATCAAACTAGAAATGCTCTACAAATCAAGGGACCCAGATTGTGGAATGACCTTCCCAACCATGTTAAAGACTGTACCTCTCTCAACCAGTTTAAGATAAAAACGAAGCTATACCTAATAAATTTCCTGTAACCTACCTTACCCCTCTATTGTCAACCATTGTCTGTTTTTTTAAAGAGCGCTGTTTGTCGACAGAATTGTATTTGTGCTGCTTTTTCAGCTATGTTTTCATTCCATGTTTTCATTTTACTCTTTATGCTCAATTAGTATTAAGCTTTAGTCATTTAAGTTTTTCATGCCCGAAACGCTCTGCGTAATAGTGGCTTTAGGCATTGTATGTACTAGCCCTATCTATAAATCCATCACTCCTTGTAAAATCTCTTGTATGTATGTACCTTACCTAAATAAACATTTGATTATGATTTGATTTGAATTTCACACTTTTCTAAACAAAATTTTTGCGGTTGGAAGAAAACGCTCACTGAGTGGGGGACTTGTTTATTTTATAATAATAATAATAATTAATTATTTAAACAAATAATTAATTAATAATAGTCATAATTAATGATTTAATAATTGATAATCCTTAAATGAGGAAGCCTAGTAGCTCATTATAACGAATAAATAGATGATTAAAGTGGAATTAATTATGGTGACTAATAATGATTAGTTAATAACCATAAATTATTATACAGAAATACAATTATTGGATAGCCGTTATAATGATTAAATCAAATACAATGGAGAGAGATCTCGTATTCTTGGCTTATCACTTTGGGGGTTCAAAATATTTTCTTTGTGAGTACTCGAAGGTGCACTTGTAATAATTATTACGAGAATATAGAGAAATGTAGTTATATTGTAGTTATATATATATATATATATATATATATATATATATATATATATATATATATATATATATATATATATATATATATATATATATATATATGTATTGAATTTTGAATTTGAATAAATATTAGAGAAATGCTTCCTTCATTAAGAGGCTCGTTGGGTTGTTATCCCTCGGCCGTGAACGAGGCGCACCTCGCCGCCCCAGCAGACGCCTCCTGGCCGCGGTCCGAGCAACACGCTGCCCGTTGGAGCTCCCTGACTGCCGGTAGGTACCTCTGTACCTACTAGTTTGACTTTGATTTTTTTTTGTTTATAATTTACTGTGTTTAGGGGGTTAGGTCTAAGTGTATAAGACCTAAGGTTGTTGTGGTATCAGATTTAGCTACTGAACCGGCTATGGTGAGCCCGTGACACCTAAGGTTAGGTCCAGTGTATATATGTATGTCATTCATTCCCCACAACAAGGTGCCTGTTTACTGGTAGATGAACAGGCCAATTAAGTGATATGAATACACAGCCGATGATTTCGGGGCTTAGTGTCCCCGCGGCCCGGTCCTCGACCAGGCCTCCACCCACCAGGAAGTAGCCCGTAGCAGCTGTCTAACTCCCAGGTAACTAGTTACTGCTAGGTAACAGGGGCGTCAGGGTGAAAGAAACATTTTGGCCATTTGTCTCCGCCTACACCGGGGATCGAACCTGGAACCTCAGGACTATGAATCTGAAGCGCTGTCCACGCAGCTGCCCCTACCTGGTCGGGATTCGAACCCAAAATTCCAGGTGTATTCTGGTCACTATAACATGACATTGCTGAGTTCTTGTTCAATTAGTTCCATATATATTGACAATTGACAGATTAAAGTAGTGTCACTTAATGAAACCCCCATATCAATTTCTACTAGTGGTTTTCTACAGGGCTGTCTATGCTAGCATATCAGTGTCATCCCTTGGGGTAACACTATGTATAACAGGCAGGACAGAGTAAATATAAAGTGATTAAACCACATAACACTTAATGAAGCCCAACCAAGAGGCCTGAAAGACATAATGGTAAATCCTAGCCGAATTAAACGGAAATTAATCAGGCGTGCAGAAAATACCTAGACTGGGGAAAAACCTGATATGACAATGGATGATAAATTTAACCCCAGGGCGTGAGGCCGTACCGCCAAGGTTAAGGAGAAGTATTTCCTGACTTAAAGGTAGGGCTTACTAGCACCTAGACTGGCTGTAAAGGCAAAGTATTAGCTGCAAACAGCGGAACACTTGGGGACTGGCGCTGCACCCCCCCGCTCCCATTTTTGTAGTGGGAGTAAAAACAGGAGGGACAACTGGTGTAATGCATGACAGGGAAAGCAGACCCTTGCAGGAAGGGGAGGCGGGCTGGAGTTTAGTGCAGCGGACCGGGGCAGGAACAGTGAGGGCAGGTCCGCGCTTCTCCCGGCTATTTACAGTATATGCCACCCAGTACCCCCCACACTGCACCAGTGGATCGCGCAGTGCACTTGTCTCTCTTCCCCCCCCCTCTCAGAAATATCGCCGCTTTTTGTGCAAAAAGCAGTGGTCATTTCATTAGCAGCTAAAACATTCATTGTATATCACTATTTTCTGGGTCGTACTACTGTACTGTTCAGTGCCTGGAGTGCACTCTGCGAGTCACAGTAAGTCCACTGCCATTCTTAAGTTTTTTTTTTCTACCACAGATGTGGCCACACATTTACAATGCTAACCAGCATATATACATTTTCTGTCCTCCATGGACAGGTTTAGAGATGTGTTAAACATGTAGTTCAGGTGAACAATCGACCACAGATGATTCAGTGTTTTTAAAATACTAAGCTAACCTCAACCACAGATGATTCGGTGCTTTTAAAATGCTAAGCTAACCTACATACGTAAATACATATAGATTTACGTATGCCCTACATAGGGCTCGATGTGTCTTTTATATAGTCATTAATGTGCATTTACAAAGGTGAAATGTAATTCTGATCAGCTTCCATATATACTATATACACACATACACACACACACAACGTACATACACACATGCATTCACATTTCTTTTACTGACAGGGTGAGATAGCTGATAAACTAGTGTGCAATTAGGCACTTAATCACTGAAGGTGATTAAGGTGCTTTTACAAGCTCAGGTTATATAGTTACATCACATACATTGTATAATTGATACATTACATGGTTAATCTTGGGTACAAGTCCAATATATCAGTGTTCCAGTACTAGTATAGTAATTACACAGTTGAGCATACCTTAGCCCAGAAGGGCGAAAGTTGGTCAATATGGGACATTTTACAATATAATGTTCAAGAGTGCATGTTTTCCTTCACAAAGTTGACACATTGTGTACAGTACTCGACAACTGGGTTTTGAGAAAGCTGCCAGATACGTTTATATCCCAGGCGTATTCTGGCCACTATAACGTCACATTGCCGGGTTCCTGTTCTATTAATCCCATATAAAAATGTGTAAAAATGTAGTGGGTGGTGGAAATACCACATCGAATGAGGGCACGAGTTTTCTGTATGGAGATAAGGGAACATTCCTCGGCCCTAATAGCAAAATCATCGAGCAGACCTTGCATTCTAGGCGCGGAGGCAGCCTGTAAACATACATTATATCGGCATAACAGATGATCGTGTCTTTATTAGTAGTTTATGCATTAGAACGTTAAACTACAAGGGACTGAGGATCCCTCTTGTGGCATTCTCAGTTCAAAGTGTTTGCTCTCTGTGCCATTAAACAAAACATGTGCTGTTTGATGACAAAAAGCCCTCCATTGATTTCAGTAATTTTCCTTGTATTCCAAGCTCAGTAAGCTGTTCTAGTATGATTTTTTTGTTTGTATCAGAAGCTGCTGCTAGGTCGATGAAGACTGCTTGAAACTAGCTCATCTGCACCCCATACCCATCTTGTGGGTAGTAGTAGAAAGGGTTAGAGGCACATAATGGGCTTAGGGACTAAAATTTTAATTCAAAATTCAAAAAATTTAAATTTTTATTCGGGTAAGAGTACATACATAGGCAAAGAATTACAAACATAATTACACACAGAAATCACAATGTGATGCATGAACAAATCCACAAGGGCCGTGATGAGGATTCGAACCTACGTCAGAGATCATCCCAGACACTGCCTTAATTGACTGAGCTACGACATTGCATTGCTCTTCAACAAGTCACTTGAATGCCAAACCTTTTTAGATATTCTAAAGTGAGAGTAACCCCTGTCCACAAATGTGATGATCTCACTGATGTTAACTACAGACCTATATCAATCTTGTCAAATGTTTGAAAAACTAATCTACAAGCAGCTTTACTCTTATCTAGCCAAACACAATATACTTGGCTCTTGTCAATATGGCTTCAGACCAAAAAAAAACTCACTAACTATGCACTTATTAGTATGATTAACTTGATACATTCAGCTCTTGATAAAAATGAGTTCTGTTGGGTTATTTGTGGACCTGCATAAGGCTTTTGACTGTCAACCACCAAAACCTTCTTAAATTACATCATTATGGAGTCGGAGGACACTCCCTGCAATACCTTAAATCTTACTTTACTGACAGGCTCCAGTATGTTTGTGAATAATTCAATTTCTCCCACCTTACCCATCAACATTGGTGTTCCTCAGGGCAGCCTACTTGGCCCTCTCCTCTCCTCTCATCTACATTAATGACCTTCCAAATGCCTCCCAACACCTCAAACTAATTCTATTTGCCGACGACACAACCTTCATTTACTCCAGTCCTGACCCCCCCCCCCCTTGCTCTAAATGTCAGTGAATACCGAGCTAAATAGTGTCTTTGGCTAACTGCCAACAAACTCACCCTCAACATTGACAAAACTTTCTATTTTTTTTGGCAATAAAATCTCAAATCCCATAAATCTCAGGATAAACAATACCCAAATTTGTAACAAAGATGGCAAATTCCTTGGCATTCTCATTGACCACAAGCTGAATTTCCAGGGACACATTCTAAATATATCAGTTTCAAAAACTGTTATCATTCTTTCTAAGATGAGATATTATGTACCTCACCCTGCCCTGTTGATGCTCTATTACTCCCTCACCTATCCTTATCTCAACTATGGTATTTGTGCTTGGGGTTCTACTGCCCAAAATCATTTACATCTTATTCAACACAAAGCTGCTAATTAGGACTATATCCAACTCTGGCCCCAGACATCACTTGGTACCCCTACTCAGATCTCTGAATGTTAGATATTAAGTCACTGCACATCCTGTGTGTAAAATGCTGAACTGTAATGTCAATCCTGACTTTAAAAGCTTCCTAGAAGGCTGTAACAGAACCCATGAGCACCACACCAGAAACAAATACCTATTTGATATTCAAAGAGTACGACTTAATCAAACTAGAAATGCTCTACAAATCAAGGGCCCCAGAAGGTGGAATGACCTTCCCAATTATGTACTGTACCTCTCCCAACCTGTTTAAGATAAAAACTAAGCACTACCTAATTTAACTCCCTGTAACCTAACTTACCCCTAAATGTCAACCCATGTCTATTTTAAACAATACTGTTTGTTGACCAAATTGTATATTTGCCATTTTAATGCAACGTTCCCCCCCTTTATTTTTATTATTTAGCAATACCCTGGCAAGGTATTGCTAACCGGTTTGCCCAGACTGAGTGTGTCTAAAGCTGAATCCCTGCGATGTGTACAATCATGGGGGCCTAGTAGGGGACCATCAGAATAGAGGGAGGACAATGACCGAGTGGGGGGGGGGGCAGACCCCCACCAGGCAAAACAAAGGAAAAAACCCTGCAGAAGCACGTCTGTTTTTTTGTACGTTTCATTTAGGTCCGTGATGCTGTTTTTATAGATTTCACACATCTGAATGTAATGCAGTATTCAAATCCTCCTGAAAAAGAAAATGGTAGTCATAATTAACCATTGAACTGCAGAGCCCCCTTTAAGGCGCACAATCGCAGAGTACCATATGGCATTTTTAGTTAAAGGGAATGATTCAAAACTCCCGTGGCTACATGGGGTTCACATCCTGTGGCTCGGGACTCCAGTAAATGGATGCCATCTGGAAAAAGGACTCGGTGCCGGCACCATTGCTGGCTGGCCGCACATGGATTTCTTCCCAGAAAAACTTTAGATTCTGAGCACCCATCAGCTGAAATCATTGCAGTTTTGTGAGGAAGAATACATAAATACTCAGACCCAGGCAATATCTTGTTTGGAAGGAAATAATTTAGATTTCTTCTACAATTGGAGAAACAATGTTGATTACCTGCTGTCCAGCTGACTGGCATTCTGTGCAACCCAGTATGCAGGCAACCCAAACTCTCGTACCGCACTCTCGATGTCCATGATTTTTTTATACTGTATTAATGACCAGGTCACTTAGTCCTGCCCTGAAGGGCGAGATGATTTCCTGCGGGCATTGCCACAAGGGAGCACCTTAGGTGTACCGAGCCTTTTCAGGGAAAGGTAGACCAAATGGCTTGTTAGGTGTCCCTGATTCCACCTGGGGGAATCATTCTACGACCTCCGTTGGAGGGGAATGAATTTCTTCAGGCCTAGGAGTCTCGGGCATTAAGTAGGGCAGTGAATCGGCCCTCACTACGCCGAGACATGGGGAAGTCTCGGAAAGAGGCAATGGAGGTAGCTTTCAGACGGAGGGACAGTGGACCGAGGTGCAGCAGGCACCTCGGTCTTGATTGCCTTGTTCTTCAATCGAAGACGTTTGCGACCATAGCCTCAGTTCAGCGTTGGTACTTTGTCATGCCTCAATTCTCGCACTTCTACATTTGTAGATGTGTAGTAGTGCTTTGACAATTGAGGGTGGTTAGAAACTTTAATTACAAAACTGTGTGGATAAACAAAGGGGCCGTTGGTGTAGTGGGCACTGGTATGGCACGAACTATAACTAGGTTAGGCCTAGCACCTTGTCTGGCCAGGGAATGAGGATATGGGGCCAGGAACGCCTTCATGATCAACATGCTTATTGCACATCTCTCCTCCAGCTCTCAAGTACTATGGTTTGTAGCCGTGTGTGTCACAGTTTTGTCGAGTGTTGAACAGACTCTAGATGTTTATGCATGTGCCACCAACTTCAAATTTTGCGCACCGACCTGCTAGGTACGCTGTGACCTTGACAATAGCCTCACATATGCAGGCTGGCCGATTTATTTCTGATCTTGTTTGGTTGCCCCTTCCATTCTGTGAATAAGGCATCTACTGATATGTTGCTTTGTGGTTCACTGTGGAGCGAATGCACTAATACTCTGCTTGTAGGTGTCTTTAACGTCATGGCAACTGCCACGGAGGAGAAGCCGCTCAGCACATTGCCGTTGCCAGATAGTGACTTTGGGGACCCATCGTACGCGCATCAGTTGCTCTCTAATGATGGTGCCATCTCCTCAGTGGTGACTCAAGACAGAGAGGGTGGTGCAGATGTCTGTGCCATATGCAGTAGAGAAGGGCACGATCAAACCATCCAAATTAGGATGCGGCCAAATAGATTGCACCTAGATTTTCCTCTGGGAACCACAGTGGAGGGAAAAGTGCAGTAGTCTTGTGAAGCCTCTGAGGCACATAATGTGTCTGCAGATGGTCACAATAATGACTGAAAAATGTTGACAAAACCACACTAGAAAGTGGAGACGACGTTTCGGTCCGTCCTGGACCATCACAATTGACTTAATAATGGTCCAGGACAGACCAAAACATCGTCTCTTCATTTTCTAGTGTGGTTTGGTAAACACACTATGACAAGGTCACTAAATTACCTAACGGATGAAAGTGACTGTTTTCGTTACAAACGACAGTGCTTTTGTAAATGTGTAGCTATACAGGGTATGCTGGTGAAATGAAGTACCTAGTCTCCAAAAGTAACCATCGTTATATTCAATGTGAATAGGTACATTAAGCCTGTATATCTTCTTGAAAATGTTGTAAACCCTGAACGTCTGACAAGTGGTCTCATAGCTGTCACATGGAAAGGTGCCACACCTATACCTGACAGAATTTACTCTAGAGCAGCTTTAGGCTGGTACTGAAACATAGCCCTATACAACCCTTTTCCATGTAGATGCTGGAAGTGTCAATGCTGGGTAAGTCACGACCAGGTACTGCACAAGCAGACTATTTTTATGCCATGTGTGGCGACTCATAAATCTGAGGTGTTTTTTAAACAAATAAAGGAACTGCACCCAGTAAGTGAAAAGGCATAAACTGTGGCAGGTGTGGTGTTTAAGCCTGGCACCTTGACTGTCAAACGACCAGCTGTTTACTGTCGGGTGCCCAGCTCTGCCCGCCTGGGACGAAGGTTGCCAGGTACAGCTGCTGGCTCTAATCCTTGTGCAGAGCCATCTGGACATTGTGTTCGTAGCAGCTAGCTACAAAATACTCCATCTGCCAACCACCAAGTGCACCATGGGGCCAGATGGCGGGTTTCTGTTCAACCTGCTGCTGTCCGTCAAGTGTTGGGAACCTACCACCCGGGGGTGTTGACCCCGCACTCTTCTTCCCTTCCACACAATCTCAATTGTATGGAGGGGAAGGCTTTCCCTCATTACAATAAATCCACACCCCTTCTTCCCCTCCATTTTTTTTCTTACCAAGTGATAGGGGTAGGCAGACCAGTAAAATGGTAGAAAAACGCAAACCAACAAAATCACTAGAGAAAGGGGTAGTGAAGAATAAGTTGAGGTAAACATGTTCCTGAAAATTGCATACATCAGAATAGATGGAATGAGATCATAAATACTGGAGTTATGTGATGTAATACAGCTGCAGACACCAGACATTGTTGCACTCATGGAGACAAAACTTGAAGATAATATTGTAAATAGTCATATTCCCAACTGGCTAGTCTGTTTGGAGATGGGACAGAAAAATTAGGAAGGGCGGTGGCATTGCTGTGCTGGTGAAAACTCCTGAAGGTAAATGAAATAATGATTGCCAATCCATGAGAAGTTGACATAATAGCACTAGAGATCTGCAATCAGGATAATAAACTATCATAAATGCATGTAGTTCACCGCCATGCAACACATGGTCAAAGGAGCTGGATAATAAACGAGAGGGGCTTATAACAATGAGATTATAGTGAGAGCTGATAGCTATCATGACTGTTGGTAGTCGGCGACTTCAACTTGAAATCCATAGACTGGGAGGCATATGAAGCTAGAACAGGATTTTTGGACTTGTAGATTCATGAACCTCATCATGGAAACTTTAATGTATCAACATATTAAACAAGCTACAAGGATGAGGGAAGGGGATGTTCCCTCTATGCTGGATTTGATACCAGGAAAGAGGAGGAGATTTGACATTCAGTACCTCCCTTGGGGAAAAGTGATCATGTCTTTTTAAGAATAAAGTATGTAATGTTATAATCTGGAAGAAAAGGAGGTTGAAGCAGTTGAAAAACCTGATTTCAGGAGAGGTCATTATGGGGGATCTTGGACATTTCTGTAAGGAATTTGACTGGAAAGACTTGCTGTTAGGACATGAAGTAAATGAGATGCATGTCATATTTTGTGAAATATATGATAGGCACAAAAACAATATACCAACACAGAGATGCAGAACTAGGAAAGATTGGTTCAACAGAAATTGTAAAAGGGCCAGAGACCAAAAGACACAAAAATGGAATAGATATAGGAAGAGGCCAAAACCCGAACATACCAGCGATACAAAGATGCGAGAAACTACACGGCAGTGAGGAGAGGGGCAGAAAATTTTTGAAAAAGGGATAGTGGACAAATTTAAAACAGAACCAGGTCTATTTTATAAATTTATAAAAAACAAATTGCAGGTTAAAGATAATATTCAGAGGTTGAAAATGGGGAATAGATTAATGGAAAATGAAAAGGAAATGTGGAAAACATTAAACGAAAAGTTCCAAAGTGTGTACAAAATAAAATCTTCAGAGAACCAGACACAATGAGAATTCCAGAGAACATAGAGCACAGAGGTGTCAAGAGACGAAGTGGGGAAAAAATGCTCAAGGAGCTAAGAACAAAGCAGTTGGTCCAGATGGAGTTTCACCATGGGTTCCGAGAGAATGTGCACCTGAGCTCAGCATTCCACTTAAACTGATTTTTCAGGCATCCGTGTGTAAGAGTTGTAGCTGATATGGAAAATGGTTAACATTGTCCCAAGCTACAAAAGTGGCAGCAGGGAAGACGCCCTCAATTATAGACCTGTATCATTGACAAGGGTAAGTCAAAATATTGGAAAAAATAATTAAAACTAAATGGGTAGAACACCTGGAGGAAAAGATATATCACAGACAGTATGGTTTTAGATCTGGAAGATCCTGTGTAATGAAATTACTCAGTTTTTATGATCAAGCCACAGATATTTTACAGGAAAGAGATGGTTGGCATGACCATCTATCTGGACCTAAAAAGGCATTTGACAGTTCCACATAAGAGGTTGTTCTGGAAACGAACATATTGGAGGGTGACAGGTAAGCTTCTAACATGGATGAAAAATTTTCGGACTGATAGAAAAATGAGGGTAGTAATCGGAGGCAATGTATCGGATTGGAGGAATGTCAAGTGGAGTACCACAGGGTTCAGTTCTTGCACTGGCAATGTTCATTGTCTACATAAATGATCTACCAGATGGAATACAGAATTATATGAACGTTTGCTGATGATGCTAATAGGAAAGATAAGAAACCTAAAAGATTGTCATGCCCTTCAAGAAGACTGGACAAAATAAGTGTATGGAGCACCACTTGGCAAATGGAATTTAATGTGAATAAATGTCATGTTATATAATGTGGAATAAGAGCATAGACCCCCCACAACCTATAAATTATGTGAGGAATCTTTAAAGAATTCTGGCAGAGGGATCTAGGGGTGGTTCTAGATAGAAAACCGTCACCTGAGAACCACGTTAAGAACATTGTGTGAGGAGCCTATGCTACACTTTCTAACTTCAGAATTGCTTTTAAATACATGTATGGCGAAATACTAAAAAAATTGTTCAACTTTTGTTAGACCAAAGCTGGAATATGCAGAGGTTGTATGGTGCCCATATCTTAAGCACATAAACTGGAAAAGGTGCAAAAACATGCTAGTAAGTGGCTCCCAGAACTGAAGGGGCAAGAGCTATGAGGAGAGGTTAAAGGCATTAAATGTCAAAACTAGAAGATAGAAGGAAAAAGATGTTCACTACATAGAAAATAGTAACAGGAATTGATAAAATTGATGGGGAAGAATTCGTGAGACCCAGAACACCAAGAACAAGGTTATAGATTTAAACTAACGAAACAAATCTGCTGGAGAAATACAAGAAAATTATCTTTTGCAAACAGAGGTAAATGGTTGGAACAAGTTAGGTGAGGTGGTGGTGGAGGCCAAAACTGTCGGTAATTTCAGAGCGTTATGAGTGCTGGGAAGACGGGACACCACGAGCGTAGCTCATCCTGTAACTACTTGGGTAATTACATTGGTAATTACGCCCGCATAGCTGTTCAAGCAACAACTGAGGGACCCGGGAGCCCTCTAGAAACAAAGGCGGGACTGCAGCCACAGCAACAATTCGAGGAAGCGACAAGGAAGCAGTCAGTCCAAACCCAGGATGGAACCAGATGGGACGTTCCCAAAGCACCAGGAACCGGAACTCGGTGAACGGTAAAGATCCACCCCTGCGGCGAGCAGACTGACTGGCTGGGAGCGCACACCAACCAGTCGTCGGGGTGGGCCAACACCCAAAACCTAGTACATGAAGATGGGCCACCACAAACAGAGCAATATGCTGATAATGCAAGTTGCCATAGACCAGCCAAAGGAAAGACAAGGAAGACGAGAAACAGGACGTCTCGCCACGACCATAACCAGTCCCTGAACCCCAGAAGAAGCAGGTTTATGCCAACACACGGCCCATTGGTCAGACACACCACTCGACAACCTGGCCCTAAAAGAAACCAGACTTGGGACAGTTAAGTTATCCATATGGAAGCCAGCGGTACAGACTGGACAAAACCAGAATGAACCAAAGAACCGTACAGACCCATTGCGGGACTGAAACAAGAAAACCCGATGGAGTGAAGTGGAAGCAGCAGACCCCGCGAGCACCGAATACCCCAAAGTAGTTGGGTGGCTTGCCCACCACTACCACAAGCAGGAGGACATGACCAGACCTGCCCACAAATCATGGGATCAAGCGTGACAACCTGAGTCAGCCACGCCCCCAGCACCCTGGCCATGGGGGCAACCCATGAACCAAACTGTAGACAATGAGCTATCAGGGAGGAAAATTGGCACCCCTATAACTAATAGCTAGTGAATTACAGGAATTAATGTTAAATAATGGTAGCAAATGGCATGAGCATCTAAGGCCTGTGTGGATTTACTAGGAACTAAAGTACCCTGGATCCCCAAGTTGCCATGTAAGGAGGCAGATGAAAATTTGCCATTAACTACTGCACTGCAGAGTGCCTTAAAGCACCCAATCAGGGGTGTGCAGATTGTATATACCTATACAATCTCCCTATACCTAAAAGCACCATTTGGTGCTTTTAGGTATAGGGAGATATAAAACTCCCGTGGGTACACGGGACTCGCATCCTGTGCCTTAGGATTCCAGTAAATGGACCTCATCTGGAAAAAAATGGCAGAGATCCTCAGTACTGAGAGCGACCAAGGCTGGTGCATACAGGAGCAGCTGACAGCACCGCTGTGCAGCTAGGCACTACAGCACCCCTTAGTAATTATGAGTAAAATAGGTACAGTAATTGAAATTAATTTGTATAGTCAAAGATCCTGATTGTGATAAAGCTTATGTACAATGTTAATATATCAGCAAATACAATGCTATTTATGATATTCACAGCATGAGGTATAGATAGCACCCAGCCATTGTTTCCTACATTTATGCCTCGTGAAACTATCTCGTGTTCCTTCACAATATAATCCTGTTGAAATGGATTCATATATAGGATTTTGTGAGTGATAACAGCAGGTATTACACAGATCACACTAACGTGATGCATCAAATGAACAAATCCACAAGGGCCGTGACGAGGATTCGAACCTACGTCAGAGATCATCCCAGACGCTGCCTTTATCTATTGTAATGAAGTAAGGGCGAAGAAGAAAAATGGCCTATTGACATAGCTCGAGTGCGTATTCTACTTTAGATCTCTACCAAGGGACTCCAGACTTTTTCTAGACCCAACTCCACGCCACGTGGTCTTGAGTCGATTGACCGACTTGAGATTCTACAACCCGTATGCAATGACATAGGCTTCTAGCAAAACCCTAGGGTCGCCTTTTCGCCGCCACCACCAGACCAGTAATACTGAGCAATGACCGAGGTCTGGATCGATCATGCCAATCAATAACTTTGGGGCTTGGTCCCCACTAGTAATATATGGGAGGTTTATCTTTTTACGTTAAGCGTGGAATTAATTTACAATCAAAGGGAATAATGAATTCTGATTAGGTGTTAGAATCTACCCAACTCAGAATAAGCCACACTGCCCACGATGGCAGATATAGAATGCTCCAAAATCACATGTGCATATCT
The DNA here is from genome assembly GCF_040958095.1 of Procambarus clarkii. Lineage (NCBI taxonomy): Eukaryota > Metazoa > Arthropoda > Malacostraca > Decapoda > Cambaridae > Procambarus > Procambarus clarkii. The sequence continues at coordinate 11,484,479 of NC_091186.1, forward strand.
GTAGGCCATTGCACCTCGTGCCTCTCTGAGGGGGGGGGGGGGGGGGCCAGGTTCTGGTCGTGGTCCACGGTAGGCCTAGAACTCCACCTACATCGACTGATACCACAGTTAGGAATATCCATATCAGCCTGGATAGCTCCGGGGAGAGCCAAAGGGGCTCCCCCCAGAAAATATAAAAAAAAGAATTCTTACCTTGGGCAATGGCAGAGTGAATGACTTCTCGACGTGACTTCTCAGTGTGTGACTTCTCGACGATTGTAGATTCTGTCTTGTAGACGCCTTTTTAATATTTTTTTTAAACGTCTCTATTTTTTTTATGCAATCGTCCAAGCCAGTTATCTTAATTTCCTGAAAAATATTGACAGAAGTTCAGTTAACTAATGATAAGTGCAAAAAACAGCATTTAATGTAATGAGATGTCTATTTCTGAGTGAGTCCAGGTGGTTCCCTGAAGCTATGTTGATATAGTGCCAAATTAATAGGTGCCATCAGTTGCAGAGTTCTTTTTGACTGATGGGGACGACGAGCCAGAACCTGGCCCTTCCAGAGAGGAGGCCAGGTTCCAAGGGGGTCAGAGGCACGAGGAGGGGGTGGGGGGGGGTCTCTTCATCGCTTCATGTACATAATGGGTTAGTTTGCTGTTCCGATAAGATGTGTTGGAACCCTGAAAACAAATTAAAATTCTTTATCTAAAAAATATTTATTACATATATAGAAAGCAAAGTACTTTTCATACACCACTTATTCAGATATTAATTTTGGATTTAAATAAAGTTAATGATAACCTGCCCATCTAAAAGTGTTAAATGTAATGAAATGTTATTTTCTGGGTGAGTCCAGGAGGCTCCCATGAGTTACCAGGCTAATATGCAAATCATATGGGGGGGGGGGGGGGGTAGGTGGTGTTAACTTGTTATTTTTGCAATCGTTTTGAGAACTCTCATACATCTATAGCTCCAGGGAGCCAAAGGGGCTCCCCACAGAAAACCAACATTGAATGTAATGAAACTAATAGCAGCGTTTGTCCATTCTGTACCCGAAACCCTTTACCCTGCAAGTTTGGGTTAGGCTAGCCCAAAGAGTCTGGCCTTCAACCTCTGAACAAATAAACAGACATTCTTGTAGGTACAGATTTATAGTACAAGAGAATGTTTGTCAATTCAAGATGATTTATCTTGCCTTACTTGCCATATCTTCAAGAAACACTCAAATGTGAGTGTCTTGCTCCCGCTCTTCATCTCCTCATGGGTTGCTGACGCCATACCGGATACATCTTCCATTGTTTCGACACCCATGAGGTCGATGAAGAGCAATGAGCCTGAAATCAATGAAAAACAAAATATATATATAGACATGATAGGTAAAACAGAACATATGGATGTGTCAGCCTCTGTTAAGTCTACTTAACATCCTAAAATAATGTGGCGATTATAAGAATTAACTCCAGTGCTGCGCTGCTTTTATTGTGACAAGTTGGTGGTGCGCCACAATTGAAGTGTTCTTTTTAAAAAAAAAAAGTGGATATTTGTTAAAATCCCTTCCCTGAACATGCACATGTAAAAAAGTGTTCAATGTAATGGAAACCCCATTTTCTTGGCGAGCCCCAGAGGCTCCCTGAAACTATGTCAAACTGACATGTGCCGTATTATGTTGGTGGTGGTTTAATGACATGACTCTGCTGCTCCTTGAGCCAACAGCTACCCACAGATGATGTAACATCTCCAGAAGGTAGAAAAGTACAGTGACCCAAATGTGATTGAAACTAACGACTAGACCAACCCATAATATCCCATTTCAACTTCTAGATCCAGAGACATCTACCATGGTTTCAATTCCCATTAAATCTATGAAGACCAATGAGCCTGAAATCAATGCATCACAATATAGACATGATAGGTAGAACAGAACAGAACATATGGATGTGGTGGTTTGTGAATTTCTGGTTGCAATTCTTATGTCGTAGCTCAGTCGATTAAGGCAGCGTCTGGGATGCTCTCTGACACAGGTTCGAATCCTCGTCACGGCCCTTGGGGATTTGTTCGTCATGCTTGTTTGCTTGTTTTTAGAGTGGGGGAGTTCTGCTTAGCAGTTTGGTTTTCGGTAGTAATGTTTCCCAGTTGGGATCTGTTTTTGGGATGCCTACCTTTATGGGTGCCTAACCTGGTAGCTGGCAGACAGTGCTTCCAACCACTTGGAGGTTTCTATAGGCTATTGCTCTGAGGTGGGGGGGGGGGGGGGGGCCAGGCTCTGGCTTTGTCCCTGGTATGCTGAACTCCTTTGACTGTCCTGGTTTACTGATTCACATATTAGCCTGATAGCTCCAGGGAGCCTCCGGGGACTTGCCCAGAAAATGGGGTTTCATGACATTCAATGCTGTTTTTTTATTAATATTAATTTATTAACCTAACACTAAAATTTCTGTACATGAGCTTAGCAAGGTAAGTTTTGATTACCAGCAAATGCTTCACTGGTTGATTGCCCTTTGCATTCTAGTAAGCATATGTCTTCAGATGTAATTCAGTAATGAAGTTAAAACTCCCAATAACCTGGATTTGTCAAATTTGGCAAAGTTAAGGAGACAAATACTTACTTGATTTTGGCCAGACTACCCAAAGAACTGGATTAATTGGGAGCAGATTAGTGATCTTTTACAGAACGAATGACGCCTTCATTTTGAATTGTTATCCTGTTTTTGTTTATTGTATACTGCATTACTTCCTCATGTTGAAGTAATGTAGGAGACAATATCAGGAAAGGTTCCACTTTTTTCTGAAAATAGAAATGCATATTAATTTGGATGAAAACCATAAATATTTGTGTATTTTGTGAAAATTTACATCAGGTCTCCTGCACTCTCCTGAGTGCTTTATCTACTAGGTCTGAGTATATAGCAAGATAACACAAGATAATTTTATTTAGGGAAAATACATATACACAATGAGTTACAGAATGCTGGATTTCTATATAAAGCTGTATATAATGTAATGTCTAAAGCCACTAGTACGCACAGCGTTTTGGGCGTTGAGCACAAGGACCAGCGTTTTGGATAAGGACGACTTAAAACGATAACTAATACTGTACTGGTATTATTCATCAATAATTTATCAAGCACCTTAACCCTTCAATTGCCCATCGCATCATATGATGCTTTGACCGACTTGCAGTAAATTGCGCATCGCATCATGTGATGCTTTGGAGTACTACGCAAGATTTAAACGGCCCGCGGATACACGGGGTTCACCACACCTTCATCAGGGCTCTTTTAAACAGACGCCATTTTTTTTTTAAATCGTGGGCCAAACTCCCGGGTGTTAGGGGCCTCAGTATTTAGTGAGCAACCAAGCCTGACGCACGCAGCTTGAACTCACAGCACTGCTGTTCAGCTTGTGACCACAGCATCGCCTAAAAATGCCATAATATTCTTGTTCATGCTATTATGTAGCGATGATATTATTACAGAAGACCCCTGACTGTGATAAAACTGACCAGGGTTCTGATAATAGCAGGATTGTGGTGATATTTAGCGCTGTGCGCCATGGAGGGAGGAGTAATGCTGTGGGAGGGGAGGGTAGTGGCATTATCTTCTGACCGTGTGTGGCCACCTTTTATTGAATGCACTCACCATACCAGCTTAGTGGTATGGTGAGTGCACACAGTCAGCTGGCGGCTTCTTCCCTCACACATTCAAGGTCAGACGCACTAAAATTTCACCCCCAACAATACTGTTTGTGGTGTTATTTCCCTATATACAGACATTATATATAAGTATCTACATGTTTTGTTCACCATAACTGTTCAACCAAGCTGATATAATGCCCAAAGAGAATAGTGGCCACCCCTACCAACATGACAAATCATGCAAATGTTGCCACACCCATCACCAAAATTTCTTCCCCCACACTCATTTTGCTGTTATTACACTATATATACACGTTACATATAAGTATCTACATTCGTGTTCACCATAACGAACCACTAAGTTGGTATGCTGAGTGGCAGCCAGTGGCAGCCCGCCACTGGCTGCCACTCCCTCCCTCACCTCACTCGCCACCATTCTCCTCCCACCATACTGTTTTTGCTTTTATATACAGATGTTATATATAAGTATCTGCATGTTTTGTTTACCATAGTGAACAACTAAGCTGGTATAGCGAGTCCAGACAGTAATAGGTGGTCACACAGTCAGCAGACAATGCTACCTCCCTCCCCACCAAGATTACTCCTCCCACTACAGCGCTAATTATCACAACAATCCTGCTGTTATCAGAATCCTGGTCATTTTTATCACAGTCAGGGGTCTTCTGTAATATTATCATCGCTACATAATAGCATGAACAAGAATATTATGGCATTTTTAGGCAATGCTGTGGCCACAAGCTGAACAGCAGTGCTGTGAGCTCATGCTGCGTGCATCAGGCTTGGTGGCTCACTAAATACTGAGGCCCCTCACACCCGGGAATTTGACCCACGATTTTGTTTAAAAAGTGTCTGTTTACAAGAGCCCTGATGGTGTGGTGAACCCCGTGTATCTGCGGGTCGTTTTAAATCTTGCGTAGTACTCCAATACATCATATGATGGGATGCACAATTTATAGCAAGTCACTCAACCCATCATATGATGTGTTGTGCAACTTAAGGGTTAAAGGTTAGAGTTTATGAAAGTTAGCATAAAAATCACGAATATCTTATTGAAGAATAGACAGACAAATAGAGAACAGAAGCAGAGATAACAAGGGAGAAACAAAGGCAAACAACAACACAGTAGACTAAGTAAGACCAGGATCAGTGAAATTGGGGTTACGGGGTATAGGCAAAGCAAGCAAGACAATGGAGTCAAGGGAGCAGGAGGATGAATCATGTCAGCAATTACTCCAGCTTTAAATAGGGTTGTTTGCAACAATATTCTACTCTAGAGACTAAAATATGTTTAATAATTACATACTTCACATTTCTTCAGTCTTTCCTTTAGACTATGTATAAGCCTCCGGTTTTCCTCCTCTATCTCCAGCAAAAGGGTTCTTAATCTTTGATCAGTGAATTGGGGTTATGGGGTATAGGCAAAGCATGCAGAGACAATGGAGTCAAGGAAGCAGGAGGATGGATCGGGTCAACAAATAATGGATCAAGTCAGCAAGCTTTGAATAGGGCTGTTAGTTTGCAATAATATTCCACTCTAGAGACTACAATGTTTATTAACTACATACCTCACTTTTGTTTAATTTTTTCTCGAGATCTTCGATCTCGGCTTTATATTCTTCATTCTCATTTATAAGATCTCTATTCTCATTTATAAGATCTCTATTCTCATTTATAACCATAGAGATCTCTTCTCTACCCCACACCTTCCCTTCAATTGTTATTGAAGGTGAAGGTGTAAGGGAGTGTACATGTTCCTGATTCGAGGAACCAGTATCTGAAATATCTCAGGTGGTCCTATGGAGAGAGCAAAAGGCCATTAGTGAAACAGAGATGAATCCGAAATATTTTCTCTTATGCAAAATCTAGATTAAAAAAGTGTTGAATGTAATAAAATGCCAGTTTCTGGATGAGCCCCAGAGGCTCCCTGAAACTATCATACACTGATTAATGCCATATTTCTCGGTGCCATTAGTCGCAAAGTTCTATTGGTCTAGAGAGGGCTACAAGCCAGAACCAGGTCTCGGAGGCAAAAGGAGTGATGGCCTTTGAACACTTCAATGTAAAGTTATTTATACTTGCCACCAACTGGGGAAGAAACCCAGAAAGAGGCAAACCAAAAAACTGCATGGTTAAAACTAAAGACCACAGCCTGAAAATTGCCAAAATGAACCAGCGTTGAATGTAATGAAATGCCATTTTCTGGGCAAGTCCCGGAGGCTCCTCGTAGCTTACTGGACTGATATGTTTCTAGACCATTTTCATTGAAGTTCTTGTGTACCAGGGACCACGAGCAAGAACCGAGCCCCCTCAGAGAGGCACGAGGAGCAATGGCCTATAGAAACCCCCATGTGGTTAGAGGCATTCCATGTGTGCCAATGACCGGGTTAGGCACCCAGAAAGGTAGGCGTCCCAAAAGAAACCTGGTTAAAAATTGCTACCGAAAGCCAAACTATCAAGCGGAACTCCCCAATCTGAAAATGAGCAAACAAGCATGACATCATTACTGTCGTTGTCTGTGCAGCTCCCCCCCCCTCCCCAAGAGGGGGAAGGGGGAGCCCCAGACCCCCATGTCGGTCATGCCACCCTAGTTCAGAGGTTGAATATAAAAAACGTGAATATCGCCAACTGGAAGATTGCCGAAGAACCTCCAGGATTCGCCCAGAAAATGGCGTTTCATTACATTGAACGCTAGTTTTCTGTGGATAGCTCCTCTGGCTCCCTGGAGCTACCTAACCACAGAAAAGGAAAAGAGGGACGTACCTGGGAGGGTGCCGCCATTCACACCAACTCGAAGTTGAGACCACTGGCTGCAACCTGCGACCCATAGCGACACACGCCTGACTAGGACCAGGACCAGGACCAGGAACATGAACGAGGTAACGGGCGGCCAGGACCCTGTCCGACCTCAAATCCTCGCGCCCAAATGTCAACTCAAGACATATCGCCCAAAAAAGCAGCAGCTAGAGTAGCAAATTAGCGAACGTCATGGATTCGAGGATGGACCGCAGGCTGGCTGGAATGAATAACCCTGCGGACGACCTGGGAGACCCGAACCCACAAACAGTGGAGGAAAACAGAGAACGCGTAGCACATCCCCGGCCACAGAGGCTATGGTGCACGAATAATGGTGAAGAGCCGCAACCGGACACAAAACATGGTGCACTCCGTGGCCAAACCAACCAAGCATCAACCCAACAGCCCTTACGGAAAGCCACCATTCCATTCTTCGCCAGAAAAGAGGGAGACGGCTGAAAATGAACAAACCTACCACCAGGACAAAGAGCAGAAAACCGTGCACGGGAAGAGAGCATGAAGCTTCCCAACCTGACCCCCAGAAGCCAATGCCAACAGGAAAAAGAGCCTGAGAAAAACAATCCAGAACTGAAGGAGCCACAACAAACCAAGGAGAAAAGAGAGCACCCAGTCCAAAGACCAGGACAACTCGGATGGTGCATGAGCAGGCCGAAGGTGCACAGTGCATAATGCTTGCGGAATGGAGCGGAAGTAACAACCCTCAGAATGCAAGCAAAAGCGGCTCTGCCAACACCACACGATTTGAGGCAACAGTATTCAGCATCAAAAGACGGTTTCTGAAAAAGTAAAGAGAGAAAGGACGAAACAACCAGATCCGAAATAGATGACAATCTACGAAGGTGGAGAACCCGACAGAAAGAACACCAGGAAACTTCATACTGTCGCCGAGACGAAACTCGCAAGTGGGACACCATCTGTGAAGCCACCTGATCACCATGCAAGTGGTGATAAACCAGGTCAGAAAGACAGAGCAGAGGAGACCACCGAACCAGCCACGTACCATACTGGTCCAATCTGCTGAGAGGTGGAACTGCAGGAAACTTTGCGGGTTCAAACACTGAACAAGCTGCGCCTGAAACCAAAGCTGGGTCAGCCACCAAGGGGCCAACAGGAGTACTCTCCTCTGGGACGGCTGTAAAAGAGGCTGAAGTCGCTAAGAGACCAGCCCCAAAGAGCCAAGGACCGAAGAGAACCCACACGGGTCAGGCAAGGAACCACCGGAGTGCAGTCCAAATGGAGCCTGATCGAAACCCGAGCGACCCGCACCCTCTGAAGTGACAGCCAAACAGGCGCGAACTGTGTTGTGAGCCCTACTGAAGGACGGAGCCCACTGCTCCTGGCCGGCCTGGTGAGCACTGGTCACAAAGCCCCAGCCAAGAGACAAGGCATCCGTAAACACTTTGAGCGAGGGCTCGGGTAGGAGCCACGGCATTAAGTGAAGCATTAAATGTGCAAAAACTAGAAGATAGAAAAAAAGGCGATATAATCACTACTTACAAAATAGTAACAGGAGTCGATAAAATTGATAGGGAAGAATTTCTAAGACCCGGAACGTTATTTATTTATTTAATTTATATTCAAGAAGGTACATTGGGTTTGAGAGTACAGAGCATTAAAGTTTTTCATACATACATTCTTGTAAAGCCACTAGCATGCATAGTTTCATGCAAATCCCTAAACTAACAGGTAATTTTAGACAATTCACAGCAAAATTGACAAATGTTTACAGGTACATTTCAGCCTTACTATACAGGTACAGATAATTTTAAGTGGAATAATTACAGCAAACCGTCAAAAATGTTTACAGGAACATTGCAAGAACTTTTGACACAAAAGCAGGTTAGAATGCACAATAATGAAAGGCTTACTAGGTACATTAGGACAACATTCCAGGGTTACACATTGGTTCACTGAAGCAAAATGAGGATCATTTCAAGGAATAATGCAGCAGGATAATTACTCAATACAACAACCATGATATCAGATGATACTGTTAATCACAACTACCTCTTACTTAAACTCCAGCCTTATGGAATCCAAAGCCTTGCCCTGGACTATATCCGATCCCGACTTAGTGACATACACCAATGTGTAGCCATCAATGATACGACCTCTTCCACTCTACCAATAACAGTTGGAGTGCCACAGGGCAGCATCTTGGAACCTCTTCTATTTCTTATATATATCAATGATCTGCCTAATGTTTCTAATATTCTCAAACCTATATTGTTTGCTGGTGATACTACCCTCATCTATTCAGACGCCAACCTCCACAAACTAAATAATGTTTTGAATAATGAATTAAAAAAAGTCCACTTATGGATGTCTACTAAAAAACTAACACTAAACATAGAAAAGACCTACATCTTACTTGGAAGCAAATCATCGAATGCAATTCAGCTACAGATAGACAACATCAGTAATAAAAATGATGGAAAGTTTCTTGGCCTATTCCTAGACAAGAGACTAAACTTCAGCACCCACATTCAACACATAACTAAGAAAGTCTCTAAAACAGTTTGTATACTCTCCAAAATCAGATATTATGTTCCTAACTCTGCTCTCCTCTCTCTCTATTATGCACTAATCTATCCCTATCTTACTTATGGTATCTATGCGTGGGGGGTCAACCACTGCAAAACACCTGAAGTCCATCATCACCTAGCAAAAAATCTGCTATCAAAATAATAAACTGTGCTTTCAGACAACACTCGGCTCCCTTGTTTAAATCCCTTAACATGGTAATAAAACCCTCTGTTCTTGAGGCTGTGGTCTTGAGGCTGTGGTCTTGTTTGAAGGCATATTTGCCACCGTTCACTGTGCCTCTTTGAGGAGGCCAGGTTCTGGCTTATGGTCCCTTATAGGCCAATAGAACCATTCAAGTGACAACACCTAATAGTATGACACATTAGAAATAGTAGCTTCAGCAAACCACTGGAGCTCGCCTAGAAATTGGTGTTTCATTACATTCAATGCTGGATTTTTTAACTAATATATTTCTAAATTATATTACAGGAAAAAAGTATCGGCAAATGAAAAAGTTTCACCTTCAGCAAAGTAGACTACAAACATCATCATCTTCAACAAGTGACTTCAATTGAAGGTCTACTTAAAATAAAAAGAAAAAAATGTAAGTATTTTCCTAAAATACTGTACCGTATTAGCTAGCTGATCCTGATTTCACTTGTAGAGTATATTATAGCAATTATATGCAATGGGGCCTCGACTTACGATGCTAATCCGTTCCGAGAGACGGATCGTAACTCGAAATATCGTAAGTCGAAGTGATTTTTCCCATAAGAAATAAAGGGAACTGAATTAATCCGTTCCCCACCCTCCAAAATATTAACATACAAATACCGGGCCCGGGGAAGAGGGGTACACTGGAGAGGGGTTTGTTGAGGGTTGGGTGGAGGTCTGATACGGAAGAGCATGTGGTTGGTAGTGTTGTTGATAGTATGGTGGTGGTTGTTGGTGTGGTATGTAGTGATGTGATTGTGGCTGGTAGTGTGGTGGCAGTTGTTGCGGTGGTTGTGTGTGGTGGTGGTGGTGGTTGTTGTGCTTGTAGTGGTCGTGATGCTTGTGGGTGGTGGTGGTTGTTGTGCTTGTAGTGATGCTTGTGGGTGGTGGTGGTTGTTGTGCTTGTAGTGGTAGTGATGCTTGTGGGTGGTGGTGGTGGTGTGGGTAATATGCTGGGTGTTGGTAGTTTGGTGGTGGTTGTGGGTAGTATGGTGGTTGTTGGTGATTGTGGTTGCTGTGCTGATTGAGGATGGAGTTAGTACTGTTTTCGGTGAACCAGACTGCACCAATGCCAGGGGCCCCACAGTTGCATCATCCCCTGGAGTCTGTTGTTGGACGGGGGTAGATGTTCCATTGTTGGGGTCTACTTCCCCATCACTCCCTATGGCCACCCCCAATCATCGTGATATCCGTGGACCGAGAGCCCTCAACGAAATCCTGCTATCGTCCAGGGCTGCTGCCCCTTTGGCCCCCGGATCCGTTACTCCCGCCTGGGCACTCCCTGGGCTCCCGATGGGGTCACCTTGCCCCACTGTGGGGCCTGCTTGGGTTTTCTAAAGAGCTAACGCCTGCACCGCCCCCACAGTTGGGGGTTTGTCGCGCCCCCCCCCCCAGGTAGTCTTGTTTTCTACCATGCCTTTACTTCTGAGAAATGTGTACCTACAACCCGCACTTTTCTCGCTATTCCACACAAACTGACCCTACTGGGTGTAGTATGCAAGGAGCTATCACAAGCTATCGCCTCTGAAATTTTAACGCATTCCTAACTCGACAATTAAGCCCACTCTCGATAACCTCTCAAAGTATTCCCGAACCTTTTACGTTAAAATTCTAGAGCATCTATATCGGAACTATCCTTCATTCATACTTTTTCTTAACCGCGTTCCACAGCACCAGTGAGAACCATCAATCGCTTCGCCTATTGACAGGTGGTGACAGATGTTGGCGTCAGAATCTCGCTCCACCAATGAATGAGATTTTGTCTTGTATCCTCGTCTCTCATTCGTAAAAGTAATAGGCAGACAGATATACACAACCTGACTTGACTACCATTTATCACTGTGAAACAAGATACTGTACTGTATACAATGTCAAATAAAATACATGTGCAATTATAAACCAAATAAAAAGGTCACATTAATTATTAGATGGCCGAAAATACTAGAATGAACTTGATAGAATGAAATTATTATTACTACATTCCTTTAACACACACTATTGACTGTACTGCAATTGAAAAGAATTAAAGTGAGAATTTCTAGTCTCTAAATACGAGTCCGATATAAATCTTAATTGAATAATTACCGAATTCTTGAAAATATTCTGAAATTATACAATTAATATTTCCGTGAAGTAACTACTCAGAATTTATTGTAAATAATTTAAGTTTCTAAATTTTCTAAGGTCGCCATAATGTCCTTTCCTGAAGTCAGGTTTTTCAACTGCTTCAACCTACTTGTATTTTTCCAGATTATAATGCATTGCATACTTAATTCCCAAAAAGACATGGTCACTTTTACCCAAGGGAGGAAGGTACTGAATGTCAAATATTTCTTCCTCTTTCCTGGTAAATATCAAATCTAGCATGGAGGGAACGTTCCCTTCCCTCATCCTCGTAGCTTGTTTAACATGTTGATACAAGAATGTTTCCAGGATGTCTACAAATCTACAGGTCCAAAAATCTTCTGTTTTAGCTTCATATGCTTCCCAGTCTATGGATTTAAAGTTGAAATCGCCAACTATAAACAGTCGTGATCTATCGTTATCCGCTCTCGCTATAATCTCCGAGACCTTCCCATTTATTATCTAGCGCCTCCTTTGACCATGTGCTGCTTGGCGGTGGACTGTATGCATTAATGGTCGTTAGTTTATCATTCTCATGGCAGATCTCTAGTGCTATTATGTCAACTTCTTGTGGCTGTGGTCTTTAGTTTTAACAATGCAGTCTTTTGGTTTGCCTCTTTCTGGGTTCCTTCCCCAGTTGGTGGCAAGTATAAATAACTTTACATTTGAAGTGTTCAAAGGCCATCACTCCTTTTGCCTCTGAGACCTGGTTCTGGCTTGTAGCCCTCTGTAGACCAATAGAACTTTGCGACTAATGGCACAGAGTAATATGGCACTGATCAGTGTATGATAGTTTCAGAGAGCCTCTGGGGCTCATCCAGAAACTGAAATTTCATTACATTCAACACTTTTTTAATCTAGATTTTGCATAAGAGAAAATATTTCAGATTCATCTGTTTCAATAATGGCCTTTTGCTCTCTCCATAGTACCACCAAAGATGATGTTCATGTTCCACATCAACCAGATGTGGAACATGTTCCACATCAACCACATCCACATCATATCACACCTTCAATAATAATTGAAGAAAAGGTGTGGCTCAAAGACGATATCACAGCCTTATTAAGTAAATATAAACAACTAGAGAAGGAAAATGAAGATCTAAAAGAAAAATTTAAATATGAGAAGTAGTTAATAAACATATTGTAGTCTCTAGAGTTGAATATTGTTGCAAATTAGCAACCCTTTTCAAAGCTGAAGTAATTGCCGACCTGGTCCGTCCTCCCACTCCCTTGACTCCAATGTCTTTGCATGCTTTGCCTATACCCCATAGCCCCAATTCACTGATCAAAGATTAAGAACCCTTTTGCAGGAGACAGAAGAGGAAAGCCAAAGACGCATACGTCGTTTTCAGGAAAGATTAAGGAAATGTGATGTATGTAGTTATTAAACATATTGTAGTCTCTAGAGTAGAATATTGTTGCAAACTAACAACCCTATTTAAAGCTGGAGTAATTGCTGACATGATTCATCCTCCTGCTCCCTTGACTCCATTGTCTTTGCTTGCTTTGCCTATACCCCGTAACCCCAATTTCACTGATCCTGGTCTTACTTAGTCTACTGTGTTGTTCTTTGCCTTTGTTTCTCCCTTGTTATCTCTGCTTCTGTTCTCTATTTTTGTCTGTCTATTCTTCAATGAGATATTCATGATTTTTATGCTAACTTTCATAAACTCTAACCTTTAACCCTTAAGTTGCACAACACATCATATGATGGGTTGAGTGACTTGCTATAAATTGTGCATCCCATCATATGATGTATTGGAGTACTACGCAAGATTTAAAACGGCCCGCGGATACACGGGGTTCACCACACCTTCATCAGGGCTCTTGTAAACAGACACTTTTTAAACAAAATCGTGGGCCAAATTCCCGGGTGTGAGGGGCCTCAGTATTGAGTGATCCACCAAGCCTGACGCACGCAGCATGAGCTCACAGCACTGCTGTTCAGCTTGTGACCACAGCATCGCCTAAAAATGCCATAATGTACATGTTCATGCTATTATTTAGCAATATTATTATTACAGAAGACCCCTGACTGATAAAAATGACCAGGATTCTGATAATGGCAGGATTGTTGTGATAATTAGCGCTGTAGTGGGAGGAGTAATCTTGGTGGGGAGGGAGGTAGCATTGTCTGCTGACTCTGTGTGACCACCTTTTACTGTCTGGACTCACTATACCAGCTTAGTTGTTCACTATGGTAAACAAAACATGCGGATACTTATATATAACATCTGTATATAAAAGCAAAAACAGTATGGTGGGAGGAGAATGGTGGCGAGTGAGGTGAGGGAGGGAGTGGCAGCCAGTGGCGGGCTGCCACTGGCTGCTACTGCCACTCAGCATACCAACTTAGTGGTTCGTTATGGTGAACACGAATGTAGATACTTATATATAACGTGTATATACAGTGTAATAACAGCAAAAGGAGTGTGGGGGGAAGGAGACATTTTGGTGATGGGTGTGGCAACATCTGCATGATTTGTCATGTTGGTAGGGGTGGCCACTATGTTCTTTGGGCATTATATCAGCTTAGTTGAACAGTTATGGTGAACAAAACGTGTAGATACTTATATATAATGTCTGTATATAGGGTAATAACACCACAAACAGTATTGTTGGGGGTGAAATTTTAGTGCGTTTGACCCTGAATGTGTGAGGGAAGAAGCCGCCAGCTGACTGTGCACTCACCATACCACTAAGCTGGTATGGTGAGTGCATTCAATAAAAGGTGGCCACACAGTCAGAAGATAATGCCACTACCCTCCCACAGCATTACTCCTCCCTCCATGGCGCACAGCGCTAAATATCACCACAATCCTGCTATTATCAGAACCCTGGTCAGTTTTATCACAGTCAGGGGTCTTCTGTAATAATGTCATCGATATATAATAGCATGAACAAGAATATTATGGCATTTTTAGGCGATGCTGTGGTCACAAGCTGAACAGCAGTGCTGCGAGTTAAAGCTGCGTGCGTCAGACTTGGTTGCTCACTAAATACTGAGGCCCCTAACACCCGGGAGTTTGGCCCACGATTTTTAAGAAAATGGCGTCTGTTTAAAAGAGCCCTGATGAAGGTGAGGTGAACCCCGTGTATCCGCGGGCCGTTTAAATCTTGCGTAGTACTCCAAAGCATCACATGATGCGATGCGCAATTTACTGCAAGTCGGTCAAAGCATCATATGATGCGATGGGCAATTGAAGGGTTAAGGTGCTTGATAAATTATTGATGAGTAATACCAGTACAGTATTAGTTGTCGAGTTGTAAGTCTCGTCCTTATCCAAAACGCTGGTCCTTGTGCTCAACACCCAAAACGCTGTGCGTTCTAGTGGCTTTAGACATATTACATTATATACTTGCTTTATATAGAAATCCAGCATTCTGTAACTCATTGTGTGTGTATGTATGTATTTATTTCCCTAAATTAAATTATCTTGTGTTATCTTGCTATATACTCAGACCTAGTAGATAATGCACTCGGGAGAGTGCAGAAGACCTGATGTAAATTTTCACATAATACACAAATATTTATGGTTTTCATCCAAATTAGTATGTATCTATTTTCAGAAAAAAGTTGAACCTGTTGAGTACTGTTATCTCCTACATTACTTCAACATGAAGTAATGCAGTATACAATAAACAGAGAAAATAACGATTCAAAATGAAGGTAAGTGTCACTCGTTCTGTAAAAGATCACCACTCTGCTCCCAATTAATCCAGTTCTTTGGGTAGTCTGGCCAAAATCAAGTATTTGTCTCCTGAACTTTGCCAAATTTGACAAATCCAGGGTATTGGGAGTTTTAACTTCATTACTGAATTACATCTGAAGACATATGCTTACTAGAATGCAAAGGGCAATCAACCAGTGAAGCATTTGCTGGTAATCAAAACTTACCTTGCTAAGCTCGTGTACAGAAATTTTAGTGTTAGGTTAATAAATTAATATTAATAAAAAAACAGCATTGAATGTCATGAAACGCCATTTTCTGGGCAAGTCCCCGGAGGCTCCCTGGAGCTATCAGGCTAATATGTGAATCATTAGACCAGGACAGTCTAAGGAGTTCAGCATACCAGGGACTAAAAGCCAGAACCTGGCCCCCCCCCCACCTCAGAGCAATAGCCTATAGAAACCTCCAAGTGGTTGGAAGCACTGTCTGCCAGCTACCAGGTTAGGCACCCATAAAGGTAGGCATCCCAAAAACAGATCCCAACTGGGAAACATTACTACCGAAAACCAAACTGCTAAGCAGAACTCCCCCACTCTAAAAACAAGCAAACAAGCATGACGAACAAATCCCCAAGGGCCGTGACGAGGATTCGAACCTGTGTCAGAGAGCATCCCAGACGCTGCCTTAATCGACTGAGCTACGACATAAGAATTGCAACCAGAAATTCAACTGAATTACTGAAGTGTAATGAAGTAAGGGCGAAGAGGTAGAACAGCCTATTGACATAGCTCGTGTGCATGGGGGAAATTGTGTAAAATCCTGGTTTGTCTCTCGGAGAGGCTGCAGGATCCAAGTAAATTCAGTTGAATTTCTGGTTGCAATTCTTATGTCGTAGCTCAGTCGATTAAGGCAGCGTCTGGGATGCTCTCGGATGCAAGTTTGAATCCTCATCATGGCATTTGTGGATTTGTTCATTGATGCATCACGCTATTGTGATTTATACAAATTCAAATATTTATTCAGGTAAAGTACATACGTACAAGTTGAGATACAAAAAAATTGATGGATTTATAGATAGAGCTTGTTTATACAGTGCCTAAAGCCACTATTAGGCAAAGCATTTCGGGCAGGAAAAAGACTAAAACTTGATACAAATTGAGATTAACCCTTTAACTACGCAACGCGCCTGCAGGCCCAGGCTTAGGGTGTGCAACACGCGCCTCCGGGTGTTTTTATTTTTCACGTTCCATTCAAAACTCCCGCGGCTACATGGGGTTCACATCAGCTTCCTCAGGACTCTTGTAAACAGACGCCATCTTTAAAAAAAATCATGGTCCACATTGCCGGGTGTTAGAGCCTCAGTAGTGAGTGAGCAACCAAGGCTGGCGCTCGCAGCATGAGCGCACAGCACTGCTGTTCAGCGTGTGACCACAGCATCGCCTAATATTGTCAAAATATATATATATAATCTGTTTTATTTAGCCATGATAGTATTATAGAAGAGCCCGAGTATGATAATGACTGGGTACAATGTTCAATTATCAGTGATTCAATGCTGTTCATGATCACAGCGCTAGCCACAACACCACAGCATTTTTTCGTCCATTTAGGAATCTTCAAACGACTTTTTAGGTTCTTTTCAAAATAAACTTGTGGTCAATTATTCATTTACAGATATTAGTGACGAGGATTGTGGTTATAATTAGTGTTGTGCGTAGGAAGGAGGCATTTTGGTGAGGGAGGGTGGGAGAGAATTGAGGTAGCCTCACTGTGTGGCAGTAACTCTTGTTTTGTTCACCATACTAGCTTCGTGGTTTGCTATGGGGAACACACATGTACATGGGTATATACAGTGTGTCAATAGTGTAATAACAGCACCAGGAGTATGTTGTGAGGAGCTATTTTGGTGAGGGAGGTGACGTCGTAATCGTGGCATCATCTGCTGTCTGCTGTGTGATTTGTCATGCAGTGTATGGTGGCCACTGTACTGTTTGGACACAATACCGGCTTACTTCCATAGTTCTGGTAAATAAAACATGTAGATAGGTATATATAACATGTATAAATAGTGTAATAAATACAATAACAGTATGGTGGGAGGAGCAATGTTGGCGAATAAGATGGAGTGAGGGAGGGAGGGCTGGCTGGGTGTGGCTGCTCACACTCGCGGTGTTCCGAGTGTTGATGGTGAATGTATATAGTGTGTGACAGTGTATAGTCTGTAAATAGATTGTATGTATACATAAATTAGCACGATACATGGTAAATATGTGCAACATGTGTACACAAGTGTCATTCACGTAAGTGTCCTCAGACAGTACGGATGTTTTACTGCCATAATATAGTGTACGTGTTCATTATACATAGGATTAGCACGTAAAAACAAATTAAATGTATTTGTAACTGTACGCAAAAAATGAACAAAAATATATTCGCAGCAACTCGCGCGCCCTGCCCCGGGCACCCCACCAGCCCTGGGAGCTTGCTGCACAGGCGAACGGGGAATGATGTCACACGCCAACTTACGGACCCCATAGCAGCCAAAGTAAGTAAAAGTTCAACATTTTTTTGACATACCCATACTGGGGGAAGGGTTTTTGACACTTTAAAAAAAACAAAAGAATTTTTTAAAGAGAATTTATTTCCTGCGCATTTGGGGGGGGTCATATTTATAGGCTGCGCAGTTAAAGGGTTAAAGCATAAATTTTGTTGAGAAAAAAATAAGAAAAAAAAAGAAAAAGGGGGGGGGGGGAAACATGGCAGAAAAAAAATACAATTTGGTCAACAAACGGCATTGTTTAAAGTAGTAGACAGGGGTTGACATTTTAGGGGTGAGGTAGGTTACATGGAGTAGTACTTAGCTTTTATCTTAAACTGGTTGGGAGAGGTACAGTCTTTAACATAATTGGGAAGGTCATTCCACATTCGAGGTCCCTTGATTTGTAAAACATTTCTAGTTTAAGTCATACTCTTGGAATATCAAATATTATTTGTTTCTGGTGTGGTGCTCATGGGATCTGTTAAAACCTTCTAGGAAGCTTTTAAGGTCAGGATTGACATTACAGTTAAGCATTTTATATATATAAAATACACGAGTGGATGTGCAGTGACTTGATATCTAACATATTCAGAGATTTGAGTAGGGGTACCAAGTGATGTCTGGGGCCAGAGTGAGTGTCCTAATAGCAGCTTTGTGTTGAGTAATTAGAAGGCGTAAATGATTTTGGGTAGTAGAACCCCAAGCACAAATACCATTGTTGAGATAAGGATAGATGAGCGAATAAGTCAACAGGGCAGGACGAGGTACATAATATCTGATTTTAGAAAGAATGCCAACAGTTTTTGAAACACTTTTTTGATATATTTAGAATGTGTCCCTGGAAATTCAGCTTGCAGAATGAGAACACCAAGGAATTTGCCATCTACTTTGTTACAAATTTAGGTATTGTTAATCCTGAGATTTATTTGATTTGAGGATTTATTGCCAAACAAAATATAGAAAGTTTTGTCAATATTGAGGGTGAGTTTGTTGGCAGTTAGCTAGTGATGGACTTTATTTAGCTCCGTATTCACTGTGACATTTAGAGCAAGGGGGTCAGGACTGGAGTAAATGAAGGTCGTGTCGTTAGCAAATAGAATTGGTTTGAGATGTTGGGAGGCATTTGGGAGGTCATTAATGTAGATGAGAAAGAGAGGAGAGGGCCAAGTATGCTGCCCTGGAGAACACCAATGTTGATGGGTAGGGTGGGAGAAATTGAATATTCACAAACATACTGGAGCCTGTCAGTAAGGTAGGACTTAATGTACTGTACCTCTGACTCCATAATGATGTAATTTAAGAAGAAGGTTTTGGTGGTTAAGTGTCAAAAGCCTTACGTAGGTCTACAAATAACTCAACAATGAACTCATTTTTGTTAAGAGCTGTATGTATCAAGTTAATCATACTAATAAGTGCATCGTTAGTGCTTTTTTGGGGTCTGAAGCCATATTGACAAGAGCTAAGTATATTGAGTTTGGCTAGGTAAGAGTAAAGCTGCTTATAGAATAGTTTTTCAAATATTTTTGACAGGTTTGGCAGAATTGATATAGGTCTGAAGCTGTTAACATCAGTGGGATCACCACATTTGTGGACAGGGGTTACTCTCGCTTTTTTTTAGAATATCTGGAAAGGTTTGGAGTTAAAGTGACTTGCTGAAGAGCAATGCAATAGCAGGGGCTAAAGATCTGGAGGCTTTTTTGTAAATAAGAGTTGGTATCTCCTCAAGGGCACTAGACTTGGTTTCAAGGGAAAGCATTATGTCGGTAACATCAGTGGAATAAGTAAGCCTTAGGTACAGAGATTGTAGAGAGTTGCCTGTAAGATAGTCCTGAATATTAGTACTGGAAGATGGAATATCATTTGCAAGGGATGACCCAATGGCAGAGAAGAACCTATTGAACTCTAGAGCAGTGTCAGAGGCTGAAAGCAGACCATTATTTGACAGGAGTATTGGTTTATTTAAAATCTACTTTGATCCCAATATTTGAGAAATTGTGCTCCATGTTTTCTTAATGTTGCCCTTTTGTGTGGGTAAATTTGTCTTCGTAGTATTTAATTTTGGCTCTCCTTATTATTTTAGATAGCAATGATGAGTAATTCTTTGAAAATTCTTTGGAGACGATTCCTAACCTATACTTCTACTCAAGGTCATGTTTTTAATAATGGATTTAAGTACAGTATCCCCTTTGTAAGCCAAGAATTGTTTAGCCTTTTAGTCGACTTGTTTCGTTAGCATAGGACAGTGGGTGTTATAAAGGCCGAGAGTTTAATAAATGATTGCACTGATAGGTGCAATTTGTGTGTGTAAGCATGTCACACCTGCCGCTGCGCCGCCTGTCTCTGTAGCTCCCCCCCCCTCCCTGGGAGGGGGAAGGGGGGTTCCCCAGACTCCTGCACCCTCAGTTCTGAGTTCTGAACCAACCTCAGTTCTGAGGCTGAATATCAAAAATGTGAAAAAATGCAGTGGCGAGTGGGAGGGATGCAGGGGAAGTCTCTGGAATTTGCCCAGAAAATGGCATTTCATTACATTCAATGCTGGGTTTTTGTGGAGAGCCCTTCTGGCTCCCTGAAGCTATCTATCCACAGTAAAAGGAAAAGAGGGACTTACCTGGGTGGCAGCCACCACTTGCACCTAAACTCCAAGTAGACAACTGGCTGCAACCTGCGACCCAAAGCAACACTCGCCCAACTAGGGCCAGGACATTAACGAGGTAATGGGTGGCCAGGACCCTGTTCGACCTCCAAAATCCCTATGCCCAAATATCAGCCCAAGACATATTACTAAAAAGACAGCTAAAGCAGCAAACTTGCGAACATCTTGGACATGAAGATAGACCGCAGGTTGGCTGGACCGAATAACCCTGCGGGGAGGACCTGGGAGACCCGAGCCCTGGAACAAGGAAGGGAAATTGAGCAACCCAAAGGGCGTCCCAGCCACCGAGGCCGTAGTGCACAAATAACGGCAGAGAGCCGTAACCAGACATAATGCACAATGCACCCCAGGCTGAACGAACCAAGCATCAACAACCCAAGGAAGTCTCTGGAAAGCGGCCGTCACGTTCTTTGCCTGAAATAAGGGATATGGCTGCAAACAAACAAACCTACCACCAGGATCGAAAAAACAGAAACCCCTGAGCCGGAGGAGAGAATGAAGCATCCCGATCTTTCCCCAGTGGCCAATGCCAACAAGAAAAGAGGCTTATCAAAACAATTCCGAACCAATGGGGCCACCACAAACAGAGAAGAGAGAAATCAGAGCACCCGGTGCAACGGGTGCTCAGGCAGCTCAGGGCAGCTCAGTCGGTGCATGAGCATGCCGGAGGTGAAACAACGCACAAGACAGCTTGTGAAACAGAGCAGAAGTAATATAAACCCCAAACGCAAGCAGGAGTGTGTCTGCCAGTGCTGTACGATACAAGGCAACAGTATTCGACATAAGACGAAAGTCCTGAAACAGTCAAGAGAAAAGACAAAAGAACTCAACCCGAAACCAAAGACAACCCACATAGACCCACCTGATCACCATACAAGTGGTGATAAACCCACATCAGAAAGACCAGTTGCTTAGACTGATACCTGCTTGATGGGGTTCTGAGAGTTCTTCTACTCGCCAAGCCCAGCCCGAGGCCAGGCTTGACTTGTGAGAGTTTGGTCCACCAGGCTGTTGCTTGGAGCGGCCCTCAGGCCCACATACCCACCACAGCCCGGCTGGTCCGGCACTCCTGGAAGAAAAAAATCTAGTTTCCTCTTGATGTCGACGGTTGTTCCGGCAATATTTCTGATGCTCGCTGGGAGGGTGTTTAACAACCGCGGACCCCTGATGTTCATACAGTGTTCTCTGATTGTGCCTATGGCACCTCTGCTCTTCACTGGTTCTATTCTGCATTTTCTTCCATGTCGTTCACTCCAGTATGTTATTTTACTGTGCAGATTTGGGACCTGTCCCTCCAGTATTTTTCATGTGTAAATTATTTGGTATCTCTCTCGTCTCCTTTCTAGTGAGTACATTTGGAGAGATTTTAGACGATCCCAATAATTTAGGTGCTTTATCTCGTCTATGCGTGTCGTATATGTTCTCTGTATTCCCTCTATTTCAGCAATCTCTCCTGCTCTGAAGGGGAAAGTGAGTACTGAGCAGTACTCAAGATAGGACAACACAAGTGATTTGAAGAGTACAACCATTGTGATGGGATCTCTGGACTTGAAGGTTCTCGTAATCCATCCTATCCTTTTTTCTGGCTGACGCAATATTTGCTTGGTTATGCTCCCTAAACGTTAGGTCGTCAGACATCATTACAGTATTCCCAAATCCTTGACGAGCTGCTTTCCTACTATGGGCAGATTCGATTGTGGTTTGTACCTTGAATTATGTTTGAGCCTCATTTTTGCTATTCTGAGTACCTGAAATTTATCACCGTTAAACATCGTGTTATTTTCTGCTGCCCAATCGAAAACTTTGTTAATGTCTGTCTGTGTCTAGTTTTTCAATGTCTTCATCTGAGGTAATTTTCATGTTGATTTTTGTATCATCTGCAAAGGATGACACGAAGCTGTGACGTATTTTTGTCTATATCTGATATGAGAATAAGGAACAGCAGTGGTGCAAGGACTGTATCGTGAGGTACAGAGCTTTTAGCTGTGCTCGGACTCGATTTTATTCGACTGACTTACTGTGTTCTGTTCGGCAGGAAATTGAGTATCCAGCGTCCTACTTCACCAGTTATATCCATTGACCTCATTTTGTGTGTGATCACTCCATGGTCACATTTGTCGAATGCCTTTGCAAAATCTGTGTATACAACTTCTGCATTATGTTTTTCTTCTCATGCCTCAGTGATTGTCATAATGGTCAAGTAGCTGTGAGAGGCATGATCTTCCTGCTCTAAATCCATGTTGGCCTGGATTGTGGAGGTCATTGGTTTCCATGAATCTAGTGACCTGACTCCTGATCACTCTCTCGAATGCTTTTATTATGTGGGACGTTAGTGCAACTGGTCTATAATTCTTTGCCAATGCTTTGCTACCTCCCTTGTGTAGAGGGGCTATGTCTGCTGCTTTAAGTGCCTCTGGTATCTCCTGTGTCCAAGCTCTTCCTACACACTATACTGAGTGCCTGTGCTACTGGCACTTTGCATTTCTTTAAATATTGAATTCCATGAGTCTGGACCCGGGGCTGTGTGCGTGGGCATATTGTCAATTTTTTTTTCAAAATCTGCTACGCTCGTGTTATCAGTTATATTTACCGGTGTTTGGATATCAATCATAAAGAAAATGTCCGAATCTTCCACTTTCATGCTGTGTATCGGAGTGCTATACATGTCCTCATACTGCTTTTTTAGACTGGAGGAGAAGATTGAATCGGCCATGTACCGGACTGGCTATATCTGCTGAAAGCGGCAGTCACAGGAAAGTCCCCGGGTTCAGACAACGAGCAAGCAACGCATGACACCCAGACTGTGCCAGCCACAAGGGGCCAACAGGAACCCGTAACAGACCCAATCGGGTTACCACGACCAGAGTGTGAAAATGGGAGGTGCGAAATTTAAGCCGAATGGAAGGCAACAAAATCGGTAAGCTTGACACCCCACAACAAAACAGAGCCAGTACCCCAGATGAATCAGGACATGTCAATACATATCCCAGAGGTCCAGAGACATCCAAGCATCCACCTCCAAAAGAAAAGAAACCGGACCTGGGAGAAAGTGGTCATCCGAAAGGAGGGGCAAAAGACCCAGGGGTTCAGATGGGACACGTCCAGAATGAATCTCGGATCTGCACAGTCCCGTTTCGGGATTGGGGACAAACGGGAAACCCATCTGAGGGACGTCGTTGTTTCAACCACGCCCATGTTCACCTACTCAAAGATGATCTGGCAGAGCGCAGTAGAAGAGGCCTGCCGAGAACCCCGAACCCTCCAGAGGAGGAGGAGCCACCCAGTGCCACTGCAGGTCAGAGGAAACGACCCAAAATGCCCTCAAATCATGGGACTTCCACAAACAACTTCAACAAGGCAGCCGACCCCAAGCCACCAGGGCAAGCACGCTGGATGCAGGCCCGGCATGCATTGCCTTCACATCCTGCTCAAGGGAAAAGAAATGCAAGACTGAAGCCAAATACCCACGGGCGCGCAAATTCTTGGCTACCAGAGATGCCAAAAGGGTAGGAACCTGCATGTGAAACTGCACCTGGCTGACACCCTTAGGAAGAACAGAAGCGAACAAGCACACAGTGAGGCACTCAAACTCGCCCCCTAGGTAAACCTGAACAACCATAGAAGTTTCCCACCATTAAAGCATGCGGGTTCGACAATGTATGCCATGCACCCAACAAAAAGAAAGGTCAGTCTGCCAACCAGGATGACTCCAGCACCTTGTAACACATCCAATAAGGAAAAGTCGCACCGTTCTAAAACAAGGAAGGGTCCATTATCAAGGCAAAATCCGGATTATGCAGGAAGTAAGCTACAATGGCCTCTGGAAGGAAGGGACCGAAGAACACAAGGGAACCCGGGGAGGAGCTGAACCCATATCAAATTCGTACAGGGGGGGGAGGGGATAAGAAAACCCCTCCCTCTGTAACAACAAACCCTGTGCCGAGGGTACCAACACCCAGGGGCGCCTGATGCATGACAGCTGAGGGCGCCTGACAGCTGAGTGGACAGCGCCTCGGATTCGTAGACCTGAGGTTCTGGGTTCAATCCCCGGCGGAGGCTGAGACAAATGGGCAAAAATGTTTTTCACCCTGATGCCCCTGTTACCTAGCAGTAAGTAGGTATCTAGGAGTTGGACAGCTGCTACGGGCTGCTTCCTGGAGATGTGTAACAAAAAGGAGGCCTGTCGAGGACCGGGCCGCGGGGACGCTGGGCCCCGAAATCATCTCAAGATAACCCAAGCGGAGTCAAACGGGGCCGAAGCCTCCCCAAGTCAACTCCTCCGCAACCATTCTTCATGTCAGGACTCGAAGCAGAGCTGTCCTCCAAACCCTCTGGCCCTGAAGAAAAGGCAGAGTCCACCGGAAAGGCTGGGAAGAAGGGGCTCACTGATCAGTCCCAGAAGCCCTGGCAGGAGGATCCAGCTCGAATTCTGGGCAGCCCGGCATGGGACAGCACTGAAACTGCCGGTCTCACCAGCAGCTAAACCCTATAACGACTTCGAAACCCTCAGACGTTTTGGAGCCAGCAGCAGTTCCCCCCCCCCCCAGGACAAATGAGGAAAGGACTAGGGAGTGTGGATGAAATCAAAGTTGAAGACTAACACCCCAAGTCCGGGTGCCTATAACCAAAGTGGGGCAGCCACAGAGCATCCGGAAAGGCAACCAACCTAGTGCGTTGCAGCAGCCTGAACCTCGGATGCAACGCATGCTGCCTGCATGAGCATGTGAGGTGAGATGAGATGCTAGAGATGCTATACCGATGTTTCAAGACTCTAGTGCTCTCTAGAGTTGAGTACTGCTGCACAATGACAACCACTTTCAAAGCTGGGGAAATTGCTGACCTGGAGAGTGTGCAGAGATCCTTTACGGCTAGAATCCACTCAGTAAAACGTCTAAACTACTGGGACCGACTAAGAGCCTAAATCTGTGTTCTCTTGAGCGCAGGCGGGAGAGATGCATAATAATTTATACGTGGAAAATATTAGAGGGGCTGGTCCCAAACCTGCACACGGAAATATCACATGAAAAAGGTGACACCCCTAGGGTCAACACTTGCATCAGAGGAGCTCCAGCATATTTCAATAATCCTAAGTATTGTAGTACATGATGATAGTGAGTGGTGTCCCAAAGAACATAAAAGTATAGTGCTTTTGAAAAATAGGTGAGATAATAGGAATGTGCTAAGGGAAGTGAAAAATCGGATGAGAAAGTTGCCCTAGTGTTTCCAGTGCAGAGAAGAACATTCAAAATGGCCACCGGCAAGAGGAAAAACAAAACAGAGCTTGATTTTGCAGGATTCAATGAAGAAAGCATTGATATTAGCAGTCTACACAACAAGTTGGTAAAATTAGATACTATAGTGAACTCTCGTGTAGAAATAATTAGTAAATTGAAAGAAAGCAATGACCATTTGAATAGCAAAGTTTTAGGTCTTGAGGGTTTAGTGAAAGACTTGCGCAAGGATAAGAATCAATTGGAAACAAATTGCAAAGCCATGGAAGAAGAAAATAAACTCTAAAAAATGACTTTGGAAGACGTTAAAGTAAATTTAAACATAAATGACTACAATAGATTAGGTAAGGAAATTCAACAGGAGAAACGGCTTTTGTCAGCACAGTTGGAGGAAGTTACACAGGGAATAGAACAGTGAAAGAAAGATATGCAACTCACCAATGCACAAGTGGCCAAGGAGAAGGAAAAAAATTGAAGCAGCAGTAAAGGAAGCCAAACACTGCAGCAACCAAGATAAAACAAACATTAGGCTAGAAGTGAGA
Organism: Procambarus clarkii; assembly: GCF_040958095.1. Taxonomy (NCBI): domain Eukaryota; kingdom Metazoa; phylum Arthropoda; class Malacostraca; order Decapoda; family Cambaridae; genus Procambarus; species Procambarus clarkii. Next base: position 11,510,434 of record NC_091186.1, read on the forward strand.
GAGGAATTGGCATCTAATCCGAAGTTGGTGCAAAACTCAGTTGATCGGAGTAAGTCCCTGATAATTTTTGGTTGCAAAGAAAAGGAGATAACATATAGGTCAGAAAGAGCTGTAGAAAAAGCGATAGTAGTAGATAAAATTGTTGGCCTCGTAGAAGATCTTGCTACCATAGAGAATGTGCGCGACTACAGGAGAATAGGCAGATACGTAAATGGGAAAGATCTACCTTTGAGGATCACCCTAAACAGTGCCAAACAGATGAAGTACTAAGGAATGTTAGAAAATTATAAAGTGATGAGGATGAGAAAGTGTGGTCGTTAAGACGAGATCTTTCTTTCAAAAGAAGACAGAAGCTGAAACTCGCCGAGGCAAAACGTTTAAATGAGAGCAGGAATGAAGAAGAAATAAATTCTTTTTTCTACAAAGTGTTAGAGGTAGGCAGACCAGTAAAGTGGTACATAAAGGCAAACCAACAAAATCAATAGAGGGGGGAAGTGAAGAATAAGGAGAGGGGGAACAAGTTCCTGAAGATTGCATACACCAACATAGATGGAGCGAGATCAAAGATACTGGATCTCTGTATTACATCACTAAAGATAAGTGATGTAATACAGCTGCAGACACCAGACATTGTTGCACTCACACTGTGCTGGTGAAAGAACACCTAAAGGTGAAGGACATAATGACTGCCAATCCACAAGAAGTTGACATAATAGCACTAGAAATCTGCCATGAAGATAAACTAATATCATAAGTGTATATAGTCCACCGCCAAGCAGCACATGGTCAAAGGAGGAGCTAGATAGTAAACGAGGTGGTCTTATAACAATAATGAGAGAGATTATAGCGGGAGCGGATAACGATAGATCACGACTGTTGATAGTCAGTGACTTCAACTTGAAATCCATAGACTGGGAAGCATATAAAGCTAAAATAAAAGATTTTTGGACCTATAGATTTGTAGACCTCATCCTGGAAACATTCTTGTATCAACATGTTAAACAAGCTACAAGAATGAGGGAAGGGGGATGTTCCCTCCATGCTAGATATGGTACAGTCTCCGTGGTGTAGTGGTAAGACACTCGCCTGGCGTTCCGCGAGCGCTGTCATGGGTTCGTATCCTAGCCGGGGAGGATTTACTGGGCGCAATTCCTTAACTGTAGCCTCTGTTTAACGCAACAGTAAAATGTGTACTTGGATAAAAACGATTCTTCACGGCAGGGGATCGCATTCCAGGGACCTGCCCGAAACGCTACGCGTACTAGTGGCTGTACAAGAATGTAACAACTCTTGTATATATCACACACACACACACAAAAAAAAAACAAAAAAAAAAAAAAATTACCAGGAAGGAGGAAGATTTATTTGACATTCGGTACCTTCCTTCCTTGGGTAAAAGTGACCATGTCCTTTTGGGAATAAAGTATGCAATGATTATAATCTGGAAGAAAATAAGGAGGTTGAAGCAGTTGAAAAACCTGACTTCAGGAGAGGATATTATGGCGACCTTAGAATTTTTTTTAGCGAGTATAATTGGACAGACTTGATGCTAGGCAAGGAAGTGAATGAGATGTATGTCAAGTTTTGTGAAATATATGATAAAGGCACAAAAAAAATTATACCAAAACAGAGATGCAGAACTAGGAAACAGGATTGGTTCAATAGAAATTGCGAGAGGGCCAGAGACCAAAACGCACAAAAATGGAATCAATACAGGAAGAGGCCGAACCCCCAAACATACCAGCGATACAAAGATGCGAGAAACAACTACACGGCAGTGAGGAGAGAGGCAGAAAGAAATTTTGAAAAAGGGATTGCAGACAAATGTAAAACAGAACCAGGTCTATTCTATAAATTCATAAACAACAAATTGCAGGTAAAGGATAATATTCAGAGGTTGAAAATGGGAAATAGATTCACGGAAAATGAAAAGGAACTGTGTGAAACACTAAACGAAAAGTTCCAAAGTGTGTTTGTACAAAATGAAATCTTTAGGGAACCACCAGAGAACAACATAGAGCACATAGTTGTCTAGAGACGAAGTGGAAAAAATGCTCAAGGAGCTAAGAACAAAGCAGTTGGTCCAGATGGAGTTTCACCATGGGTTCTGAGAGTGTGCACCTGAGCTCAGCATTCCACTTAAACTGATTTTTCAGGCATCCCTGTGTACAGGAGTTGTAGCTGATGTGTGGAAAAAGGCTAACAGTTCCAATCTGCAAAAGTGGAAGCAGGGAAGACCCCCTTAATTATAGACCTGTATCATTGACAAGTGTAATAGTCAGAATATTGGAAAAAATAATTAAAACTAAATGGGTAGAACACCGGGAGGAAAACAATATAATATCAGACACAGAATGGGTTTTTGATCTGGAAGATCCTGTGTAACAAACTTACTCAGTTTTTATGATTGAGCCACAGATATTACAGGAAAGAGATGGTTGGGTTGACTGCATCTATCTGGACCTAAAAAAGGCTTTTGACAGAGTTCCCCATGAGAGGTTGTTCTGGAAACTGGAACATATTGGAAGAGTGACAGGTAAACTACTAACATGGATGAAAAATTTCCCAACTGACAGAAAAACGAGGGCAGTAATCAGAGGCAAGGTATCGGATTGGAGGAATGTCACGTGTGGAGTACCACAGGGTTCAGTTCTTGCACCGGTAATGATCGTTGTCTACATAAACGATCTGCCAGTGGGAATACAGAATTACATGAACATGTTTGCTGATGATGCTAAGATAATAGGGAAGATAAGAAACCTAGACGATTGTCATGCCCTTAAAGAAGACCTGGACAAAATAAGTATATGGAGCAACACTTGGCAAATGGAATTTAATGTGAATAAATGCCATGTTATGGAGTGTGGAATTGGAGAACGTAGACCCCACACAACCTATAAATTATGTGAGAAATCTTTAAAGAATTCTGACAAAGAAATGGATCTAGGGGTGGTTCTAGATAGAAAACTGTCACCTGAGGACCACATTAAGAACATTGTGCGAGGAGCCTATGCTACACTTTCTAACATCAGAATTGCTTTTAAATACATGGATGGAGAAATACTAAAGAAATTGTTCACAACTTTTATTAGAACAAAGCTGGAATATGCAGCGGTTGTATGGTGCCCATATCTTAAACACATCAACAAACTGGAAAAGGTGCAACAACATGCCACTAAGTGGCTCCCAGAAATGAAGGACAAGAGCTACGAGGAGAGATTAGAGGCATTAAATGTGCAAAAACTAGAAGATAGACGAAAAAGAGGCGATATGATCACTACGTTCAAAATAATAACAGGAATCGATAAAATTGATAGGGCAGAATTCCCGAGATCCAGAACTTCAAGAACAAGAGGTCATAGATTTACACTAACGAAACAAAGCTGCCGGAGAAATGTACGAAAATTCACTTTTGTAAACAGTGGTAGACGGTTGGAACAAGTGAGGTGGTGGTGGAGGCCAAAACCGTCAGTAATTTCAAAGCATTATATGACAGTGCTGGGTAGATGGTACACTATGAGCGTAGCTCTCATCCTGTAACTACACTTAGGTAATTACATGAGACCAGGAGGCATGGCAGGATGTGCAGAATACCCCTGTTGATAAGCAGAGGTGCAACAGATACTCTGAGAGTGAACTCTATCAACATCAGAGGCCCAAGACTGTTCAACACGCTTCCACTACACATTTTTTGAGATATATACAAGAGTTGTTACATTCTTGTACAGCCACTAGTATGTGCAGCATTTCGGGCAGATCCCTGGAATACAGCCCCCCACGAAGAATCGTTTTTACAACCAAGTACCCATTTTACTGTTGAGTTAAACAGAGGCTACAGTTGAGGATATGCACCCAGTAACTCCTCCCCAACCAGGATACGAACCTATGACAAAGCGCTCGCAGAACACCAGGCGAGTGTCTTGCCATTGCACCACGGAGACTGTGCATAAGGGGCATAACTGGCCAACCTTTCACAGTGTTCAAGAGAACTCGATAAGCACCTCCTAAGGATACCTGATCAACCAGGCTGTGATTAATACGTTAGGCTGTGAGCAGCCACGTCACACAGCTGGTTGACCAGTCCAGCAACGAGGAGGCCTAGTTGATGACCGGGCCGCGGGGACGCTAAACCCTGGAAACACTTCAAGGTAACTTCAAGGTCGAGGTGCACCCTATCAACAGTATTGTCGGCCTGGGTGAATTGGAAAACCAGTAAGAAACATGACTTCTAGGACTTAAGGTCAAAGGTGTCATTGACCCAACAGGAAGCATAACTGAGGCAAAAATGGCGAGTGTTGCCCTGAGACAAGGGGACAGAGCAACCTTCGAACTCGCATGAAGCGAGATGGGACCCAGAGGAAGCATCTATTGGACCAATGAGCCCAAGTGGGGGTTTCCAGGGTCTTTAGGCAGACTGCTAAGGGAAGCCCAGGCAAGGTACTGCTAAACGGTTGACCAAAATTACCAAGAGAACAGTTTAAGCTGAACCCCTGCAATGTGTACAAGCACGGGGGCCTAGTGGGGGACCACCAGAATAACAGAGGGTGAACCATGATAATAGCAGACAAGCTGAACAGTACCTTGCGCCCCTACCAGCAACGATACTACCTCCTACCCAAGGTCAAACAGCGGCTAAGAAAACCCCAGCTGACCCCAAGGGTCAGACAATAATTAATACAGGCATGCATGCACACAGCAATCCCTTAAACATAATACAGGGTGCAAAAGTCAAATTTGCACATAGTATGAAAGCAACATGTAAAGGATTTGTGAGTAATGATGTCTGATGACCTAAGGTTTAGGGAGCATAACCAAGCAAATACCGAGTCAGAAAAATATAGGATGAATTACAAGAACTTTAAAATCCAGGGATCCCATCACAATGGTTATACTCTTCAAATTTATGCATAGAATTGATGGCGACTGTGTGATACCAAAACTGCCCTCCTTACTTTTCTTGACTCCCTCCCCCCTGATTGGGTTTGGATTAATGGCTTCCTCCATAAATTGGAGGTGTATGTTCCCCGTCCCACTCAGTGGTTTCGTTGTAAGGGTTTTCACCATACCTCCCATGGTTGCACCAATGACGTCCATTGTGGCAAATGCTCTGGGTTCCCATTTCACTCATGACTGTGAGTCCGAAAAGCTCTGTTGCCCCAACTATGGTGGTGATCATGACATCACTTTCAAGCAGTGTCCTTACCAAGTTGTGGAGCTCACTAAGGTTCTTCCCGTCATCACTCCGCCCTCCAGTCGTCCTTTGCTGCCTCCTGCCCCGGTTCCTTGTCACCCGCCACTGCCTTTGCCTGACCCGTTTGTCACCGACGTTCTTCTTGCCCCTGAGGCTTCTTCTCTCCCACCCGCCATTGAACAGTCCAGATCATGTTGACGCCATTGTCGCTCGTGTTGTGGATGCACTCAAGACGGTGCTGGTCCGCCTCATCACTAAATTCTTTCCGCAATCCATCCTTCCCATTTCTGAGGCTGACCCGTCGCTCCTCTCCTCCACTTCTTCTTAGGTTGATGTCCATCCTCCAGCAGCTGCCTCTATCTCCAATGCGTTTGAATCGATGCTGGACAATGCCCTTCAGAACTCCCTGGCGAGCCTTCCGTGTCTCTCTCCCCAGGCTGCCTTGCCACACATCTCTGCCCCCGATACTAAGCGGAAACACTCCTCAGTCGTCCAGATTTCCAAGCGCCCTGCCACCTTGCCTGATGGGCCTGTTATATAGCGTTCTTCCACGACTTGCCCTAGCGCCCTTCCTAGGTCTTCCTCCCGTTGTTCTGCTGGTGCTTCTGTGGAGTCCAATGCGTTAGCGTCCCAGTCGTGAGGCTCCAGATGTTGTCAACGTACATTGCCCTGGCCTAACCTCGCCTCTCCCATCTTGACTTCCGCTCCCCTTCTACACATTCGCCCTTGCCTCTTTCACATCCTTTGCCCCCGCCTTCATCTCTTGCCTCTGTCCCTCGCTTTCTTTACTGCAGTGACGCTTTGCATTCACCTTCTGTTTTCTTTATTCCCAGCCTACGTTCCTTTTCTCTTGTTTATTTTGCCTTTATCCTTGCCCGTCTTGATGGTGTCATTATCTTCTTGATTCGGGCACGTTGTGACTGTTGGTGGTGATGTTGTGCATTGTCATATACACATCTTTCTACATTCCCACTCGTGCAGTCATCGGGAGGATATACCTTCATGCAAACTGCATGTATTGCAAAGAAGAAGATTTCCAGACTGTTTCTCAACATTTAACACTGGTATTTCTACCTACACAAGGGTCACTCTTACAATATGCAGCGGTTGTATGGTACCCTGCAACGGTACAAAAAGTACCTCCAAAGGATACCTGATCAACCAGGGTGTGACTCGTACGTCAGGCTGCGAGCAGCCGCGTCAAAGAGCCTGGTTGATCAGTCCAGCAACCAGGAGGCCTGGTCGACGACCGGGCCGCGGGGACGCTAAGCCCCGGAAGCACCTCAAGGTAACCTCAAGGTAGGTAGGTACCCATATCTTAAGAAGCATATTAACAAACTGGAAAAGGTGCAAAGACATCACTAAATGGCTCCCAGAACTGAAGGACAAGAGCTATGAGAAATTAGGCATTAAATGTGCAAAAACTAGAAGATAGAAAAAAAAGGGGCGATATAATCGCTACGTACAAAATAGTACTGTAACTGGAATCGATAAAATTGATAGGGAAGAATTTCTGAGACCCGGAACGTTTATTTATTTATTTTTATTTATTTATTTATATACAAGAAGGTACATTGGGTTTATGAGAGTACAGAGCATTAAAGTTTTTCACACACACATTCTTGTAAAGCCACTAGCACGCATAGTTTCAGGCAAATCCCTAAACTAACAGGTAATTTTAGACAATTCACAGCAAAATTGACAAAAAAAAAATTTTACTGGTACATTTCAGCCTTGCTACCCCCTCCCCGCTCAGCTCGTTGTCGCCGTGTGGGGGCTTGGTGGGCGGCTGCCGGAGTGTGATGCTCCTTGGGACAGTCCTGTCCTTTTCTAGCCTTGTGCTCCTGCTGCCGTCCTCTCCAATTCTGCTGGGCATCTTTTCCTTTTCCTTCTGTTTCGTTTTTCTCCCCCCTCTTCTCCTATCTGCTTGCCGTTTCCTGCCGACCTTTTGCTCGTTCTGGTTCTTCCCTTGGACTTCTTCTATTTTGACGCCCGGGTGCTTGAGGAGGCATACTCTTGCACCCGTAGAACTGCAGTACCCGACGTCGAGAGCGAGGGGAACCTTTTATTGTCAATCCCCACTTCGTCACTGAACCCGATCTCGACGGACTGTCGGTTTCTTAAGGTGGCGTTTGTGGGGCGTATACTCACGACGCACCCCTAGGAGGCCCCGACAAGATCGGCGATAGCTTCTTGTTGGGTGTCCTGCCTCTAATTGTGGCTCCATGGTGGGTGTGGGGGCACATTCGTGAGTGAATTCTTCTTTCGTCAAGATGATTACCCCTGCTTCGGCTTCTTCTGGTTTACCTTCTCAGGCTCGTGGGGTGGGCGACCAAGCCCCCGAGTCGGTCCGTATTGGAAGACCGGGCTCTGTAGCCTCCGCTGCATTGGGCCCCGACCTTGCTCCTCCTTTGGCCTCTCTGACTCCTTCCCCTGGCTCCCCTCCCTCCTCTGTGGTTGGGTCGAGCCCCAAGCCCCCAGTGGTGACTACCTCGTCCCCTGGCGCGGCTCCTTCTCTCGTTGTTACTACTGCGCCTTTTAACCCCTCTCTCTCTGGGGGTTCTCACCGCCGTTCTCGTCACGGCCGCCCTCGCTCGATTCCTTCCAGTTCTGCTACCTATCAAGCCTTGTTTGGTCCCGCTTCGTGGGCCAAATATTTTGATCTCCTCCCTCTTGATTCTGCGCCTCCTGACGATTTCTCCCTTCATCGACATCTCATTGATTCCGTGGATGCCTCCATTACTTTTAACCCCACTCGTCTCGGTACGCGTGTCGTTGCTGCTCCTTCTCAGGATGCTGCTTCCCGCTTGGCTGCCTTATCCTGCCTTGGCGAGACCCCCGTTCGGGTCTCGAAGAACGTCCAGTTGAATGCCAGTGTTGGCACTATTTTGCTCCCGCCCCATGTTGCGACCGGTGTTCGGGACCTACGCGACTGCCACGACGATATTCGACATATCCTCGCTGCCCAGGGCCATTCTATTCTCCAGGTGGACACGTTTACTCGTCCCCCTCGTGGTAGTCGCCGTCAACCCCTCCGGGTTGTGAAGATTACCTTTGATGGTAGGACCCTTCCACCCTCTGTCATTCTTGCTGGTGCCAGGTGCTCTGTCCAGGAGTACATTCCTTCTCCTCGGCTCTGCAACAAGTGCTGGAGGTTTGGGCATGGTGCCCTCCGCTGCTCCGGGACTGTCTCTCTCTGTCCTTTGTGTGGTGGCGAAGGTCACTCTAAGTCGGAGTGCGCTTCTCCCCAGGCTCGTTGCCTCAACTGCGGTGAGGCCCATCCTACCTTCTCCCGTGCGTGTGTCCATTACAAGCTTGAGGCAGCCGTCCTCAACTTGAAGCACCGGGAGCGTTTATCTTTTCCTGAGGCGAGGCGCCAGGTTCGCCGGCTCCCGCCTTATGCTAATATCTCTTATGCTCGCGTGTTGCGCTCTTCCTCTCCTCGTCCTTCCCGCCTTCCTCAGACTCACAACCGTTTCCAGGCCTTGGACCCTGATGCGCCCACTGCCCCCTCCTCTGTCCCTTTGGGTTCTCTCCCGAAGGATCCTCCTCCTGGTCCTCTGTCTGGGGTTCCCCTTCCTTCTACCCGGTCTGTCGTGTCTTCTGTGTCTCCTTCCTCGTCCCCCTCCGATCCTCCTTCCCATCCTCTTCCTCCATCTATCGGCTCTCCCCGCCGCCTATCGGTGCGGGCGGATGTCCATCGCTCTCCTAACGGCCGTCGTGTGTGCTCTCGTTCGGCTTCTCCTGTTGAGACACTGGAATCCGTTGCCCGGTACGTAGTTGCTGGGACACCGGTCTCTTTAAGTCAGAAGCGTAAGCCTGGCTCCTCTCCTTCCTCTTCCCCGGCGGGTAAGAAGGCTTCGCTTTCTTCCTCAGCTCCTCCTTCTGGCTCTGTTGCTCCTTCCACTCCCGTTTCAGTGCTTGCGCCCCCTGTTCCTGCTATGGAGGTTTCTTTGGCCCCTGCTTCCCTTTCGGTTGCTGCTCTTGCTGGGGTGCTCTCCTCTCTTTCTACTCCCCCTCTTCCTGCTGCTGTCCTTGACTGCTCCTCTCCGTTGTCTCCTCCTCCTCCTCCTCCTCCGGACCCTGCCCGCCCACCTCTGATCTGTTCTCCCGTTTCCTTCCCTCCGTCTTTGCTCAGTTTACCCATGCCCCCTAACCCTGACTTTGCTGACCCTGATCCCGACCCTGATATTCTTTAACGTGCTCTGTTGGTCTTTCGCCTTTGTTTCTTCCTTGTTCTCTGTTTTTGTCCTTTCTCTTCTCGTCGTTGTCCATTCTTCAATGGAACGTTCGAGGTTATTACGCCAATTTCCTCGAACTCCAACTTCTGATTTCGCGGTTTTCGCCCCTTTGTGTCTGTCTCCAGGAGCCGATGCTTGGTGCTCGTCCTGGTCGTTTTCGTGGCTATTCCTTTCTCTCCCCCCCCCAGCCATTGCTGGGGCTTCTAATTCTTCTGCTCTCTTGATTCGGGCTGATGTTCCCTTTGTTCCTTTACTTTTTCCTTCGCCTCTCCATTGTTCTGCTGCTCGTATCTTTGTGGGGAAATGGTACACAGTTTGTTCCATTTATCTCCCCCCGAGTGTCCCGCTCTCTCTTCCTGATTTGAAACACCTCCTAGACTCCTTGCCGGAGCCTGTGCTCCTGCTGGGTGACTTCAATTGTCGTCATTCTCTTTGGGGTGACGTTCTGACGAATACCCGGGGTCGCCTCCTTGAGCCGTTTCTCCTCTCTTCTTCCCTGTCTCTTCTGAATTCTGGTGAGCCCACTCATTTGGACTCTCGAACTCGCACCCTTTCTTGTCTTGATCTTTCTCTCTGCTCTTCTTCTCTTTACTTAGATTTCACATGGCAGGTTCTTGATGACCTCCATGGAAGTGATCATTTCCCCATCCTTGTTTCCTTTTTCTCTTTTCGCCCTTCCCTCTCTTTCCCTAGGTGGCAGTTTGCTAAGGCGGACTGGACCCTGTTTTCCCTCAGTGCTACTCTCTCTGACCTCTCCGTTCTGCCCCTCTCTCGCGCTCTCCTCCTTTTTCATGACACTGTCTTCGACGCTGCCCTCCGCTCTATTCCTCGCTCTTCCTCTCGGGGTCCACGGAAGTGCGTTCCCTGGTGGAATGCGGACTGTGCTCGGGCTGTCCGCTGTAAGCGTGCAGCCTGGAAGAAGCACCGCCGTAGGCAGACGACCGATTCTTTTCTTTTCTTTCGGAAAGCGAGTGCGGTGGCCCGTAGGGCCATCCGTACGGCTAAACGTGAATGTTGGGCATCTTATGTCTCGACAATTACGTCCGAAACCCCTCTGGCCCAGATCTGGAAGCGTATCCGCAAGATAGCGGGCAAGTTCGTTCCCGATGTTTCACCGGTCCTTCACCTCCATGATACTCTTGTGGCGGACCCGTTGCAGGTCGCTTCCGAACTGGGTTCCCACTTTTCTTCTGTTAGCTCTGGTCTTCATCTTCCCCAATCTTTCCTTCTTCGTAAACCTGTCCTTGAGTCTCGTCCTTTAGATTTCTGCACTCATCTTCAGCTTCCCTATAATGATCCCTTCTCTCTCTCTGAACTTCGTTCTGCCCTGGCCCTCTGCGGTTCTACGGCGGCGGGCTCCGATGGTATTCATTATGAGATGCTTCGCCATCTCCCTCCGAGCACGTCTCAGTATTTACTGAGTCTGTATAATCGGATCTGGGAGTCGTCGTCAGTCCCTGAGGACTGGCTCGATGCCGTTGTCCTCCCTGTTCGCAAACCAGGGTCTCTGGGTACTTCCCCTAAGGACTTTCGCCCTATTGCTCTCACAAGTTGTGTCTGCAAACTCTTTGAACGTATGGTTAACGTTCGTCTGATGTGGTTCCTGGAACACCATCACCTCCTCTCCCCTTCTCAATTTGGTTTCCGCAAGTGCCGCAGCACGACAGATGTCCTGGTGAACTTGGAGGTCTATATACGTACTGCTTTTGCTGCGAAGACCTCCGTTGTTGCCGTCCTTTTTGACCTAGAAAAGGCTTACGACACCACTTGGCGTTATCATATCCTATCTCAACTTCATTCTTTTGGCCTTCGTGGTCATCTCCCTCTCTTTCTCCGCAGCTTCCTCTCTCGTCGTTCCTTTCGGGTGCGCCTTGGTACCGCTCTCTCTCCCTCTTTTCAGCAATACGAAGGTGTGCCCCAGGGTAGTGTTCTGAGCACTACTCTTTTTCTGGTTGCCCTCAATGGTCTTCTTTCCTCTCTTCCTTCTGGTGTCTTCTCCGCTCTCTATGTCGATGATCTTACCCTTTGTTGTCAGGGTGATGATTCGCCTCTCCTTCAACGCCGGCTTCAACTTGCGATTGATGCCGTGTCGTCTTGGGCCACAGGTCATGGCTTCAAGTTCTCTACTTCTAAGACTTGTGCCATGACTTTTACGCGGAAACGGGTTGTTCTTCGTCCCTCTTTGTCACTTTATGGTCATCCCCTTGAATACAAAGATTCCGCGAAGCTTTTGGGGTTATTCCTTGACACTCGTTTGTCTTGGTCTCCCCATATCTCTTACCTCCGTGTTGAGTGCTCTAAGTCCCTTACCCTCCTTCGGGTCTTGTCCCATACTTCTTGGGGGGCAGATAGGCGCACTCTCCTTGCTTTACATTCCTCTCTCGTCCTGTCTAAGCTCGATTATGGTTGCCCTGCTTACTCGTCTGCTTCTCCTTCTACTCTTCGCCGTCTTGATGCTTTGCACCATACTGGGTTGCGCCTCAGTTCTGGTGCCTTTCGTTCGACTCCCGTCCTTAGCTTGTATGTTGACACTGGCTTCCTGTCTCTCCAGGACCGCCGTGATCGCTACTGTCTTCGCTATCTTGCGCGGTCCTTGCAACATCCTTCCTCTCGTCTCTGTCGTGCTTTAACTTTTACCCCTCCTGCGGTTCCTGTTCCTCTTCACCACCTCCCTCTTTCTGTCCGGTTATCTCGCCTGCAGGATTCTCTTTCCGTTCGTATTTCTGATGTTTCTCCTCGTGTTGTTCCTTCTTTGCCCCCGTGGAGGGTCCCTCTTCCGCGGTTTTGTACATCCTTGACTCGTATCACTAAAGCTTTTACCCCTCCTACAGTTCTAAAACGCCTTTTCCTCGAGCACTTTTCTTCTCACTCCCGCTCCGTTTCTGTCTTCACCGATGGGTCTAAGTCAGCGGACGGTGTTGGCTACTCTGTTGTTTTTCCTGATCGCACTTATATGTGTCGCTTGCCTCCGGAGACTAGCATCTTTACAGCGGAACTTTATGCTATTCTCTATGCTCTTCGTCTCCTGCTTTCTCGTTGTCAGTCTTCCTTTGTGGTTGTTGTTGACTCTCGTAGTGCCCTCATGGCTCTCGGGTGCTTTAATCCAGTTCATCCGGTAGTTGTCGAGATCCAGCATTGGCTGTTTCTCGTTCACAGTAAATTTAAGTCGGTTGAGTTTTGTTGGGTTCCCAGCCATATTGGCGTGTCTTTAAATGAGCGTGCGGATGCTGCCGCTAAGGAAGCTGTCCGCTCTTGTCCCATCTCTCGTAAAGGCATTCCGTATTCCGACTTTTACCCGGTTATCCATTCCTCAGTCCTTACCCGTTGGCAGGCTTCTTGGTTGTCTGTTACTGGTAACAAGCTACGTACTCTTAAATGTTGTGTTTCCTCGTGGCCGTCCTCCTTCCACCGTAACCGGCGGTGGGAAACAGCTCTAGCGAGGTTGCGTATTGGCCATACTCGCTTAACCCATGGTCACTTGATGGAGCGCCGCCCTGCTCCTTATTGTCCTAGTTGCATTGTCCCTCTTACGGTCGTGCATGTCCTTCTTGAATGTCCTGACTTCCAGGACGAGCGTGTGTCTTGCTTTCCGACCGCCCCTCGCGGTCACCTGTCCCTCGATAGAATTCTTGGTGACTCGGATACTTTTGATATCGTTCGCCTTATGCGTTTTTGTTCTCGTATTGGCATCCTTGGTGATATTTAGCGCCCTCTGATTATTTTGCGTATTTGATGGTGCTACATAGCCTTCCCGGTTTGGTGCCTTCTTTTGATAATTACTTACTTACTTACTCAGCCTTGCTATACAGGTACAGATAATTTTAAGTGGAATAATTACAGCAAACCATCAAAAATGTTTACAGAAGCATTGCAAGAACTTTTGACACAAAAGCACACAAATATAATACACAATAATAATACACAACAATGAAAGGATTACTAGGTACATTAGGACAACATTCCAGGGTTACACATTGGTTCACTGAAGCAAAATATGAGGATCATTTCGAGGAATAATGCAGCAGGATAATTACTCGATACAACAACCATGATATCAGAAGATACTGTTAATCACAACTACCTCTTACTTAAACTCCAGCATTATGGAATCCGAGGCCTTGCCATGGACTATATCCGATCCCAACTTAGTGACATACAGCAATGATACAACCTCTTCCACTCTACCAATAACATTTGGAGTGCCACAGGGCAGCATCTTGGAACCTCTTCTATTTCTTATATATATCAATGATCTGCCTAATGTTTCTAATATTCTTAAACCTATATTGTTTGCTGATGATACTATCCTTATCTATTCAGACCCCAACCCCACATACACTAAATGTTTTGAATAATGAATTAAAAAAAGTCCACTTAACAAGAGACTCAACTTCAGCACCCACATTCAACACATAACTAAGTCTCTAAAACAGTTGGTATACTCTCCAAAATCAAATTATGTTTCTAACTCTGCTCTCCTCTCACTATATTATGCATTAATCTTTCGCTATCTTACTTATGGTATCTGTGCGTGGGGGGTCAACCACTGCAAACCACCTCAAGCCTATAATTACCTAGCAAAAACCCCCTCCCCGCTCAGCTCGTTGTCGCCGTGTGGGGGCTTAGTGGGCGGCTGCCGGAGTGTGATGCTCCTTGGGACAGTCCTCTGTCCTTTTCTAGCCTTGTGCTCCTGCTGCCGTCCTCTCCAATTCTGCTGGGCATCTTTTCCTTTTCCTTCTGTTTCGTTTTTCTCCCCCCTCTTCTCCTATCTGCTTGCCGTTTCCTGCCGACCTTTTGCTCGTTCTGGTTCTTCCCTTGGACTTCTTCTATTTTGACGCCCGGGTGCTTGAGGAGGCATACTCATGCACCCGTAGAACTGCAGTACCCGACGTCGAGAGCGAGGGGAACCTTTTATTGTCAATCCCCACTTCGTCACTGAACCCGATCTCGACGGACTGTCGGTTTCTTAAGGTGGCGTTTGTGGGGCGTATATTCGTGACGCACCCCTAGGAGGCCCCGACAAGATCGGCGATAGCTTCTTGTTGGGTGTCCTGCCTCTAATTGTGGCTCCATGGTGGGTGTGGGGGCACATTCGTGAGTGAATTCTTCTTTCGTCGAGATGATTACCCCTGCTTCGGCTTCTTCTGGTTTACCTTCTCAGGCTCGTGGGGTGGGCGACCAAGCCCCCGAGTCGGTCCGTATTGGAAGACCGGGCTCTGTAGCCTCCGCTGCATTGGGCCCCGACCTTGCTCCTCCTTTGGCCTCTCTGACTCCTTCCTCTGGCTCCCCTCCCTCCCTCTGTGGTTGGGTCGAGCCCCAAGCCCCCAGTGGTGACTACCTCGTCCCCTGGCGCGGCTCCTTCTCTAGTTGTAACTACTGCGCCTTTTAACCCCCCTCTCTCTGGGGGTTCTCACCGCCGTCCTCGTCACGGCCGCCCTCGCTCGATTCCTTCCAGTTCTGCTACCTATCAAGCCTTGTTTGGTCCCGCTTCATGGGCCAAATATTTTGATCTCCTCCCTCTTGATTCTGCGCCTCCTGACGATTTCTCCCTCCATCGACATCTCATTGATTCCGTGGATGCCTCCATTACTTTCAACCCCACTCGTCTCGGTACACGTGTCGTTGCTGCTCCTTCTCAGGATGCTGCTTCCCGCTTGGCTGCCTTATCCTGCCTTGGCGAGACCCCCGTTCGGGTCTCGAAGAACGCTCAGTTGAATGCCAGTGTTGGCACTATTTTGCTCCCGCCCCATGTTGCGACCGGTGTTCGGGACCTGCGCGACTGCCACGACGATATTCGACATATCCTCGCTGCCCAGGGCCATTCTATTCTCCAGGTGGACACGTTTACTCGTCCCCCTCGTGGTAGTCGCCGTCAACCCCTCCGGGTTGTGAAGATTACCTTTGATGGTTGGACCCTTCCACCCTCTGTCATTCTTGCTGGTGCCAGGTGCTCTGTCCAGGAGTACATTCCTTCTCCTCGGCTCTGCAACAAGTGCTGGAGGTTTGGGCATGGTGCCCTCCGCTGCTCCGGGACACTCTCTCTGTCCTTTGTGTGGTGGCGAAGGTCACTCTAAGTCGGAGTGCACTTCTCTCCAGGCTCGTTGCCTCAACTGCGGTGAGGCCCATCCTACCTTCTCCCGTGCGTGTGTCCATTACAAGCTTGAGGCAGCCGTCCTCAACTTGAAGCACCGGGAGCGTTTATCTTTTCCTGAGGCGAGGCGCCAGGTTCGCCGGCTCCCGCCTTATGCTAATATCTCTTATGCTCGCGTGTTGCGCTCTTCCTCTCCTCGTCCTTCCCGCCTTCCTCAGACTCACAACCGTTTCCGGGCCTTGGACCCTGATGCGCCCACTGCCCCCTCCTCTGTCCCTTTGGGTTCTCTCCCGAAGGATCCTCCTCCTGGTCCTCTGTCTGGGGTTCCCCTTCCTTCTACCCGGTCTGTCGTGTCTTCTGTGTCTTCTTCCTCGTCCCCCTCCGATCCTCCTTCCCATCCTCTTCCTCCATCTATCGGCTCTCCCCACCGCCTGTCGGTGCGGGCGGATGTCCATCGCTCTCCTAACGGCCGTCGTGTGTGCTCTCGTTCGGCTTCTCCTGTTGAGACAGTGGAATCCGTTGCCCGGTACGTGGTTGCTGGGACACCGGTCTCTTTAAGTCAGAAGCGTAAGCCTGGCTCCTCTCCTTCCTCTTCCCCGGCGGGTAAGAAGGCTTCGCTTTCTTCCTCAGCTCCTCCTCCTGGCTCTGTTGCTCCTTCCCCTCCCGTTTCGGTGCTTGCGCCCCCTGTTCCTGCTATGGAGGTTTCTTTGGCCCCCTGCTTCCCTTTCGGTTGCTGCTCTTGCTGGGGTGCGCTCCCCTCTTTCTACTCCCCCTCCTCCTGCTGCTGTCCTTGACGGCTCCTCTCCGTTGTCTCCTCCTCCTTCCTCCTCCTCCTCCTCCTCCTCCTCCTCCTCCTCCTCCTCCTCCTCCTCCAGACCCTGCCCGCCCACCTCTGCTCTGTTCTCCCGTTTCCTTCCCTCCGTCTTTGCTCAGTTTATCCATGCCCCCTAACCCTGACTTTGCTGACCCTGATCCCGACCCTGATATTCTTTAACGTGCTCTGTTGCTCTTTCGCCTTTGTTTCTTCCTTGTTCTCTGTTTTTGTCCTTTCTCTTCTCATCGTTGTCCATTCTTCAATGGAACGTTCGAGGTTATTACGCCAATTTCCTCGAACTCCAACTTCTGGTTTCGCGGTTTTCGCCCCTTTGTGTCCGTCTCCAGGAGCCAATGCTTGGTGCTCGTCCTGGTCGTTTTCGTGGCTATTCCTTTCTCTCCCCCCCCCCCCCCAGCCATTGCTGGGGCTTCTAATTCTTCTGCTCTCTTGATTCGGGCTGATGTTCCCTTTGTTCCTTTACTTTTTCCTTCGCCTCTCCATTGTTCTGCTGCTCGTATCTTTGTGGGGAAATGGTACACAGTTTGTTCCATTTATCTCCCCCCGAGTGTCCCGCTCTCTCTTCCTGATTTGAAACACCTCCTAGACTCCTTGCCGGAGCCTGTGCTCCTGCTGGGTGACTTCAATTGTCGTCATTCTCTTTGGGGTGACGTTCTGACGAATACCCGGGGTCGCCTCCTTGAGCCGTTTCTCCTCTCTTCTTCCCTGTCTCTTCTGAATTCTGGTGAGCCCACTCATTTGGACTCTCGAACTCGCACCCTTTCTTGTCTTGATCTTTCTCTCTGCTCTTCTCTTTACTTAGATTTCACGTGGCAGGTTCTTGATGACCTCCATGGAAGTGATCATTTCCCCATCCTTGTTTCCTTTTTCTCTTTTCGCCCTTCCCTCTCTTTCCCTAGGTGGCAGTTTGCTAAGGCGGACTGGACCCTATTTTCCCTCAGTGCTACTCTCTCTGACCTCTCCCTTCTGCCCCTCTCTCGCGCTCTCCTCCTCTTTCATGACAGTCTTCGACGCTGCCCTCCGCTCTATCCCTCGCTCTTCCTCTCGGGGTCCACGGAAGTGCGTTCCCTGGTGGAATGCGGACTGTGCTCGGGCTGTCCGCTGTAAGCGTGCAGCCTGGAAGAAGCACCGCCGTAGGCGGACGACCGATTCTTTTCTTTTCTTTCGGAAAGCGAGTGCGGTGGCCCGTAGGGCCATCCGTACGGCTAAACGTGAATGTTGGGCATCTTGCGTCTCAACAATTACGTCCGAAACCCCTCTGGCCCAGATCTGGAAGCGTATCCGCAAGATAGCGGGTAAGTTCGTTCCCGATGTTTCACCGGTCCTTCACCTCCATGATACTCTTGTGGCGGACCCGTTGCAGGTCGCTTCCGAACTGGGTTCCCACTTTTCTTCTGTTAGCTCTGGTCTTCATCTTCCCCAATCTTTCCTTCTTCGTAAACCTGTCCTTGAGTCTCGTCCTTTAGATTTCTGCACTCATCTTCAGCTTCCCTATAATGATCCCTTCTCTCTCTCTGAACTTCGTTCTGCCCTGGCCCTCTGCGGTTCTACGGCGGCGGGCTCCGATGGTATTCATTATGAGATGCTTCGCCATCTCCCTCCGAGCACGTCTCAGTATTTACTGAGTCTGTATAATCGGATCTGGGAGTCGTCGTCAGTCCCTGAGGACTGGCTCGATGCCGTTGTCCTCCCTGTTCGCAAACCGGGGTCTCTGGGTACTTCCCCTAAGGACTTTCGCCCTATTGCTCTCACAAGTTGTCTGCAAACTCTTTGAACGTATGGTTAACGTTCGTCTGATGTGGTTCCTGGAACACCATCACCACCTCTCCCCTTCTCAATTTGGTTTCCGCAAGTGCCGCAGCACGACAGATGTCCTGGTGAACTTGGAGGTCTATATTCGTACTGCTTTTGCTGCGAAGACCTCCGTTGTTGCCGTCCTTTTGACCTAGAAAAGGCTTACGACACCACTTGGCGTTATCATATCCTATCTCAACTTCATTCTTTTGGCCTTCGTGGTCATCTCCACGAAGGTGGTCGGTTGAGTTTTGTTGGGTTCCCAGCCATATTGGTGTGTCTTTAAATGAGCGTGCGGATGCTGCTGCCAAGGAAGCTGTCTGCTCTTGTCCCATCTCTCGCAAGGGCATTCCGTATTCCGACTTTTACCCGGTTATCCATTCCTCAGTCCTTTCCCGTTGGCAGGCTTCTTGGTTGTCTGTTACTGGTAACAAGCTCCGTACTCTTAAATGTTGTTTCCTCGTGGCCGTCCTCCTTCCACCGTAACCGGCGGTGGGAAACAGCTCTGGCGAGGTTGCGTATTGGCCATACTCGCTTAACCCATGGTCACTTGATGGAGCGCCGCCCTGCTCCTTATTGTCCTAGTTGCATTGTCCCTCTTACGGTCGTGCATGTCCTTCTTGAATGTCCTGACTTCCAGGACGAGCGTGTGTCTTGCTTTCCGACCGCCCCTCGCGGTCACCTGTCCCTCGATAGAATTCTTGGTGACTCGGATACTTTTGATATCGTTCGCCTTATGCGTTTTTGTTCTCGTATTGGCATCCTTGGTGATATTTAGCGCCCTCTGATTATTTTGCGTACTTGGTGCTACATAGCCTTCCCGGTTTGGTGCCTTCTTTTGATAATTACTTACTTACCTAGCAAAAAATCTGCCATCACAATAATAACACACTCTGCTTTCAAACACTCGGCTCCCTTGTTTAAATCCCTTAACATGCTAATAAAACCCTCAGTTCTTGAGGCTGTGGTCTTGTTTGAAGGCATATTTGCCATGTTTACTGTGCCTGTTCAAGGAGGCAAGGTTCTGGCTTATGGTCCCTTATAGGCTAATAGAACCATGCAAATGACAACACCTAATAGTATGACACATTAGAAATAGTAACTTCAGCAAACCACTGGAGCTCGCCTAGAAATTGGTGTTTCATTACATTCAATGTTGGATTTTTTAACTGTGATTAATATATTTCTAAATTATTTTACAGGAACACTATGAACTGGGAAAGTTTCCAGTTCGAAAATTTTTTTTGAACAGACAGATTAAACTATGAAATGAAAAACATAATTCAGGAAGTACAATATGGGAAACATACTATAATTTTAGCCTATGGCCAGAGTGGTGCTGGAAAAAGCACCACTCTTGAACTACAAAAAGAATCGCTTCAAGGGCTGCTGAAAATGAAAGAAGAAACAACTAAGTTTTTCTTAAATACTGTACTGTATTAGCTAATCCTGATTTCACTTGTAGAGAGTATATTATAACAATTATATACAATGGGGCCTCGACTTACGATGCTAATCTGTTCCCAAAGATGGATCGTAACTCGAAATATTGTAAGTCGAAGTGATTTTTCCCATAAGAAATAAAGGGATTTGAATTAATCCGTTCCCCACCCTCCAAAATATTAACATACAAATACATTTTATACTGAATACAATGTTTTTTTCTAACTACAATATAGTTCCCAAGTTGATCTTACCTTTATGGAGGGCTCTTGAGGGCATATGGAAGATGGTGATGGGGGGGGGGGGGGAGGAGAGGTGTTACTGTTTGGAAGGGGAGTCCCCTTCCATTATCACATCAGGCAGTGATGTTTTCTCTGGTGTACTCTCTCTCTCCTACGTTTGCCTGAATACCACTAGGACCTGGTTGTGGTTCAGTGCTTGTTTGTCTCACTACAAATTTGTCAAGAGACATTTGTTTTTCCCTTCGTTTTAATATTTGTCTGTAATGATGCATCAGTGTCATTGAATAGGTTAAGGCAACAACCTACTGCAGCTTGATTTGGGAGAGTCGTTTCAGCAAAGGTTTTCAATTCTCCCCATGCTGCGCACATTTTCTTAATTATTGAGGAAGAGACATTCTGTACTCTTGTTTCTGCTCTATGGTCATCCTTACATGGGTTTTCATATGTTGAGCCTTACCACTGACTTTCCTGGGACTAATGGTGTGATATATAATAATTACTTGAATGTTCAAAATGCAAAAAATCACCACAAACGAGGAATTTCTTACAGGGGCAATCGTCACTAAGCGGGCAGCTGTAGTAAACTGAGGCAGGTCTGACCGCGTGACCGGGAACCACGCGCTCGGTCGACCCAAATGTGTACCAACAAATATCGGAAGTCGACAACACCATCGGATGTCGAGTCGCATTTTTCGATGAAATTTACATCATAACTCGAAATTATTGTAAGTAGGGGCAATCGTAAGTCGAGGTGCCACTGTACACTGGTACTGTACCTTCGTTTATGCATTTAATCCGTTCAAGGTTAATTTGTCTGGTAGAAAAGATCCCTCTGCAAATCAAGGTCCCCAGAATGTGGAATGACCTTCCCAATCATGTCAAATTTAATTGTGGTCTTCTGTTTATTCAGTTAAAATTACTAATACTGTTCTGTTTAAATTTCTGCTGTTCCACCCATCATATAATTATCATTTTTTTTCCCTTTTTCAATTCAATTTATGC
>NC_091186.1:11541269-11566269 GCF_040958095.1 Procambarus clarkii
ACTACTGCGCCTTTTAACCCCTCTCTCTCTGGGGGTTCTCACCGCCGTCTTCGTCACGGCCGCCCTCGCTCGATTCCTTCCAGTTCTGCTACCTATCAAGCCTTGTTTGGTCCCGCTTCGTGGGCCAAATATTTTGATCTCCTCCCTCTTGATTCTGCGCCTCCTGACGATTTCTCCCTCCATCGACATCTCATTGATTCCGTGGATGCCTCCATTACTTTCAACCCCACTCGTCTCGGTACACGTGTCGTTGCTGCTCCTTCTCAGGATGCTGCTTCCCGCTTGGCTGCCTTATCCTGCCTTGGCGAGACCCCCGTTCGGGTCTCGAAGAACGTTCAGTTGAATGCCAGTGTTGGCACTATTTTGCTCCCGCCCCATGTTGCGACCGGTGTTCGGGACCTACGCGACTGCCACGACGATATTCGACATATCCTCGCTGCCCAGGGCCATTCTATTCTCCAGGTGGACACGTTTACTCGTCCCCCTCGTGGTAGTCGCCGTCAACCCCTCCGGGTTGTGAAGATTACCTTTGATGGTAGGACCCTTCCACCCTCTGTCATTCTTGCTGGTGCCAGGTGCTCTGTCCAGGAGTACATTCCTTCTCCTCGGCTCTGCAACAAGTGCTGGAGGTTTGGGCATGGTGCCCTCCGCTGCTCCGGGACTGTCTCTCTCTGTCCTCTGTGTGGTGGCGAAGGTCACTCTAAGTCGGAGTGCGCTTCTCCCCAGGCTCGTTGCCTCAACTGCGCTGAGGCCCATCCTACCTTCTCCCGTGCGTGTGTCCATTACAAGCTTGAGGCAGCCGTCGTCAAGTTGAAGCACCGGGAGCGTTTATCTTTTCCTGAGGCGAGGCGCCAGGTTCGCCGGCTCCCGCCTTATGCTAATATCTCTTATGCTCGCGTGTTGCGCTCTTCCTCTCCTCGTCCTTCCCGCCTTCCTCAGACTCACAACCGTTTCCAGGCCTTGGACCCTGATGCGCCCACTGCCCCCTCCTCTGTCCCTTTGGGTTCTCTCCCGAAGGATCCTCCTCCTGGTCCTCTGTCTGGGGTTCCCCTTCCTTCTACCCGGTCTGTCGTGTCTTCTGTGTCTCCTTCCTCGTCCCCCTCCGATCCTCCTTCCCATCCTCTTCCTCCATCTATCGGCTCTCCCCGCCGCCTGTCGGTGCGGGCGGATGTCCATCGCTCTCCTAACGGCCGTCGTGTGTGCTCTCGTTCGGCTTCTCCTGTTGAGACACTGGAATCCGTTGCCCGGTACGTAGTTGCTGGGACACCGGTCTCTTTAAGTCAGAAGCGTAAGCCTGGCTCCTCTCCTTCCTCTTCCCCGGCGGGTAAGAAGGCTTCGCTTTCTTCCTCAGCTCCTCCTTCTGGCTCTGTTGCTCCTTCCCCTCCCGTTTCAGTGCTTGCGCCCCCTGTTCCTGCTATGGAGGTTTCTTTGGCCCCTGCTTCCCTTTCGGTTGCTGCTCTTGCTGGGGTGCGCTCCTCTTTCTACTCCCCCTCTTCCTGCTGCTGTCCTTGACTGCTCCTCTCCATTGTCTCCTCCTCCTCCTCCTCCTCCTCCGGACCCTGCCCGCCCACCTCTGATCTGTTCTCCCGTTTCCTTCCCTCCGTCTTTGCTCAGTTTACCCATGCCCCCTAACCCTGACTTTGCTGACCCTGATCCCGACCCTGATATTCTTTAACGTGCTCTGTTGGTCTTTCGCCTTTGTTTCTTCCTTGTTCTCTGTTTTTGTCCTTTCTCTTCTCGTCGTTGTCCATTCTTCAATGGAACGTTCGAGGTTATTACGCCAATTTCCTCGAACTCCAACTTCTGGTTTCGCGGTTTTCGCCCCTTTGTGTCTGTCTCCAGGAGCCGATGCTTGGTGCTCGTCCTGGTCGTTTTCGTGGCTATTCCTTTCTCTCCCCCCCCCCCCCCCAGCCATTGCTGGGGCTTCTAATTCTTCTGCTCTCTTGATTCGGGCTGATGTTCCCTTTGTTCCTTTACTTTTTCCTTCGCCTCTCCATTGTTCTGCTGCTCGTATCTTTGTGGGGAAATGGTACACAGTTTGTTCCATTTATCTCCCCCCGAGTGTCCCGCTCTCTCTTCCTGATTTGAAACACCACCTAGACTCCTTGCCGGAGCCTGTGCTCCTGCTGGGTGACTTCAATTGTCGTCATTCTCTTTGGGGTGACGTTCTGACGAATACCCGGGGTCGCCTCCTTGAGCCGTTTCTCCTCTCTTCTTCCCTGTCTCTTCTGAATTCTGGTGAGCCCACTCATTTGGACTCTCGAACTCGCACCCTTTCTTGTCTTGATCTTTCTCTCTGCTCTTCTTCTCTTTACTTAGATTTCACATGGCAGGTTCTTGATGACCTCCATGGAAGTGATCATTTCCCCATCCTTGTTTCCTTTTTCTCTTTTCGCCCTTCCCTCTCTTTCCCTAGGTGGCAGTTTGCTAAGGCGGACTGGACCCTATTTTCCCTCAGTGCTACTCTCTCTGACCTCTCCCTTCTGCCCCTCTCTCGCGCTCTCCTCCTTTTTCATGACACTGTCTTCGACGCTGCCCTCCGCTCTATTCCTCGCTCTTCCTCTCGGGGTCCACGGAAGTGCATTCCCTGGTGGAATGCGGACTGTGCTCGGGCTGTCCGCTGTAAGCGTGCAGCCTGGAAGAAGCACCGCCGTAGGCAGACGACCGATTCTTTTCTTTTCTTTCGGAAAGCGAGTGCGGTGGCCCGTAGGGCCATCCGTACGGCTAAACGTGAATGTTGGGCATCTTATGTCTCGACAATTACGTCCGAAACCCCTCTGGCCCAGATCTGGAAGCGTATCCGCAAGATAGCGGGTAAGTTCGTTCCCGATGTTTCACCGGTCCTTCACCTCCATGATACTCTTGTGGCGGACCCGTTGCAGGTCGCTTCCGAACTGGGTTCCCACTTTTCTTCTGTTAGCTCTGGTCTTCATCTTCCCCAATCTTTCCTTCTTCGTAAACCTGTCCTTGAGTCTCGTCCTTTAGATTTCTGCACTCATCTTCAGCTTCCCTATAATGATCCCTTCTCTCTCTGAACTTCGTTCTGCCCTGGCCCTCTGCGGTTCTACGGCGGCGGGCTCCGATGGTATTCATTATGAGATGCTTCGCCATCTCCCTCCGAGCACGTCTCAGTATTTACTGAGTCTGTATAATCGGATCTGGGAGTCGTCGTCAGTCCCTGAGGACTGGCTCGATGCCGTTGTCCTCCCTGTTCGCAAACCGGGGTCTCTGGGTACTTCCCCTAAGGACTTTCGCCCTATTGCTCTCACAAGTTGTGTCTGCAAACTCTTTGAACGTATGGTTAACGTTCGTCTGATGTGGTTCCTGGAACACCATCACCTCCTCTCCCCTTCTCAATTTGGTTTCCGCAAGTGCCGCAGCACGACAGATGTCCTGGTGAACTTGGAGGTCTATGTACGTACTGCTTTTGCTGCGAAGACCTCCGTTGTTGCCGTCCTTTTTGACCTAGAAAAGGCTTACGACACCACTTGGCGTTATCATATCCTATCTCAACTTCATTCTTTTGGCCTTCGTGGTCATCTCCCTCTCTTTCTCCGCAGCTTCCTCTCTCGTCGTTCCTTTCGGGTGCGCCTTGGTACCGCTCTCTCTCCCTCTTTTCAGCAATACGAAGGTGTGCCCCAGGGTAGTGTTCTGAGCACTACTCTTTTTCTGGTTGCCCTCAATGGTCTTCTTTCCTCTCTTCCTTCTGGTGTCTTCTCCGCTCTCTATGTCGATGATCTTACCCTTTGTTGTCAGGGTGATGATTCGCCTCTCCTTCAACGCCGGCTTCAACTTGCGATTGATGCCGTGTCGTCTTGGGCCACAGGTCATGGCTTCAAGTTCTCTACTTCTAAGACTTGTGCCATGACTTTTACGCGGAAACGGGTTGTTCTTCGTCCCTCTTTGTCACTTTATGGTCATCCCCTTGAATACAAAGATTCCGCGAAGCTTTTGGGGTTATTCCTTGACACTCGTTTGTCTTGGTCTCCCCATATCTCTTACCTCCGTGTTGAGTGCTCGAAGTCCCTTACCCTCCTTCGGGTCTTGTCCCATACTTCTTGGGGGGCAGATAGGCGCACTCTCCTTGCTTTACATTCCTCTCTCGTCCTGTCTAAGCTCGATTATGGTTGCCCTGCTTACTCGTCTGCTTCTCCTTCTACTCTTCGCCGTCTTGATGCTTTGCACCATACTGGGTTGCGCCTCAGTTCTGGTGCCTTTCGTTCGACTCCCGTCCTTAGCTTGTATGTTGACACTGGCTTCCTGTCTCTCCAGGACCGCCGTGATCGCTACTGTCTTCGCTATCTTGCGCGGTCCTTGCAACATCCTTCCTCTCGTCTCTGTCGTGCTTTAACTTTTACCCCTCCTGCGGTTCCTGTTCCTCTTCACCACCTCCCTCTTTCTGTCCGGTTATCTCGCCTGCAGGATTCTCTTTCCGTTCGTATTTCTGATGTTTCTCCTCGTGTTGTTCCTTCTTTGCCCCCGTGGAGGGTCCCTCTTCCGCGGTTTTGTACATCCTTGACTCGTATCACTAAAGCTTTTACCCCTCCTACAGTTCTAAAACGCCTTTTCCTCGAGCACTTTTCTTCTCACTCCCGCTCCGTTTCTGTCTTCACCGATGGGTCTAAGTCAGCGGACGGTGTTGGCTACTCTGTTGTTTTTCCTGATCGCACTTATATGTGTCGCTTGCCTCCGGAGACTAGCATCTTTACAGCGGAACTTTATGCTATTCTCTATGCTCTTCGTCTCCTGCTTTCTCGTTGTCAGTCTTCCTTTGTGGTTGTTGTTGACTCTCGTAGTGCCCTCATGGCTCTCGGGTGCTTTAATCCAGTTCATCCGGTAGTTGTCGAGATCCAGCATTGGCTGTTTCTCGTTCACAGTAAATTTAAGTCGGTTGAGTTTTGTTGGGTTCCCAGCCATATTGGCGTGTCTTTAAATGAGCGTGCGGATGCTGCCGCTAAGGAAGCTGTCCGCTCTTGTCCCATCTCTCGTAAAGGCATTCCGTATTCCGACTTTTACCCGGTTATCCATTCCTCAGTCCTTACCCGTTGGCAGGCTTCTTGGTTGTCTGTTACTGGTAACAAGCTACGTACTCTTAAATGTTGTTTCCTCGTGGCCGTCCTCCTTCCAGTGTAACCGGCGGTGGGAAACAGCTCTAGCGAGGTTGCGTATTGGCCATACTCGCTTAACCCATGGTCACTTGATGGAGCGCCGCCCTGCTCCTTATTGTCCTAGTTGCATTGTCCCTCTTACGGTCGTGCATGTCCTTCTTGAATGTCCTGACTTCCAGGACGAGCGTGTGTCTTGCTTTCCGACCGCCCCTCGCGGTCACCTGTCCCTCGATAGAATTCTTGGTGACTCGGATACTTTTGATATCGTTCGCCTTATGCGTTTTTGTTCTCGTATTGGCATCCTTGGTGATATTTAGCGCCCTCTGATTATTTTGCGTATTTGATGGTGCTACATAGCCTTCCCGGTTTGGTGCCTTCTTTTGATAATTACTTACTTCTGTGTTGGCATCGTTATATTCCGGTCTTGTCCTTAATAATTATTGATATATTCATTAATGTGTGTATCAACCATCATCGACAATCCAGCGGGTTGACCGCTGGATGTAATGAACTTGAGTCGAGGACGGGTTGTTTACAGAGTTGTAATTCGAACAGAGGTTGTCAACGAAGCACTGTTCGAGAAATATTCGAAAGTCCTCACTTGTGTGAGTCGTGTGTAAGACATTTTTCTATTAATAAACAGGGGGTTTGGCGACTGGATTAACAAGCTTTTGGCCTTTGTTGATGAGGGCAGGCTGTGATGAGGGCAGGCTGTGATGAGGGCAGGCTGTGATGAGGGCAGGCTGTGATGAGGGCAGGCTGTGATGAGGGCAGGCTGTGATGAGGGCAGGCTGTGATGAGGGCAGGCTGTGATGAGGGCAGGCTGTGATGAGGGCAGGCTGTGATGAGGGCAGGCTGTGATGAGGGCAGGCTGTGATGAGGGCAGGCTGTGATGAGGGCAGGCTGTGATGTGGGCAGGCTGTGATGTGGGCAGGCTGTGATGTGGGCAGGCTGTGATGTGGGCAGGCTGTGATGATTCAGGCAAGCATCTCGGCACTATAGTGTGTAAAGATTAATGTAAATGTATACAGGAATCCATCGTTGACTTGCTTTATTAATTGTGTATTGTGTATAGACGCTGCGAAGTCCGGAGTACACTTAAGATATCAACGAATTAAAGTTGGTATTAAGTTATATTAAGTTATAATGTATTATAGTTATATCAACGGTGTTGAGCTTAAGGCCTACCAACGGTGGGAGGGTTACTAAGGTAAATTCATTAATATACCGAACAACCAAGAAGTATACTTTATAACCGAGAGTAATTCAGGTTTTGCATCTGTTTAGTGTCGTCATAAAGTGTAAGTTTGAGCATTATTATAAATAGTTTACCTCCGTAGTCATCAGCAAATGTTTCTCTAAAAAGATTTAATCAAAACATGTTGTGGTCTTTTGCTAATTATAATAAATATTAAAGTTATTTGTGAGAAATAAATAAGAAGCTTTTGCCTTCATTGATAAACTTTATTCAACAGAAATATAATACATGTAAATATCAATATCTAAAGCATAATAAAATTGAAGTTCATAATGGCTTAGTATAACAAATCAAAATTAATTTTGTACAGTAGGATTCAAACTTGTATTAAAACTTCATCGCTAACTAACCTAACCAGTTGTGGCTCCGGACAAAGACGCTCTATAAGAGGCGTTGACAGGACTAGTTAGACACGGGTCTCTGGAGGCCCTCTAGTAATACTGGAGAGGAACGCTGGCATCTTAAGAACACTCAACTTTCACTTCTTCACAAGACGTTATTTACAAGTTCTCTGTGGCTCTCCTCTTCCGGTCGAACGTGTGACTGAAACCAAGTCCAAAACTGTTGGACCTGTTGGAAATAGTTTTGCTTTAACATTTAAATGAGAAATAATAATTAATGAAGGTTCTTCACGAGACAAACTCTGAGCTGCGATGAAAATATCAAATATAATCTTACGAGGAAATGCAGACTTTATAACACTTATAAACTGTATATGAATACATGACAGAATCTATAGTAATGACACTGGCGGATGTTGTAATGGGGCATTTGCACATGTTTACAGTGAAGGGTGTAGCAGGTGTTTAGACTGAAGGGTGTAACAGGTGTTAACAGCGAAGTGTGACGAGAACAGCTGGAAGAGAGGCCTACCTGCCGCCTCCACCCCGGGAGTGTTGAACACCGGCGGTGAAGGAGGTCTGTTTGTTGGGCTTATACACGTAACTCAAACTGGCTCCCACGTTCCTCTCGCTCCCAAGTCTGCGTCATGGTATACAAATTACATTATCTGTGCTACTGTATAATTTATTGTACTGAATCTTTGTTTATATGATCTATATATAGATAAATATTTATAAAAAATATACTGTACTAAATTAACGAAGATGAATTTGTCCATTTTACTGTTTATATATTTCAACTTGAGTTAAAATACTGAGCCAAAGTGTACCAACAGTTTACAATAACAATGATAAACAGTGGAATATGGTTGTCTACCCGGGAACTTTGGTGCGGTCAACACTGAGGCCGCCTTGGATTGTGTGTGTGTCGAAGGTGTGACCCAAGTTGATGCTAGCGCTGTCTCGCCGAGCCCTGCAACATATCATAAGTTATAGTCCCCTGACCCTTGAAATACAGTTGAACACACCCCATGTTCCGTGGAACATGAGATATAGTTCGTGGAACACATCCCATGTTCCACGACCCCTTCAACATACAGAACAATTCCCTTACATATCTTGTCCCTTATACTAGTAGGAGGTACCCAGTTGCATCATTTAAGTATAGGGTGCTCGTGGAATGCAAATCTGCTATAAGAACATTCATTTTGCATATCAATATCTGATTTTTTATAATTATGTACACATAATGTAACTGTATGGACTCCAAGGCCACTATTTCATTTACGCAGATTTCAGTGGGTTCCCCATCTGAGCCCTGATCCCGTAAAGGGGAGCAATAGGGCCAACCCTGACCCCTCTGTGTTGGCCAATCCCTTCCACTTAACCATGTAACTGAGTTACTTGGTAACTGGTAGGGTTACATGGTAACTGATAGGGGTTACATGGTAACTGGTAGGGTTACATGGTAACTGATAGGGGTTACATGGTAACTGGTAGGGTTACATAGTAAGCTACCAGGTGAGTTTAGCACCAAGTGACTGGCCTCCAACCTAGGACAGACTGTCAAAAAGAAATCTTTTATTGATGTAGATATAAAAGACTTCTCTCCAAAACCCTTATTGTTTCTATATAAGCAGTGAGCCGGTGTGTGATCTCCAATTCGTTACACAAGTATAATATATTAAGCTGTGAGGAGAGTCCACTTACCCACCACCCAGGCGTTCAGTGTTGGCGGATCCGGATACTGTGGTCCTGTCGCTTTCTTCGTTCATGACTCAAACCATCTTCACCAGAGTTTAGGGACGGTTCTCGTCCCTCGTCTTGCACCAAATATGAATCAAGCTCCTCGTCCGACGTGTAAATTGGCGCCAGATTGGTATCTTGTGTTGGTGTGTTGGTGAGCTGCAGTGACGAGCCCGGGAGGGGGCTGCCTGTCACTACTGCTAGGAGCAGGGCGCTCACTGTGAGTGTTGTCTGCATGTTATACTCTTGCTGAGGACAGTGGTGATGGACTCTCGGCTCCAGCAGGTTATATACTCCTGGACAAATTGTGGGAAATACCCTCAACCAACAACAGCAAAATGATTTGTTGTCATTGTCTGATCGTGTCCTTGACTGTGAAACGTAACAATCTGTCCTGCTTGGAGTTCCCGTCACTATTTTCCCAGAATTATTGAAACGTTCCCTCTGCTGAAGGAAAAAAATATTTTAAGATTTTTTGGAAGGCAATCATAGACTTGTATATATTTATTCATTTCATAGTATATTATCATTATACATGTTTATGTAAAATGTTAAGTTAAAGAGTGTATGGAAGCATTACAACTTAGACTACGATAATGCGTATATTTCTGGATATTTTGAGAGGCAATCATCAGCTTATATCTCTCTATTCATGTCGAAGTACATTGCAAGTAATATGTTTGTAGACAATTTGAATATAAATAAGGGAGAAGGAAGTAATTAAGGAATCTACATGACAGCATTTTAACTTAGACTAATAATGGCGAAGGAAACAGGCTGGCAATAGTAAGTTATTTAACAAATAATACAATTCAAGTCAAATAACTCCTCAGATCCAGATGAAGTATTTGACAGTATTAGGGTATTTGAAGTATTAGGGTTCTCTAAAAATGGAAAAAAAGACCCGAGAGAGCCCTTGTCTTGCATATTCATTAGACTCGGGCAAGTTATCAGAGTTGTGGAAGGATGTAAGGGTGATTCATTCTCGATTTTTGACAAGGATGAGAGATCAATTTCATCTAATTTGTCGTCCAATTAACTTAATGTTTATTCTGAAGAAATTTTGCTTGAAGCGATAACTGCAAAAGCCAATTGTTTACATCTTGAGAAACAAAGATCATTGGAGGATTCACAACACGGCTTTCCAAAGAGTCGTTCATGTTTAACCAACTATGACTCGTCTCTCGTAGATTTCAAGCACTTGAGATGGAAAGATATGTGATTACTACCATCTCCACCCACTATTACCACCCACGGGACCAGAGAGCCAGAGCTCAACCCCCGCAAACACACCTAGATGAGTACGTATACAGAGACAGACAGAGAGAACCAACACACACACACACACACACACACACACACACACACACACACACACACACAACACACACACACACACACACACACACACACACACACACACAGAACCAACACACACACACCACACACACACACACACACACACACACACACACACAGAACCAACACACACACACACACACACACACACATAAACACAGTACTAACACACACACACCACACTATACCTACACACATACACACAACACACACACACACACACACACACACACAGAACCAACACACACACAGAACCAACACACACACAGAACCAACACAGAACCAACACACACACACAACACACAACACACCACACACACACACACACACACACACACACACACACACACACACACACACACACACACACACACACACACAGAACAAAAACACACACACACACACACACACCTTTTGTTCAGCAAAGGAGCTGAACAAAAGGGCATGGAGGAACTTCCGTAATAACAGAACACCAGAAAGTAGAGTGAGATACCAGAGAACCAGGAACGAGTACGTCAGTGTGAGAAGAGCAGTTGCGAAAAGGTATGAAATGATATAGCCAATAAAGCCAAGACCGAACCAAAGCTACTACACAGTCACATCAGG
This sequence comes from Procambarus clarkii, assembly GCF_040958095.1. Taxonomy (NCBI): domain Eukaryota; kingdom Metazoa; phylum Arthropoda; class Malacostraca; order Decapoda; family Cambaridae; genus Procambarus; species Procambarus clarkii. Next base: position 11,551,688 of record NC_091186.1, read on the forward strand.
AGGAAGACAACAGTGAAGGAACAGGTGATGAAACTTAGGGTGGGCGAGGACAGGTACACAGAGAATGACAGAGGTGTGTGAAGAACTCAACAAAAGGTTCCAGGAGGTCTTTACAATAGAACAGGGAGATGTTGCGGCGCTAGGAGAGGTGGCAGCAAACCAGGTGACCTTGGATAGGTTCGAAATTACAAGAGATGTGGTCAAGATGCTCCTATTGGGAGCTGGATGTGAGAAAAGCTGTTGGGCCGGATGGAATCTCGCCATGGGTATTGAAAGAGTGTGCAGGAGCACTTTGCCTACCACTCTCCATAGTGTATAGTAGGTCACTGGAAACGGGGGACCTACCAGAATGTGGAAGACTGCTAATGTAGTACCAATATACAAAAAGGGTGACAGACAAGAGGCACTGAACTACAGGCCAGTGTCCTTGTATACTATGCAAGGTGAGGGAGAAGATTGTGAGAAAAAACCTAGTAACACATCTGGAGAGAAGAGACTTCGTGACAGCCCATCAACATGGGTTCAGGGAGGGTAAATCTTGCCTTACAGGATTGATAGAATTCTACGATCAGGTGACAAAGATTAAACAAGAAAGAGAAGGGTGGGCGGACTGCATTTTTTTGGGACTGTCGGAAAGCCTTTGACACAGTACCCCATAAAAGGTTGATGCATAAGCTGGAGAAACAGGCAGGAGTAACTGGTAGGGCGCTCCAGTGGATAAGGGAGTACCTAAACAATAGGAAGCAGAGAGTTACAGTGAGGGGTGAGACCTCAGACTGGCGTGAAGTCACCAGTGGAGTCCCACAGGGCTCTGTACTTGGACCTATCCTGTTTCTGATATACGTAAATGATCTCCCAGAGGGTATAGACTCATTCCTCTCAATGTTTGCTGACGACGCCAAAATTATGAGAAGGATTAGACAGAGGAGGACAGCTTGAGGCTTCAAGAAGACCTGGACAAGCTGCAGGAATGGTCGAACAAATGGCTGTTAGAGTTAATCCAAGCAAATGTAATGTAATGAAGATAGGGGTAGGAAGCAGGAGACCAGATACAAGGTATCACTTGGGAGATGAAATACTTCAAGAGTCCGAGAGAGAGAGAAAGACCTGGGGGTTGATAACACGCCAGACCTGTCCCCTGAAGCTCATATCAAGAGGATAACAGCAGCAGCATATGCCAGGTTGGCTAACATAAGAACGGCCTTTAGAAAATTGTGTAAGGAATCTTTCAGAACATTATATACCACATATGTCAGGCCAATCCTGGAGTATGCGGCACCAGCATGGAGTCCATATCTAGTCAAGCATAAGACTAAAATGGAAAAGGTTCAAAGGTTTGCCACCAGACTAGTACCCGAGCTGAGAGGTATGAGCTACGAGGAGAGACTACGGGAATTAAACCTCACTTCGTTGGAAGACAGAAGACTTAGGGGGACATGATCACCACATTCAAAATCCTCAAGGGAATCGACAGGGTTGATAAAGACAGGCTGTTTAACACAAGGGGCACACACACTAGGGGACACAGGTGGAAACTGAGTGCCCAAATGAGCCACAGAGATATTAGAAAGAACTTTTTTTAGTGTCAAAGTGGTTGACAAAATGGAATGCATTAGGAAGGGATGTGGTGGAGGCTGACTCCATACACAGTTTCAAGTGTAGATATGATAGAGCCCAATAGGCTCAGGAACCTGTACACCTGTTGATTGACAGTTGAGAGGCGGGGACCAAAGAGCCAGAGCTCAACCCCCGGCAAGCACAACTAGGTGAGTACAACTAGGTGAGTACACACACACACACACACGCAGAACCAAAACACACACACACACTATACCTACACAGACCCTACACACACACACACACACACACACACACACACACACACACACACACACACTATACCTACACAGACCCTACACACACACACTAGTACCTACAACAGACCCTACACACACACACTATACCTACACAGACCCTACACACACACTATACCTACACAGACCCTACACACACACACACACACTATACCTACACAGACCCTACACACACACACACACACACACTATACCTACACAGACCCTACACACACACACACTATACCTACACAGACCCTACACACACACTATACCTACACAGACCCTACACACACACTATACCTACACAGACCCTACACACACACACACACACACACACACACACACACACACACACACACACACACACACACACACTATACCTACACAGACCCTACACACACACACTATACCTACACACACACACTATACCTACACAGACCCTACACACACACTATACCTACACAGACCCTACACACACACACACACACACACACACACACACACACACACACACACACACACACACACACACACACACACACACACACACACACACACACACACACACGCACACACACACTATACCTACACAGACCCTACACACACACACACACACACTATACCTACACAGACCCTACACACACACACACACACACTATACCTACACAGACCCTACCACACACACTATACCTACACAGACCCCTACACACACACACACACACTATACCTACACAGACCCTACACACACACACTATACCTACACAGACCCTACACACACACACTATACCTACACAGACCCTACACACACACTATACCTGCACAGACCCTACACACACACACAGAGAACCAAAACACATACACACACTATACCTACACAGACCCTACACACACACACACTATACCTACACAGACCCTACACACACACACACACACACACACACACACACTATACCTACACAGACCCTACACACACACACACACTATACCTACACAGACCCTACACACACACACACACTATACCTTCACAGACCCTACACACACACACACGCACTATACCTACACAGACCCTACACACACACTATACCTACACACACACACACTTCCTACACAGACCCTACACACACACACACACACACACACACACACACACACACACACACACACACACACACACACACACGCACTATACCTACACAGACCCTACACACACTATACCTACACAGACCCTACACACACACACACACACACTATACCTACACAGACCCTACACACACACACACTATACCTACACAGACCCTACACACACACTATACCTACACAGACCCTACACAGACACTATACCTACACAGACCCTACACACACACACACACACTATACCTACACAGACCCTACACACACACTATACCTTACACAGACCCTACACACACACTATACCTACACAGACCCTACACACACACTATACCTACACAGACCCTACACACACACACTATACCTACACAGATCCTACACACACACGCACTATACCTACACAGACCCTACACACACACACTATACCTACACAGACCCTACACACACACACACTATACCTACACAGACCCTACACACACACACACTATACCTACACAGACCCTACACACACACACACACACTACCTACACAGACCCTACACACACACACACTATACCTACACAGACCTACACACACACACTATACCTACACAGACCCTACACACACACACTATACCTACACAGACCCCTACACACACACACTATACCTACACAGACCCCACACACACACACACACACTACCTACACAGACCCTACACACACACACACACTATACCTACACAGACCCTACACACACACACACACACTATACCTACACAGACCCTACACACACACACACACTATACCTACACAGACCCTACACACACACACACTATACCTACACAGACCCTACACACACACACTATACCTACACAGACCCTACACACACACACTATACCTACACAGACCCTACACACACACACTATACCTACACAGACCCTACACACACACACTGCCGACACACTCACACAAGTGTACATAAATGAGTTCCAATACTCACCAACACTTGCAATATCTGCTGTTGCGTGTCACGTCAAACATTACTTCCGATACACTCAGTAACTATTTGATTGTTCCTTGTTGCACACTTCAGCTTACTGTGGCATCATTATCCATAGATCTTCTTGATAAATATGTAAATAATTGCTACTAAGTGATTGTATGCACTTCATGCTTTACCCCAGAAACTGTTGTGTTGTCACTGTCATGTCACTGTCATGTCACAGTGACTACATCTCTGCGTCTATGACAGAACTTGTCCTGAAGGTGCAGCTGGCTTGTCATTCTCAGTGCCAGTGTGAACACGTTCTCCTCAACCAACTGCTTAAGCGTTCACTTCCCTGCGCGTTCTCGGTGTGAAGATGTCAGGAAAATATGTATACGATGAACATGAATATTTCTTGAGAGCGAGTAATCCCTCCAGGCATTGGTTCGTTAAATTTGTTTTATCAAGAATTGAAGATGAATAATTTACATTTACAATCTCGGGTCTGGTGAGAATGTGAAGATGGTGCATGTCCTCGTGAATGTGGAGATGCTGCATGTCCTCGTGAATGTGGAGATGCTGCATGTCCTCTGTTGTGTGAGTTGCTTCAGACAGTAACTTGGTGTGGGACTGTCAGCTTCAGACAGTAACTTGGTGTGGGACTGTCAGCTTGAGACAGTGATCTGGCGAGAGACTGTCAGCTTGAGACAGTGACCTGGTGTTAGACTGTCAGCTTGAGACAGTGATCTGGCGAGAGACTGTCAGTTTGACTCACTGACCTTGAAGACCTAGCCAAGTGTGACTCAGTTATCAGGCAATATATTACAAGATTTTTGTTTCCCACTTTGGCTTCCTGGGCTGTTATTAGGGAAGACGTTGACCTACATGAGGGACCTTGACCTACATGAGGGACCTTGACCTACATGGGGGACCTTGACCTACATGGGGGACCTTGACCTACATGGGGGACCTTGACCTACATGGGGGATCCTGACCTACATGGGGGACCTTGACCTACATTGGGGACCTTGACCTACATGGGGGACCTTGACCTACATGGGGGACCTTGACCTACATGGGGGACCTTGACCTAAATGGGAGACCTTGACCTACATGGGGGACCTTGACCTACATGGGGGACCTTGACCTACATGGGGGACCTTGACCTACATGGGGGATCCTGACCTACATGGGGGACCTTGACCTACATGGGGGACCTTGACCTACATGAGGGACCTTGACCTACATGGGAGACCTTGACCTACATGGGGGATCCTGACCTACATGGGGGACCTTGACCTACATGGGGGACCTTGACCTATATGGGGGACCTTGACCTACATGGGAGACCTTGACCTAAATGGGAGACCTTGACCTACATGGGGGACCTTGACCTACATGGGGGACCTTGACCTACATGGGGGACCTTGACCTAAATGGGAGACCTTGACCTACATGGGGGACCTTGACCTACATGGGGGACCTTGACCTACATGGGAGACCTTGACCTACATGGGGGATCCTGACCTACATGGGGGACCTTGACCTACATGGGGGACCTTGACCTATATGGGGGACCTTGACCTACATGGGGGACCTTGACCTACATGGGGGACCTTGACCTACATGGGAGACCTTGACACGGGTCAATGCTATTTCGAGGGACCGAGACGTCGTCGTGTCTTCATCTTGTGGTGTATGGTCTGGTCATCATATCTTCAGCCACGTTATTGTGACTCACAGTCTGCTATTTCTACTTTCCTGATAATTTATTGTGTTAATGTTTAAGTATTGTTAGGTTTGTTTCTCTGAATACTTTAAAAGGTGGTAAAATGTTTTAATGGGTTGTTGTGTTAATGTTTGAGAATGTTTTATTAATATAAATATCAGCATATTCACGGCTGTGTGAATACTGTATAAATAATATCTACGACACACGAAGCGAGACAAGTGATTTTACCCAACCACTTGAGCTGGACGGTAGAGCGATGGACTGGCTTCATGCAGGTCGGCGTTCAATCCTGGACAGTCCACAAGTGGTTGGGCACCATTCCTTCCTTCCCGTCCCATCCCAAATCCTTATCCTGACCCCTTCCCAGTGCTATATAGTCGTAATGGTTTGGCGCTTTCTCCTCATAGTTCATTAATTCATTCATTGATAGATGATTGAGGTGTGTGTGTGTGTGTGTGTGTGTGGTGTGTGTGTGTGTGTGTGTTGTGTGTGGTGTGTGTGTGTGTGTGTGTGTGTGTGTGTGCGCTCCGTGCTCCGTGCTCCAGCATCTGCGTCACGTCACATTGGCTCTTGACGTTTCCGATATTCCTGCTGGTAATTTGCTCCTTCGTCGAAGCGTCAAGATGCTCATCCATCAAGACGGTACACGAGTAAGGAACAGCAACAACAAGAGGGGAAGATATGGCAGTACTTGTACATGCTTGTAACATACTTGTAACATGCTTGTAACATGGCTTGTAACGTCACCCTCACCAGACTTTGGTCAGCATGTGAGCATAACAAAGTAACACAAGAGACCAACATACTAAAGATTATCCAGATAATAATAAAAAACCGTTCTATTTATTGTTAAATTTATTTAAATACGTCTATAATATTGTTCAATGATAACATTATGGGCCCTATTGAACTAATGTTCATAATGAAATGATGAAAGAAATAACAATGTATTGTAGAATTCGAACCTCTAGACTAAGAATTCCTTGTGACTCCACACTCCCAGTTGCTTCCAGGCCAAGGTAGGCCTATTAATATGAGAGGCGTTGACAGGACTAGTTAGACGCGGGTCTCTGGAGGCCCTCTAGTAACACTGGAGAGGAACGCTGGCATCTTAAGAACACACTCAACTTTCACTTCTTCACAAGACGTTATTTACAAGTTCTCTGTGGCTCTCCTCTTCCGGCCGAACGTGTGACTGAAACCAAGTCCAAAACTGTTGGACCTGATGGAAATAAAGTTTTGTTGTAACATATAAATGAGAAATAATAATTAATGAAGGTTCCTCGCGAGACAAACTCTGAGCTGCGATGAAAATATCAAATATAATCTTACGAGGAAACGCAGACTTTATAACACTTATAAACTGTATATGAATACATGACAGAATCTATAGTAATGACACTGGCGGATGTTGTAATGGATCATTTGCTCATGTTTATAGAAAAGCGTGTAGCAGGTGTTTAGACTGAAGCGTGTAGCAGGTGTTTAGACTGAAGGGTGTAACAGGTGTTAACAGCGAAGTGTGACGAGAACAGCTGGAAGAGAAGCCTACCTGCCGCCTCCACCCCGGGAGTGTTGAACACCGGCGGTGATGGAGGTCTGTTTGTTGGGCTTGAACTCGTAACCCAAATTGGCTCCCACGTTCCTCTCGCTCCCAAGGCTGCATCATGGTATACAGATTACTACATTATCTGTGCTACTGTATAATTTATTGTACTGAATCTTTGTTTATATGATCTATATATAGATAAATATTTATCAACAAAACAAAAACTGTACTAAATTAACAAAGCTTTACTTGTCCATTTTACTGTTTATATATTTCAACTTTGAGTTAAAATACTGAGCCAAAGTGTACCAACAGTTTACAATAACAATGATAAACAGTGGAATATGGTTGTATTACCCGGGAACTTTGGTGCGGTCAACACTGAGGCCGCCTTGGATTGTGTGTTTGTTGAAGGTGTGACCCAAGTTGATGCTAGCGCTGTCTCGCCGAGCCCTGCAACACATGCAACACTTCATATGTTATAGTTTCCCAGACCCTTTCAACACACTACATGTCATAGTCCCTAGACCTTTACAATACAGTCAACACACTACATATTATAGTCCCCCGAGCCTTGCAACTCATAGAACACTACACATGTTAGTCCTATTACACCTCTCTGCCTTTCTTATAACATTTACAGAACTCTTCCTCCAATGATTTTATTAGCAATTCGTTACACAAGTATAATATATTAAGCTGTGAGGAGAGTCCACTTACCCACCACCCAGGCGTTCAGTGTTGGCGGATCCGGATACTGTGGTCTGTCGCTTTCTTCGTTCATGATTCAAACCATCTTCACCAGAGTTTAGGGACGGTTCTCGTCCCTCGTCTTGCACCAAATATGGATCAAGCTCCTCGTCCGACGTGTAAATTGGCGCCAGATTGGTATCTTGTGTTGGTGTGTTGGTGAGCTGCAGTGACGAGCCCGGGAGGGGGCTGCCTGTCACCACTGCTAGGAGCAGGGCGCTCACTGTGAGTGTTGTCTGCATGTTAGACTCTTGCTGAGGACAGTGGTGACGGACTCTCGGCTCCAGCAGGTTATATAGATCAGGATAACCAATGGGAATCTCCCGCACCCACCGACAGCGTAAATAACCATTTCAGAATTACGGGAACTTGCCGTTGATCTCACACAATGATTCATCGGGCACTCCGGAACCAGTTTTCCGAGAACTCTGAGTTCATGCCGCTAGTAAAATATATTTACACAATAATTGGATCCCTTGCTTATGCGTCAGCATTTTTTCTTTTTCTTTTTTGTAGATAAGAATATATTTGATCCTTTTTTATTTTATTTTGAACATTTTCATGGCTCGTTGAGATTCCTGCTCTAGACTGATGATATTCTGAAGGCGGGAGAAGGGCGGAGTGCTGGAGGATGATGACGGTGAAGGTGAGTGCTGGAGGATGATGACGGTGAAGGTGAAGGCGAGTGCTGGAGGATGATGACGGTGAAGGTGAGTGCTGGAGGATGATGACGGTGAAGGTGAGTACTGGAGGATGATGACGGTGAAGGTGAGTGCTGGAGGATGATGACGGTGAAGGTGAGTGCTGGAGGATGATGACGGTGAAGGTGAAGGTGAGTGCTGGAGGATGATGACGGTGAAGGTGAAGGTGAGTGCTGGAGGATGATGACGGTGAAGGTGAAGCTGAGTGCTGGAGGATGATGACGGTGAAGGTGAGTGCTGGAGGATGATGACGGTGAAGGTGAAGCTGAGTGCTGGAGGATGATGACGGTGAAGGTGAGTGCTGGAGGATGATGACGGTGAAGGTGAGTGTTGGAGGATGATGACGGTGAAGGTGAGTGCTGGAGGATGATGACGGTGAAGGTGAAGGTGAGAGCTGGAGGATGATGACGGTGAAGGTGAAGCTGAGGGCTGGAGGATGATGACGGTGAAGGTGAGTGCTGGAGGATGATGACGGTGAAGGTGAAGCTGAGTGCTGGAGGATGATGACGGTGAAGGTGAGTGCTGGAGGATGATGACGGTGAAGGTGAGTGCTGGAGGATGATGACGGTGAAGGTGAGTACTTGAGGATGATGACGGTGAAGGTGAAGGTGAGTGCTGAAGGATGATGACGGTGAAGGTGAAGGTGAGTGCTGGAGGATGATGACGGTGAAGGTGAAGGTGAGTGCTGGAGGATGATGACGGTGAAGGTGAGTGCTGGAGGATGATGACGGTGAAGGTGAGTGCTGAAGGATGATGACGGTGAAGGTGAAGGTGAGTGCTGAAGGATGATGACGGTGAAGGTGAAGGTGAGTGCTGGAGGATGATGAAGGTGAAGGTGAGTGCTGGAGGATGATGACGGTGAAGGTGAGTGCTGGAGGATGATGACGGTGAAGGTGAGTGCTGGAGGATGATGACGGTGAAGGCGAGTGCTGGAGGATGATGACGGTGAAGGTTAAGATGAGTGCTGGAGGATGACGGGGCAAGGTGAGTGTACCGACCTCTTTGTATTGGTTCTGGAAGCATTTTTTGCGTGTTGCCGAGTGAGGGTTCTCGGCGCACGCTTTCCTGGTGTGTGTGTGACGTGTGTGAGGTCCTGTGTTATTGTGCATCCCATACTCCTCCTCTCCTTCCCTCTCTCCCACCCTCTCCATCTTTCTCCCCTCTCCATATTTCATACTTCTCGTCCCTTTCCATCTCTCTCTCTCTCTCTCTCTCTCTCTCTCTCTCTCTCTCTCTCTCTCTCTCTCTCTCTCTCTCTCTCTCTCTCTCTCTCTCTCTCTCTTTTTCCCTATTTAAATATCCTCCATTCTCCTTCTCACTCTTCAAACATACCCCTCTCTCTTCTCTTATCTTTCCTTCTCTCTCTCTCTATCTCTACCTGCCTCTATCTGTCTGTCTCTCTTTGTGTGTTGTTGTAAGTCCGTCTCTGCTTTTCAATTTGTCTTCTTCTTGCTCTCTCGTTGCCCTGGGCGACCCGGTCTCTGCACTTGTCGCTCTTTGGTCTTTTGTAATCCTAATTAGTTTATCGCCCAGTTCTCAGGAACTTCAGTCCACCTTTACCCCGCGACCAAGGGTTGCCAAGCCAATCGGAACAAAACTGTAGCAATGTGCAAGACCTCTGTATCAAGTGACTTGCTGGGTTACCCTGAAAGCAGCTTCGCCAGCTCTATCAATTGCTCTGTATTGAAGGTATAGGTACTGACCAGTGTGAAGGCACGTGTGTAGTCCCACATCACTAGCTTACCATCCTTCCAGGGGAAGCATGGCGACCCCGTCCGAACACTTCTGAGTGCCGCTGGAGCTGTATAGGTGCTGTTATCTATGTGCCGGGCAGCGGACTGTGGCGAGGCTCCTCTTGATGACGCCATAGATTTCTTAAGGTCTTGCCCCCTATGATTTACAGCATATGACTGTGATGGCTGTATTGATCTGCCTAATTCTTTTCCATAGCTACACCTGTGTATGGTGAGGACAGGGACGGCAAGACGAAGGGCTACACCAATACGATGAGTGTCGTGATTAAGGAGATTTCCCAGAGTTGAGTTGAGTACGGCAGATTATAAATTCCCTGCATAGGGTGTGCATTTTCCACTAGGAGGCGGTCTTTGTTCTCGCAAATGCATTTTCGAGCATTATTTACGTAAACTTTTCCCTTATGGGACTCTCCTAGTGAGCTTGTCTGTGATCTTTTGGCGCTGGTGGTCGGGGCGAGGGGTGGGTGTGCCAGCTAGTGTGTATCCCACTAACTGGCTCCTTCGGTAACCTCTACATCGTGAGCTCCTTCCGGGTCCCTCATGTGCTCTGTCAGGATCTTCACTACTAATTAGCAGGCAGCGATGTACGAGGATAAGAATGCTGGTAGTGCTACCTCTGTTGCATTGCGCATGCTTACTGCACATGTATAAGTCTGACTGTTGTGTTGCTTGATCCCACTCTTGTCTAAGACTAGGTTGAATGCCTTCCTGAATATATTTACTCACACGAGTCGAGGAAATATAAGGACATGCTCGTACCCTGTGCAAGTAGTACGAGCATGTCCAACAAGAGGAATGCTCTGAAAGAAGGTTTGGAAGCCACCACGAGCCACAACTTTAAAGCCAGTTTCGGCAAAGAATTCAAACGTCAGAATAGTTAGAATATTAACGCAACATGTAAACCACGGCTTGTACGGAAGGGGGGGGGGGGAGCGGGGCATTAAGAGCTAAACATCTGTCCCTCGAAGACACGTATAGGTATGAACTGTTAGGTGAGGTAATAACAGTATATATGGAGTCAGTCTCTGGATGACCATACTGCCTCAGCATTATCGTAGTCTAGGTTATAATGCTTCCATACAGACTCCTTAATTTAACATTTTACTCAAACATGTATAATGATAATATACTATGAAATGTATAAATAGATACAAGTCGATGATTGCCTTCCAAAAAATCTAAAAATATTTGTTTTTACTTCAGCAGAGGGAACGTTTCAATAACACTGGGAAAATAGTGACGGGAACTCCAAGCAGGACAGATTGTTGCGTCTCACAGTCAAGGACACGATCAGACAATGACAACAAATCATTTTGCTGTTGTTGGTTGAAGGTATTTCCCACAATTTGTCCAATTTGTATATAACCTCCTGGAGCCGAGAGTCCGTCACCACTGTCCTCAGCAAGAGTCTAACATGCAGACAACACTCACAGTGAGCGCCCTGCTCCTAGCAGTGGTGACAGGCAGCCCCCTCCAGGGCTCGTCGCTGCAGCTCACCAACACACCAACACAAGATACCAATCTGGCGCCAATTTACACGTCGGACGAGGAGCTTGATCCATATTTGGTGCATGACGAGGGACGAGAACCGTCCCTAAACTCTGGTGAAGATAGTTTGAGTCATGAACGAAGAAAGCGACAGACCACAGTATCCGGATCCGCCAACACTGAACACCTGGGTGGTGGGTAAGTGGACTCTCCTCACAGCATAATATATTATACTTGTGTAACGAATTGCTAATAAAAACCTTAGAGGAAGAGTTGTGTAAATGTTATAAAAAAGGCAGAGAGGTGTAATAAGACTAACATGTGTAGTGTTCTATGTGTTGCAAGGCTCAGGGGACTATAATATGTAGTGTGTTCTCTGTATTGCACGGGTCTGGGGACTGTGATATATGAAGTGTTGCATGTGTTGCAGGGCTCGGCGAGACAGCGCTAGCATCAACTTGGGTCACACCTTCGACAAACACACAATCCAAGGCGGCCTCAGTGTTGACCGCACCAAAGTTCCCGGGTAAGACAACCATATTCCACTGTTTATCATTGTTATTGTAAACTGTTGGTACACTTTGGCTCAGTATTTTAACTCAAAGTTGAAATATATAAACAGTAAAATGTACAAATTAAGATTCGTTAATATAGCACAGTTTTTATATTTTGATAAATATTCATCTATATATAGATCATATAAACAAATATTTAGTACAATAAATTATACAGTAGCACAGATAATGTAGTAATCTGTATACCATGATGCAGCCTTGGGAGCGAGAGGAACGTGGGAGCCAATTTGGGTTACGAGTTCAAGCCCAACAAACAGACCTCCATCACCGCCGGTTTTCAACACTCCCGGGGTGGAGGCGGCAGGTAGGCCTCTCTTCCAGCTGTTCTCGTCACACTTCGCTGTTAACACCTGTTACACCCTTCAGTCTAAACACCTGCTACACCCTTCACTGTAAACATGTGCAATTTGCCCCAGTACAACATCCGTCAGTGTCATTACTATAGATCCTGTCATGTATTGATATACAGTTTGTAAGTGGCATATAGTCTTCCTTTCCACGTAAGATTATATTTGATGTTTTCTGCTAAAAGTTTGTCTCGTGAAGAACCTTCATTAATTAATATTTCTCTCTTAAATGTTACAACAAAACTTTATTTCCAACAGGTCCAACAGTTTTGGACTTGGTTTCAGTCACACGTTCGGCCGGAAGAGGAGAGCCACAGAGAACTTGTAAATAACGTCTTATGAAGAAGTGAAAGTTGAGTGTGTTCTTGAGATGCCAGCGTTCCTCTCCAGTATTACTAGAGGGCCTCCAGAGACCCACGTCTAACTAGTCCTGTCAATGCCTCTCATAGGCCTACTTAGGCCTGGAAGCAATTGGTACTGTGGGTGAGAGGGAATTCCTCGTCCAGGGATTCGAATCCTACTCTGCATTAATAATTTTGGATATGTTGTATTAAGGCATTACGAACTTTAGTTTGATTATGACTTTAGTATTGATATTGTCTCTTATTTTATTTTTCTTCAATAAATGAATAATTGAATTCAAAAGTGTCTATTTTTGTTTCAAAAAAGAGCACTAAGTTAGTCTTTCTTCATAATTAGCAAAAATAAAATTTTGTGTATTTTTTATTTAAAATACTTACAAAAATACAAATATTTTGGGTAACAAATAACTTTTGTGAAAAAATTACAGATTACTACGAGGTAAACCATCTGTAATAATGCTCAAACTTACACTTTATACTGACACTAAACTGATGCAAACCTGAATTATGCTCAGGGGTAAAGTATACTTTCTCGGTAAACTATCGTATCGGGCTTAATAACAAAAAAGGCACACTTGTAGTTAGTTTTTTATTTACATTTTGCAATCCTTCAGATAGAATAGAGCAGCAGCCGTATAGTGTTGTGTATACCTAAGCCTGTTAATAATAAAAAAGAGTCAATCAACTTCCCGACCCTTCACCATCTTCTCTAACTTATTTATTTATTTATTTGTATATATACAAGAAAGTACATTGGTATGGTGAGGATACACAATGCTCTCTAGAGTGGAGTACTGCTGCACAATGACAGCCCCTTTCAAAGCTGGAGAAATTGCTGACCTGGAGAGCGTGCAGAGATCCTTTACTGCTAGAATCCACTCAGTAAAACATCTAAACTATTGGTACCGACTAAAGAGCCTAAATCTGTACTCCCTTGAGCGCAGGCGGGAGAGATACATAATAATTTACACGTGGAAAATATTAGAGGGGCTGGTCCCAAACCTGCACACAGAAATAACATCACATGAGACCAGAAGACATGGCAGGATGTGCAGAATACCCCCGTTGAAAAGCGGAGGTGCGACAGGTACTCTGAGAGAACTCTATCAACATCAGAGGCCCGAGACTGTTCAACACGCTTCCGCTACACATAAGGGGCATAACTGGCCGACCCCTCAGTGTTCAAGAGAGAACTATCAACATCAGAGGCCCGAGACTGTTCAACACGCTTCCGCTACACATAAGGGGCATAACTGGCCGACCCCTCAGTGTTCAAGAGAGAACTATCAACATCACAGGCCCGAGACTGTTCAACACGCTTCCGCTACACATAAGGGACATAACTGGCCGACCCCTCAGTGTTCAAGAGAGAACTAT
>NC_091186.1:11571269-11587198 GCF_040958095.1 Procambarus clarkii
AACAATATATAATGAAATATTAACACGGGAGTTTTCAGTACTTTCTCTCGTGGGCGATAACGCAATGATTCACTGTACTCACAAATGATTATTCACTGAATGAACATAGACATATATATGGTATATAAATCAATCATCAATACATGGAAAATAAATAGTTTCTGGGCACATAGCCTAACCTCCAAATACCGGCATAATATTATATATAATTTACCACTATATGTTCATATCAAAATCTATAGAAAGATATACACAACACAGTAAATTTATCACTGGTTCCTGGTGTCTGTACACACCAATAATCAACATGAATATTACAAGTACTCTTGATAGTACTGTCTAGCACACTGGTGCTTTACCGTGACATAGGTGAGACTTGCTCACGACATATAAAATCTTCGGGCTAGATAATATAGCCAAATAACACAGCTAACTAAAGGGGAATGGGGAGGGAACTAGAACCACCTACTTCACCCTATCCTCCGATGAGAGTCGAGATGTAGCTCCTGGTCCTCATGTAGGGAACGCCCCCACACTACACGTCGTCGTGTCCTACCAGAGCCTCTCGTCGTCCCACCGTTTAGCGCGTCGTCTCCGTGCCTCCTCACTGCAGGTCCGTCCTCCTCCTTGACTTCTTGAAGGTTGGAGTCGGTCTCCTGGCCGTCGTCTTCTCCCAGCAACGGCTGTCGCCTACGTCTCAGCTACAGTCGTTCGGTATCCCCAAATAGTCCTCTCTTCCTCAGCTACCCAGTGGCTCTGTCAGCCACTACGCTGTCACGAACTGGTGAATTGCCACCGACGTCAACATACGTCACTGCACGGCTTCACTGCTACTGGCACAGTACCTGACTGGAGCACTTGTTGCTCAAATAACCGTCAATTCCCTCTTCTGGTTCAACACATGAACTAGGGAAGACTTCTCAGAGTACTGGCGGACTTCAGGTGACGCGTAAATCCACGGTAGTGGGAAACAGCTGTCCGACAGACAGGACCACTCGTCGCACGTCCGACCTCTATGACGTGTCGTGTCTGACTGCTGCGCCAGCCCGGCGCGCTGGCCGGACCCCCTTCCTTCGTGACGTCACTTTTGCCACGGGAGGTTTTCATTGGCTCCCGGTGCCACACTGCTGTCGGTGACCAATCCGGTGCCACTGACGTCACACGGTTTTGGCGGGAGATCAGGGAAGCCAGTGCCATCTTGGCTCCCTAAAGGGCCTATACCACAGGCCAAAATATCACTATTTCACAAATTTCTCGGCTCTCCGAGAACACTTCACTCTCTCCCATGTATCAAATTGTAGCCTGCAACGTAGAGAACGCTTGGGAAAAGCAGACATGACTCTTACTGCAGGCGTGGGAGAATTATAAGGGGGGGAACTCCGTCACATACCCCTCCCCTTAAAATAAGAGTCATGTCTCGTTAGTGGATGCGGGATAGGGCATCCGCTACTACGTCGTCCTTCCCTTTGATGTGCTTGATCCTTGTCAGACTCTCAGTGCGGGTGAGACTGGTGCCGTCCGCCCTGGACCACTTACTTTCCTCCTCCGGGAGTTCTCGGTCCCTCAGTACACTCAGACCCGTCTTCCGCTGGGTTTCTCGGGAATCCGTTCCGTCCTGCTTGGCGGCTCTTCCTTCCACAGTGAAGAAAGGTCTCAGGCGGTCTGCGCGACACACCTGTTTCTTTCGGGGTCCATCCGGCTTCCCAATCTCGTACGACACTGGACCCAACCGTCGCAGCACTCGGTATGGTCTCTTGAACCGCGACCTGGTCACTCACCTTTACCTGGCAGCACAACCAATACTTTGGATCCGGCCTGAAAATCCCTCTGCGCAGCTCTCCTGTCGTACCACTCCGACATCTTACGTTGCGCCTTCTTCAGGAGTTTCCTAGCCAGTTTCTTCGCTCTAGTGAGACGTTCTTTGAACTTCTGGACATATTTATTCACCGTTCCCACGGTTGCTCCTGGCGTCCATCGTTCCTTCATCATAGATAGCACGGCATATATAATATAGATAAATGGAAAGTAAGCCTTTTCAGGACCCACACGTCCTCCTTCGGCCTTACTAACCAATTCGGGGAACTCCTGCTGTAACTCTCCGAGACGAGTGCGGCTTACCCCTGGAGAACTGGTGAGTGTCACCTGCAACTCACCATTCGGGCTACTCTCGCCCTCCACTCGTTCTCTGGGTCCTACGCAGAGGTGATCTGTTCCCAGGCTGTCAGTCGACTCCTCAGCCCCATCAGATCCACAACCTCCTGGTTCTTCGCGTTGTCTCGGTGTCACAGTACAAACTGGGATCGCCACCGGTGCGATTCCCTTCTCGTCCCCACAGGCGTTCAAATCTTCGCCTGTCTCCTCGTGTTGTTCTGGGCACTCTTCGCCTTTCACGAGATGCGGGAGGACATATCCTCCACACGCGTCATTCCCCAAGATGACCTGCGCCTCCATCTTGGGCATTGATGTACAGACTCCCACCTCTAGGGTCTGGCAGCCATATTCGGAATTTAAAGTTACCTGGTGTAGGGGCATCCTCACTGGGCCTCCCACAGTGGTCACACTTGCCACCCCCACACTGGTGCTCTTGTAACCCTCGGGGAACAGGGTTTCACTTACCAGGGTAAAGTCAGCCCCGGTGTCTCTTAGCATCTTCACTGGGATGGGGTCTGCGACCCCCATCCTTACGGTTCCTTGACACATGAACGGGTGAACTTTCTTCTCCCCATTCAGCACGGGTTCATCCCGCACTCCCTCGGCCCTCTGGTCCTCGAACATCACTAAAGCAACGTGTCCCCGCTGCTTAGGGCGTCTGCATTCCCGCGCGACGTGTCCGGGTATTCCGCAGTTGTAGCAGCGGCCCCTCGGCGGAGACCATCCGCCACCGCTCGCCTTAGCACTGCCTCCAGAGACCGTCACACCCTGTGTCTTTCCCGCCTCACTTGTCGTTTCTTTCCCTGCAGTAACAGTTCCCGAGCTCTCAGCTTGGTTCTCCCCTATCGGCTCTACAACACCTTTTGTTCCTCGGGTGTTCCAACTTGAGAAATGGGATTTGGGAGAACTCGTTCCTGTCCTCCATCCATCCGTCCTTCTATAACTCCTATCGTTTCCGACGTATGCGGGTGGTCGGTTCTGTCCCTCTCGGCGTGGGCGTAGGGCTTCTTCTAACATGTCGGCCCGGTCGGCTGCGGCCCTCAGGTCCTTTATGTCCGCCTCCTTTACCCTCATCCTGATCTCAGGAGAGAGCACGGACATAAACTTTTCCATGGCCATTAGTTCCTTGACCTCTTCGACCGACCTTGCTTCTTCAGAGTCCAGCCACTTAAGGAGCTTTCTTTCAATGTCCCTCGCCGTCTCCGCATACGATTTTCCTGGCAACCGGGTACATTCTCTAAACCTCTTTCTGTAACACTCTGGCGTGAGCTTAAAGGAACGGAGCACAGCTCGTTTTACCGCATCGTAGTTAGTGCATTCTTGGAAGTCGAGCATAGTGAAGGCTTGGCGAGCTTCCCCTGTGAGCCTCCTTGGACCAACTCCGCCCACTCCGCCCTCGGCCACCTCTTCATAGCAGCAACTCTCTCAAAGTGATCGAAGAAACTTTCGGCTTCACTAGGCACAAAGACCGGCAGGTCTCGTTCCCTCACTCGTCGGTCTTCCTGTGGCGGGGCAGGGGCACCTAGTCCCAGTTCAGCTCGCTTCAGCTCCACCTCCTGGTTGGCTTCTATTTCCATTTGTCTCAGCCTAACTTCTTGCTCTCGTTCTTCCCTGCGTAGCTGTGCTTCTCGCTCTTGCTCTTCCCGGCGCAGCTGTGCTTCTCGCTCCTCACGCTTCGTCTGTGCTTCTCGCTCCTGTTCTTCCCGGCGCAGCTGTGCTTCTCGCTCTTGCTCTTCCCGGCGCAGCTGTGCTTCTCGTTCTTGCTCTTCCCGGCGCAGCTGTGCTTCTCGCTCCTCACGCTGCATCTGTGCTTCTCGCTCCTCACGCTTCATCTGTGCTTCTCGCTCCTCACGCTTCATTTGTGCTTCTTCTCTCCTCAGCTGCGCTTCTGCTTCTCGCTCTTCTTTGCGCTGCTGTGCCTCTTCTCTCCTCAGCTGCGCTTCTGCTTCTCGCTCTTCTTTGCGCTGCTGTGCTTCTAGCTGCAGCTTCATTATTTCCAGCTTTATGCTGTGCCTGCTGCCGCTGGATCCCCTGCTGCTTCCACCAATACTCAAGTGTTCACCCTCACTGGCAGGTGTTTGGGGCCGTTCCTCCCCCAAAGCTTCGTCTCGAGCCTTGAGCTGAGCCATTATCTCTAGTCTTCTTTCACCAACTCGGGCAGATTTCAGCTTTATTCCAAAATGATCCGCTATAGCCTGTAACTGTGCCTTGGTGCACTCTTCCAGCACCTGTTCGTCTCTAGAGTCAATAAACCTCGCTATTTTATCATCCTCCATCTTGTGCTACGAGTGTTAACCTGCACCTGATCTCTAACACCACTGCCAAGTACCACTGCAACCTTTACTTCGATCGAAATCCTGGCAAGGTCGCCAATGTTGGGGTTTCACCTCTCTTCTCTCTAGTCTGGGGTGAGCAACAGTTACGCTCAAGGTAACTCACCGTAGCCCTGCGGGTCTTCCCTCGATCCTCACGGCGCCACTGCACGCCAGGAGAGTCTCCCAGTCAATCTTAACGGCCTCTTATTAAGAAAGAGTGAGAACACGACTCGTTCACCTCGACTGTCGTGTGCCCTCCCCAACAATAGGGCTCTACGGTTATCCACAAGATCGCCAACTGGTGTTTAAGGTGGCCAGTAACACCCTCAGTGGACTGGTGTATTCAGTGGTAGCCTTGGCAAGGTCACACTCAAAGATCAGGAATCAGGCAGGTACTTATTGTTATCACTCTATGCTTACAGGTATAATATAGCCACAAGATCAATGGAGGGAATGATAAAAACACTAAGATAGTTTTTGTACTTTACTTAAAATGTATGAAAGATGTCACAAAGCCAAACAATAATCAATTAAATCAACTGATCCTGACGCGGCTGGTAATTCCCACGGATATTATGCGACCGCTAGAGGGCAACACTCTCCCCTCCTCATCAAGTGTCAAGAACAGCTGATCGCAATGGACTCTCCGCGCGAAATTTGTTTGTTTGCTAGATTCACGCGCGCGGTTTCTTTAAATTCTCCAATATTACTAGAAACTCGCACACTCTATATTGGCACAAATAAACCGAATTACTTAGTTACACTGTACTCAGGCTCAAACAGTCTTTTCTACAATCAATTCTACAATGATTCACTGTAATGGTCTTACACTGTTATTTATCCAACAATATATAATGAAATATTAACACGGGAGTTTTCAGTACTTTCTCTCGTGGGCGATAACGCAATGATTCACTGTACTCACAAATGATTATTCACTGAATGAACATAGACATATATATGGTATATAAATCAATCATCAATACATGGAAAATAAATAGTTTCTGGGCACATAGCCTAACCTCCAAATACCGGCATAATATTATATAATTTACCACTATATGTTCATATCAAAATCTATAGAAAGATATACACAACACAGTAAATTTATCACTGGTTCCTGGTGTCTGTACACACCAATAATCAACATGAATATTACAAGTACTCTTGATAGTACTGTCTAGCACACTGGTGCTTTACCGTGACATAGGTGAGACTTGCTCACGACATATAAAATCTTCGGGCTAGATAATATAGCCAAATAACACAGCTAACTAAAGGGGAATGGGGAGGGAACTAGAACCACCTACTTCACCCTATCCTCCGATGAGAGTCGAGATGTAGCTCCTGGTCCTCGTGTAGGGAACGCCCCCACACTCACGTCGTCGTGTCCTACCAGAGCCTCTCGTCGTCCCACCGTTTAGCGCGTCGTCTCCGTGCCTCCTCACTGCAGGTCCGTCCTCCTCCTTGACTTCTTGAAGGTTGGAGTCGGTCTCCTGGCCGTCGTCTTCTCCCAGCAACGGCTGTCGCCTACGTCTCAGCTACAGTCGTTCGGTATCCCCAAATAGTCCTCTCTTCCTCAGCTACCCAGTGGCTCTGTCAGCCACTACGCTGTCACGAACTGGTGAATTGCCACCGACGTCAACATACGTCACTGCACGGCTTCACTGCTACTGGCACAGTACCTGACTGGAGCACTTGTTGCTCAAATAACCGTCAATTCCCTCTTCTGGTTCAACACATGAACTAGGGAAGACTTCTCAGAGTACTGGCGGACTTCAGGTGACGCGTAAATCCACGGTAGTGGGAAACAGCTGTCCGACAGACAGGACCACTCGTCGCACGTCCGACCTCTATGACGTGTCGTGTCTGACTGCTCGCGCCAGCCCGGCGCGCTGGCAGGACCCCCTTCCTTCGTGACGTCACTTTTGCCACGGGAGGTTTTCATTGGCTCCCGGTGCCACACTGCTGTCGGTGACCAATCCGGTGCCACTGACGTCACACGGTTTTGGCGGGAGATCAGGGAAGCCAGTGCCATCTTGGCTCCCTAAAGGGCCTATACCACAGGCCAAAATATCACTATTTCACAAATTTCTCGGCTCTCCGAGAACACTTCACTCTCTCCCATGTATCAAATTGTAGCCTGCAACGTAGAGAACGCTTGGGAAAAGCAGACATGACTCTTACTGCAGGCGTGGGAGAATTATAAGGGGGGGAACTCCGTCACAAATAATATATATATATATTATATATATATATATATATATATATATATATATATATTGTCATATATATATATATATATATATATATATATATATATATTGTCATATATATATATATATATATGTATATATGTATATATGTATATATATATAATATATATATATATATATATATATATATATTATATATGTATATATATATATATATATATATATATATATAATATATATATATAATATATATATATATATATATATATATATATATATATATATATCAATAGGAAGGGAGTACCACCTCTAGCTGGAAGAAGGGGGACCCATAGCCTCGGAGGAAACCACGCATAACGCATTAGAGGGAATGTTTAGATCCCCTCCAATACAGTTTCTGTGTGCTTTTCTCCTACCACCCCCTTCCTTGAATATTTTTTGTGCTTTATTATGCATTTGATGGTTACAAGATATACATGGGTTGATACAAAAATAATAATGCAAAAAGGTGCTTAAAGGTTATGGATCTCTTGAAGAACACAACACAAATATATATATATATATATATATATATATATATATATATATATATATATATATATATATATATATATTATATATATATATATGACAATGTCAGACCACGGACCATATATATATATATATATATATATATATATATATATATATTATATATATATTAGTATATTTTGGTAGCAGTCTTTCCTGTAGACATATATTATTAAATATGACCGAAAAAGTAAGATTAATAATTCTAACACGAATTTTCTCAATCTTTCGTACATTACGCTTCACTGTTGGAGGTAAATCAAAAATCACTTCTCCAAAATTCATTTTTATTTCTAGTCTGACGCGACACGGGCGCGTTTCGTAAAACTTATTACATTTTCAAAGACTTCACAAATACACAACTGATTAGAACTTACGTCTCTCTGATATTATATCTACATTTGAGTGAGGTGGGAAGGGTGATGTGGCATTAACACAAGACAGAACAGGAGGGGATATTAATAGGGTATTAAAAGTATCAACACAAGACAGAACAGAAACAATGGGTATTGAATAGAAGTGTTTGTAGAAAGCCTATTGGTCCATATTTCTTGATGCTTCTATATTGGAGCGGAGTCTTGAGGTGGGTAGAATATAGTTGTGCAATAATTGGCTGTTGATTGCTGGTGTTGACTTCTTGATGTGTAGTGCCTCGCAAACGTCAAGCCGCCTGCTATCGCTGTATCTATCGATGATTTCTGTGTTGTTTACTAGGATTTCTCTGGCGATGGTTTGGTTATGGGAAGAGATTATATGTTCCTTAATGGAGCCCTGTTGCTTATGCATCGTTAAACGCCTAGAAAGAGATTTTGTTGTCTTGCCTATATACTGGGTTTTTTGGAGCTTACAGTCCCCAAGTGGGCATTTGAAGGCATAGACGACGTTAGTCTCTTTTAAAGCGTTCTGTTTTGTGTCTGGAGAGTTTCTCATGAGTAGGCTGGCCGTTTTTCTGGTTTTATAGTAAATCGTCAGTTGTATCCTCTGATTTTTGTCTGTAGGGATAACGTTTCTATTAACAATATCTTTCAGGACCCTTTCCTCCGTTTTATGAGCTGTGGAAAAGAAGTTCCTGTAAAATAGTCTAATAGGGGGTATAGGTGTTGTGTTAGTTGTCTCTTCAGAGGTTGCATGGCTTTTCACTTTCCTTCTTATGATGTCTTCGATGAAACCATTGGAGAAGCCGTTATTGACTAGGACCTGCCTTACCCTACAGAGTTCTTCGTCGACTTGCTTCCATTCTGAGCTGTGGCTGAGAGCACGGTCGACGTATGCGTTAACAACACTCCTCTTGTACCTGTCGGGGCAGTCGATGTTGGCATTTAGGCACATTCCTATGTTTGTTTCCTTAGTGTAGACTGCAGTGTGGAAACCTCCGCCCTTTTCCATGACTGTTACATCTAGAAAAGGCAGCTTCCCATCCTTTTCCGTCTCGTAAGTGAAACGCAGCACGGAACTCTGCTCAAATGCCTCCTTCAGCTCCTGCAGATGTCTGACATCAGGTACCTGTGTAAAAATGTCGTCAACATACCTGCAGTATATGGCCGGTTTCAAGTTCATGTCGACTAAGACTTTTTGCTCGATGGTACCCATGTAGAAGTTTGCAAACAGGACACCTAGGGGAGAACCCATGGCGACCCCATCTACTTGCTTATACATGTGCCCATCCGGGCTCAAGAAGGGTGCCTCTTTAGTACAAGTTTGGAGTAGTTTCCTCAGAATACTTTCTGGCATGTCAAGAGGAGTACAGGCTGGATCACGATACACTCTGTCGGCTATCATTCCGATTGTCTCGTCCACAGGTACGTTGGTAAACAGCGATTCTACGTTTTGTAATAAGTTTTACGAAACGCGCCCGTGTCGCGTCAGACTAGAGATAAAAATGAATTTTGGAGAAGTGATTTTTGATTTACCTCCAACAGTGAAGCGTAATGTACGAAAGATTGAGAAAATTCGTGTTAGAATTATTAATCTTACTTTTTCGGTCATATTTAATAATATATATATATATATATATATATATATATATATATGAATGAAAACTCACACCCCAGAAGTGACTCGAACCATACTCCCAGAAGCAACGCAACTGGTAACTACAGGGCGCCTTAATCCGCTTGACCATCACGGCCGTCAAAAGGAAGTGATAGCCGAGGCTATTTGAGCCACTTCCCCGACGGCAACTCGGATGGTAATCTTGGGCATAGCATTTCACCAAACCACCTCATTCTTTGGGGCACACGTGAGGAACACAAATGCGAACAAGCCTGAATGGTCCCCAGGACTATATGCGAATGAAAACTCACACCCCAGAAGTGACTCGAACCCATACTCCCAGAAGCAACGCAACTGGTAACTACAGGGCGCCTTAATCCGCTTGACCATCACGGCCGTCAAAAGGAAGTGATAGCCGAGGCTATTTGAGCCACTTCCCCGACGGCAACTCGGATGGTAATCTTGGGCATAGCATTTCACCAAACCACCTCATTCTTTGGGGCACACGTGAGGAACACAAATGCGAACAAGCCTGAATGGTCCCCAGGACTATATGCGAATGAAAACTCACACCCCAGAAGTGACTCGAACCCATACTCCCAGAAGCAACGCAACTGGTAACTACAGGGCGCCTTAATCCGCTTGACCATCACGGCCGTCAAAAGGAAGTGATAGCCGAGGCTATTTGAGCCACTTCCCCGACGGCAACTCGGATGGTAATCTTGGGCATAGCATTTCACCAAACCACCTCATTCTTTGGGGCACACGTGAGGAACACAAATGCGAACAAGCCTGAATGGTCCCCAGGACTATATGCGAATGAAAACTCACACCCCAGAAGTGACTCGAACCCATACTCCCAGAAGCAACGCAACTGGTAACTACAGGGCGCCTTAATCCGCTTGACCATCACGGCCGTCAAAAGGAAGTGATAGCCGAGGCTATTTGAGCCACTTCCCCGACGGCAACTCGGATGGTAATCTTGGGCATAGCATTTCACCAAACCACCTCATTCTTTGGGGCACACGTGAGGAACACAAATGCGAACAAGCCTGAATGGTCCCCAGGACTATATGCGAATGAAAACTCACACCCCAGAAGTGACTCGAACCCATACTCCCAGAAGCAACGCAACTGGTAACTACAGGGCGCCTTAATCCGCTTGACCATCACGGCCGTCAAAAGGAAGTGATAGCCGAGGCTATTTGAGCCACTTCCCCGACGGCAACTCGGATGGTAATCTTGGGCATAGCATTTCACCAAACCACCTCATTCTTTGGGGCACACGTGAGGAACACAAATGCGAACAAGCCTGAATGGTCCCCAGGACTATATGCGAATGAAAACTCACACCCCAGAAGTGACTCGAACCCATACTCCCAGAAGCAACGCAACTGGTAACTACAGGGCGCCTTAATCCGCTTGACCATCACGGCCGTCAAAAGGAAGTGATAGCCGAGGCTATTTGAGCCACTTCCCCGACGGCAACTCGGATGGTAATCTTGGCCGTGATGGTCAAGACTAGAGATAAAAATGAATTTTGGAGAAGTGATTTTTGATTTACCTCCAACAGTGAAG
Organism: Procambarus clarkii; assembly: GCF_040958095.1. NCBI lineage: Eukaryota > Metazoa > Arthropoda > Malacostraca > Decapoda > Cambaridae > Procambarus > Procambarus clarkii. Next base: position 11,582,092 of record NC_091186.1, read on the forward strand.
CGTAATGTACGAAAGATTGAGAAAATTCGTGTTAGAATTATTAATCTTACTTTTTCGGTCATATTTAATAATATATATATATAATATATATATATATATATATATATATATATATATATATATATATATATATGTATATATATATATATATATATATATATATATATATATATATATATATATATATATATATATATATATATATATATATATAATATATATTATATAATATATATATATATATATATATATATATATATATATATATATATATATGTATATTATGTATTATATATATATATATAAATATATAAAATATAAATGCCCTATATAAAATATAGGGCATAAATACAATGTAAAAAAGTCAATTTTTTCTTCAATGTATCTAAGAGCTCTTCGAGTTGTGAGTCCAGAATTCTTAGATGAAGAATTTAAGAATATTGATTTGATTGGTCTTAAGCTTTGTTACCCACTGAATTTTTTGGAAGTTTGTCGTAACAAAGCTCGTACGTACTGTATAATAATGTATGCAGTGAAAGGATTCGCCCAAAGAATGTGTTATGTTTACCATATTTCTCTGCGTTTGAGAATATTGTCAAGGCCTTGAAACTTTTAATATAGATGTAATGTTTAGCTACGAAAACACTGTTGGTAAGCTATTAGTAAGGAACAGCCCTCGTAGTGATAATTGCGTCATTTATAAAATACCTTGTAAGGAATGTAATAAGTTCTATGTCGGGCAAACATCTAAAGATTTAAAATGTAGAATATCGCAACATAAGTACTCTGTAAGACATGGCCAATTGTCTAATGCTTTGTTGTGCATTTGTCAGAAAAAGCTCACCAAATTGATTGCGAGAGTGCTTCTTCAATAACAAATTGTAAAAGCACCTATAACAGAAACATAATTGAATCTGCTTTGATACAGATGACCAAAGAAAGTAATTTGAATATTAGCAGTGGTCTATATAACTTAGATCCATTTCTAATAGATCAGCTAAAGGGCGATTTAAGTAGAATCATTGAAAAACATTTGTCTCACTAATTTATTGTATATATTTACTTCTTTATGTTATAATTACCTATATATTATGCTTGTATGTCTGCTGTATCAGATGGGTGATTGGGCTACATCGGATGGGCCAATTGGTGCATCTGATGGGCCAATGGGCCGTCTGCGTTGTCCAAGTATTGTACCTCACCTTACTTCACCACTCCTTCCTGCCTATTTATACCCATCACTCGATCTGTAAAATGACCTTCTGAAGATGTATTTAATATACGAAAGTACTTAAGGAAATTTCCTGTTTCATTTTTCCTCCGTGGTCTGACATTGTCACATTCTTAATCACGTGTTTATTTTCGTGATATACACACACACACATATATATATATATATATATATATATATATATATATATATATATATATATATATATATATTATAATATATATATATATAGATATATATATATATATATACGTAGGTAGGCGTCCAACAGGGTGACCCCCTTGCTCCTCTCCTTTTCTGCTTAGTCATCAAACAAGTCACAGAGGTCCTGTCCAGCGAGCTTAACATCTGGTTCTTGGATGGTACCCTAGCTGCTTCCCAAGACTCCCTCCTGGAACATCAGAAAAATCCAGGAGCAAGGTGCAGTTTTAGGCCTCACCCTGAACCCTAAATGTGAAATAATATGTTCCAACCAGGGCATCGTAGAGAGAATAGAGGGTCTTCTGCCAAATATCCATAAAACTAAACCTGAAGACAGCACACTCCTAGGATCTCCCCTGGGGTTGAAAGCCATCGATGAGGTCCTTGATAAGAAAATCGCCGACCTTAAGAGGATGGATGGGAGGATTGAGGATAATGATGCTCATGATGCACTCTACCTCATCACCAGATGTCTGTCCCTCCCCAGGTTAACCTACTTTCTGAGGTGTTCACCATCTTACAGTAGCCAAAAACTAAGTGAGTATGACCGGTTACTGAAATCAATGCTAGAAAAAGCTCTTAACCTCTCTCTCGATGACCTACAGTGGAAACAAGCCTCTCTTCCCGTAAGACTTGGGGGCCTCGGAGTTCGAACAGCAACGCAAATCGCTGTTCCACCCTTCCTGTCCTCCTTATCAGCATCCGACGACCTTGTGAAGGAAATTCTACCTGCCCACTTACATCAGCTGGCAGGTGTACATGATCCCAATTTTACACGCTGTGCCACAGAGTGGGCCTCTCGTGCAGGCCAATCACCTCAACCACCATCCCCAAAAGCCCCAAGCAATCCAGCTGGGATGGTCCCATTGTAGACCAAGTTGCTGCAGAGTGCCTGGGTGCTGCAACAACACAACACGACATTGCTCGCCTCACAGCAGTAGCAGCACACATGCAGGGGATTTCCTGTTAGCAACCCCAATGTCGGCAACTGGCACGCGTCTCACACCACACGCCTTCCGAATTGCTGTGGCCCTCCGCCTTGCTGCCCCAATCCACACCAGATATAGGTGTATTTGCGGCGAGGTGGTGGCTGACAGGTACGGCCACCATGGCCTACTCTGCCAAAGCACAGGGGGATGGCACTCGAGGCACAGTGAAGTTAACGACATCATCAAGAGGAGCCTCACCACAGCTGGATGCCCAGCTGAAAGAGAGCCCCGTTACCTAACGCCCAGTAACTCTGATGCTCTTATTGGTCGCCCGGATGGTATCACAGTGAACCCCTGGAAGAATGGCAAGCAGTTGGTATGGGACTACACGTGCGTATCAACCCTGGCTAACACCTACATTAACCTCAGTGTTGCACAACCAGGTGGCGCTGCCACCCACAGGGAAGCAGCCAAATCCCGTAAGTATAGAGAACTGGATCACCACTACAATTTTGTCCCCATTGCTTCTGAGACACTCGGCGCCTGGGGTAAAAGTGCTACCAGTTTTTTGAAGGAACTGGGTTCTAGGCTCACTGAAACAACAAGGGACCCGAGAGCTGCAAGCTTTCTTTTCCAGCGCCTCAATGTGGCGATACAGAGGGGAAATGCGCACTGCATCCAGGGTTCCTGCCCGCCATCTGAGGAGCTGGAGGAACTCGACAACCTATGACAACCATCTTTGTAACCCATATGTAACTCCTTTTTTGTAACAAAGTTCAAATAAAGTAAATATATATGTGTACATACAAAAGAATAGGGTGGTAGAAGATAATATTAGTGTTCAGTGAGAAACCACAAGGTCTCCTCTGAATACTTTTTATTTTCTTCTCCGAGGCTATGGGTCCCCACATTGGCACCAGAGGTGGTACCCTCACTATATATATATATATATATATATATATATATATATATATATATATATATATATATATATATATATAATATATATATATATATATATATATATATATTTAGGGGTACCACCACTGGTTTAATTAAAGGGACCCACATCCTCGAAGAAGAAAATAAATAGTGTCCAGAGAAGACCTTGTGGATTCTCACTGAATACTTTAATCTTTTCCTCTCCTACCACCCCTATTATTTTTTTATTTTTTTTTATTGATTTTATTGCAATGCTACAGTTTACAGAAAACACACACTTATACAACAATATACCAATCAGTGTTCGAAGACCTCGTCCAGCTCCTCGGGGGTCGGGTGCGTACCCTAGATACAGCACGCATTTCCCCTCTGAACAGCGACACTGAGGCGCTGAAGCATAAAACTGGCCGCTCTTGGGTCTCTAGTCTTCCCAATGAGTTCCTCGCCCAGTTCCTTCAGGAACTTAAGTGCACATTATCCCAGGCGCCCAGAGTCTCAGAGCCTATTGGCACGAACCTGTAACAACGTTCTAGGTGTTGGATATTTCCAACACCGAATACAACATTGTTGTATTCTTATTACTATTACTAACCATACTAAGTATTGTAGTAAGTAAAATTAACAACTCGTAGAATTCTCATGTACTAATAATTCATCTGTGCATTAGGCTAGAATTCTCACGTCACCTGACGCCAGTATTGCGTCAGATTTCCTTACAGTAAACACATTATATCCAATTTGTGTGAGAATTAAATACGATTCTCCATAATTAAAGCATTCTGTATGATAACTGATTGCAGACGAATTGTCCTCTAACTAAAAGCCGAATAGAGCGTTAGAATCATAGCGTCTACCTCGCGATAGAGTTAACGTCATCAATGAATGCCATGGGGAGACATTAATTCCTCTCCCTTATATATTTACTATTCTTAAATTGGTAAATAATAATATTTTGTTCCTCTAAATAATAAACCCGTCCAGTCTTTAACGTTTCAAGCGCAAATGCGAGAAATATTAATGTTCGAGACAATAATTTGTTTTGAACGCCGACTCGGCGTGGGTTGGAGGGACGCCATCCTCCTCAGTACGCGGACACGTGCAGAGCCGAAAGGAGGCAAAGCTGCACTTACCGTACTCATAAAAGACGCCATTGCCCAGCAAATAGGGCAGGTGTTATCCATCCTCAGATGAAAGCCGCCACTGTGAGGCGTGAATGACCTTGCAGATAATATCTTCAACTAGTGCTGGTGTTAAATAAGGGACCCCTTGATTTGGTTCCTGACGACACGTGATCAGCCAACTTGAAGCGCATCACTATCCAGGATAGGTTCACCGGAGCCTGGGATGCGAAAATACGGCAATCTTAATACTTATACAGTGCCCACAGCTAAGTACTCCTTTATTTGATGCATCATTTACAGGTCTGATAATAGCAGGGTGATTTTTCGTTACGAAGCGTGATAACACCTAATAACAGGTGATTAGCATTTCATCTGTAAATCTTAACATTTTTGAATATAAATTGAGTAGTTAAATCAATTGTTACTGTTAGTTATTTATCTGCAGCCCGAGAGAAGAATTCCTCATGCTGCCTTCTCCATGTTGAACCGTACCATTCGTCAGTGTACCGAATCTGGAGATTAGAGGACTTCTATGGTTATCTAAGGAATCTGCTTCAAGCTAAGATTTATTTCCTTTTTATCCATTCCTTTGCAATTTGATTTATTCAGAATGTTTTGATATTAATGTGTGATTTACTGTAACTCATTATTATGCTCATACTCATATTCTTCTTTATGTGAAT
>NC_091186.1:11587698-11647698 GCF_040958095.1 Procambarus clarkii
CCTGCATCCAAAATACTGCAACATCTAGATTCCGGAATATTAATATTGTACACTAATTCCCACATCAACCTGAGATAAAATAATTCAGTGATATACGGGGCTGTTTCGTAAGTCTCTGTCGACGAGAATTACAGTTTTTTTATTTAAAAACAAACATGTTCGATTGATTTGGTGTGGGGCTGAAGACTTATCTTACTTGTGGAGGGTAATTAAGTCCACACAAGTGGTTTTACTGACCAACCAGCAAGTATACTTGACTTTTAGCTCTTCAGAGCTAAAGTTTACATACACCGAGAAGCTGGGTACACATCTCAGTTTATATACACCGAGATGTTGGATACATATCTCAGTGTATATACACCGAGATGTTGGATACACCTCTTAGTGTATATACACCGAGAAGTTGGGTACACATCTCAGTGTATATACACCGAGAAGCTGGGTACACATCTCAGTGTATATACACCGAGAAGTTGGGTACACATCTCAGTGTATATACACCGAGAAGTTGGGTACACATCTCAGTGTATATACACCGAGAAGCTGGGTACCATCTCCGTGTACAACCCCTTACGAGTGACAGACTTAACTTCACATAAAGCAAAGATACCCAGAGGGTGAAGTGGGTACAGAGGAAGACAGGCTTGTTGCAAGAGGCTGCTGAGGTGGAAGAAATGGAGCCCGGGCTTGGCCCAGCATGCACAATACAACTAGCGTTATTTTGAAGAAGCACAGTACCGATAAGAATTATCGCGTATTTTTAAATTAAATTTGACGTACAAATAAGAATTATATTTATAAAAGTTGGTCAGTTTTGGAGTTTGTTGTACTAACGGGAGGAAAAACCTTCGTGCAAACAGCACGTATCGCAAAGAAGAAGAACGATGTACTAAACTCCCATTTTTAATGTTCTTCTGTTCTAGAGTTCCTTTCTATATGTGTAATACTCCCTTGTATTTCACATTCACAGTATTTATAAATTCTGCTCTCTTACTTTTAGCGATCCAGTCACAAAATAGTTTTATCATGCAATATTACGTTAAGACACTTTGTACTTGACTTTTGCCATTTTTTTCTTCATAGGAGTCGCCACTGACCCGCCCGCATCGCCGTCACTGTTTTTGGCTTTGTTTCTGACTCATTATGTTTTTTTTTAATATTATAAAAACAACCGCGTCCTAACATATCTAAAATTTGTTCACTGTAGGTGCAGCTTGCACATGACTGTAAAGCTGCCGCCCAGTTGGGTGGTGTGGAGCACTGACTGTAAAGCTGCCGCCCAGTTGGGTGGGTGTGCAGCACATGACTGTAAAGCTGCCGCCCAGTTGGGTGGGTGTGGAGCACATGACTGTAAAGCTGCCGCCCAGTTGGGTGGGTGTGGAGCACATGACTGTAAAGCTGCCGCCCAGTTGGGTGGGTGTGCAGCACATGACTGTAAAGCTGCCGCCCAGTTGGGTGGGTGTGCAGCATGACTGTAAAGCTGCCGCCCAGTTGGGTGGGTGTGGAGCACATGACTGTAAAGCTGCCGCCCAGTTGGGTGGGTGTGGAACAAGACTAGTAACTGTTGTGACTCACCGTAGATGTAAAGTGCCTTGTATAGTGACTGTTGTGAGCCTCTTGTTGAATCACTTGTGATACAAAAAGATTATCGACGTGTATATGCATTTGTGTAAATGATTGTATATATATATATATATATATATATATATTATATATATATATATATATATAATATATATATATATATATTATTATATATATGTCGTACCTAATAGCCAGAACTCACTTCTCAGCCTACTATTCAAGGCCCGATTTACCTAATAAGCCAAGTTTTTCCTGAAATAATTATTTACTATAATTTTTTCTTATGAAATGATAAAGCAACCCTTTTCTCTATGTATGAGGTCAATTTTTTTTTTGGAGTTAAAATTAACGTAGATATATGACCGAACCTAACCAACCCTACCTAACCTAACCTAACCTATATTTATAGGTAAGGTTAGGTTAGGTAGCCAAAAAAAGCTAGGTTAGGTTAGGTTAGGTAGGTTAGGTAGACGAAAAAACATTAATTCATGAAAACTTGGCTTATTAGGCAAATCGGGCCTTGAATAGTAGGCTGAGAAGTGCGTTCTGGCTATTAGGTACGACATATATAATATAATATTATATATATATATATATATATATATTATATATATATATATGTCGTACCTAGTAGCCGAACGCACTTCTCAGCTTACTATGCAAGCCCGATTTGCCTAATAAGCCAAGTTTTCATGAATTATTTGTTTTTCGACTACCTAACCTACCTAACCTAACCTAACCTAACTTTTTCGGCTACCTAACCAAACCTAACCTATGAAGATAGGTTAGGTTAGGTTAGGTAGGGTTGGTTAGGTTCGGTCATATATCTACGTTAATTTTAACTCCAATAAAAAAAAATTGACCTCATACATACGAAATGGTACTTTATCATTTCATAAGAAAAAAATTAGAAAAAATATATTAATTCAGGAAAACTTGGCTTATTAGGCAAATCAGGCCTTGAATAGTAGGCCAAAAAGTGAGTTCTGGCTACTAGGTACGACATATATATATATATGTCGTACCTAGTAGCCAGAACGCACTTCTCAGCCTACTATGCAAGGCCCGATTTGCCTTAAAGCCAAGTTTTCATGAATTAATTGTTTTTCGACTACCTAAACTACCTAACCTAACTTTTTTCGGCTACCTAACGTAACCTAACCTATAAAGATAGGTTTAGGTAGGGTTGGTTAGGTTCGGTCATATATCTACGTTAATTTTAACTCCAATAAAAAAATTTACCTCATACATAGTGAAATGCGTAGCTTTATCATTTCATAAGAAAAAATTAGAGAAAATATATTAATTCAGGAAAACTTGGCTTATTAGGCAAATCGGGCCTTGCATAGCAGGCCGAGTACGACGTTCTGGCTACTAGGTATAACATATATATATATATATATATATATATATATGTCGTACCTAGTAGCCAGAACGCACTTCTCAGCCTACTATGCAAGGCCCGATTTGCCTAATAAGCCAAGTTTTCCTGAATTAATATATTTTCTCTAATTTTTTTCTTATGAAATGATAGAGCTACCCATTTCTTATGTATGTGGTCAATTTTTTTTTTTATTGGAGCTAAAATTAACGTAGATATATGACAAAACCTAACCAACCCTACCTAACCTAACCTAACCTATCTTTATAGGTTAGGTTTGGTTAGGTAGCCGAAAAAGTTAGGTTAGGTTAGGTTAGGTAGGTTAGGTAGTCGAAAAACAATTAATTCATGAAAACTTGGCTTATTAGGCAAATCGGGCCTTGCATAGTAGGCTGAGAAGTGCGTTCTGGCTACTAGGTACGACATATATATATATATATATAATATATATATATATATATATATATATATATATATATATATTAATAATAATATATATATAATATCTATAATATATATATATATATATATATATATATATATATCTATATATATATATATCTATATATATATATATATATATATATATATCTTATATATATATATATATATATATATAATATATATATATATATATAATATATATATATACACACATGTATATGTAATATTAAAAATTTTGTAACTAGCTTCAAAAGATTGTCACTTGCTTAGCTAAATGAACTCTGGGGTTCAGTTCTTGAACCGATTATGTGCCTCTGTAACCCTTTCCACCACCGTTAACGGGGATGGGTATGGGGTGCATATTACAGAAAGAAAGAAGAACAAAGACGATCACAATATACAAGCACCGCGTCACGGCCGGTGTTCTCGCCCGTGACGGATCACAGCGCAGGGGCGTGACGGCCTCACCCTTTTTCTCTCTGTATTATACCCATCCCGTGGGCGGTGGTGTAAAGGGTTACAGAGGCACATAATCGGCCTCACCCGTGTTCAAATTAACGCCACAATAACACCTTACCTATGGTTTTCGTCGAGAACAGGACGTGAATACTGGTGATTAAGTTATCAGTCACTGATCAAGTATCACTGGCACTTCTACAATAAAAACATGAATGAAATTTCTGAAAATTAACAAAATCTCGATTATTGGTACGTTGAATTCGAATATTTTTTAATTAATATAACATCTTGATTTTTGTCAAACTAACAAAATTACAAAAGTACCTAATTATCACACTTAGTACCAAAAAATATCTAATAGCAAGAATTGTACTAAATTTAGTAAGAAAGCAAAAAGTTTGATAACCCTATGTATGAGCGGCTTAATGTTAAGTTCGTTTTGATTGTGAGAGAACGACTTAATCATCATAAGAGCACCATTACTGATGATTCGCTATGAGACTTACGTGAAACATTTTCAACATAATTACGGTCCAAGGTGGGCGTGTTTATTAAAGGTCCGCAATGTGAAAACATTTCTCTCAACTCTATCACGTTTTAAGTGGTCGTCTTTCACTGTAAAGTTTGCTCCGCACAAATAAGCTCAGCAAATGTTCACTTCCTGAGTGCCTTTGATGGGAGACTTAACAGTTGCGTCCGGAATGACTGAGGACTTTCAGCAAAATTTTTGTTAAAAATATATATATATTTTTTTTTCATTTGATGTTCTTGATATTTGATCCTATATTTTGAGATGTTATCGAACATATTTATTTTGAGACATTGTTGGATAGTTGGAGATTCATGCTAAGTGCAAGATAAATTATTTGCAATAATTTAAAAAAAAAATAAAATATGTCGTATATTATAGGAACTTTATAAAAGCTTTGTGATTTAATGACTGCTTAGAGGTCTTGGAGACAAAACGTCCTCAACCTATTCTCAATGGGTGAGATGCCGAGCTCTCTTGAACGCTGGAGTTGGGCGACTGATCTGAGTATCTCTAGTGGGTCATCTTGTGTAACCAAACCCGGCGCTATGGCAACCTAATGTCGCGTCCATGAGCCTAAATAAATACTCATTAAACTAATTCTCGATTCTCCCTTTTTTGTTGTATATCAAAAGATATTCCTAATACAGTATTAGAACCTGTATATACATTATTCCTGACTAAAAAAGTTTATTACAGAAAGCGCTAAGTCAGTACGACTATATAGGCCGGGACTAAAGTAAACTCTCAGTGTCGTACACTGAGAAATGGGATATAAACCTCTCAGTGTATATCTCCCTCCTGCCGTTAAATATTACTGACGTTGAGACAGGTAGTCATGAAGCTTCGCTTGAAGAATTCATTGCGAAGACTCTTCGTGTTTCTTAGAGCGAAGACAAGAAGGAAAAACTATATTACGCAACACTGCTCTATGTGAGCGGGCAACCTCGCACTGTTTAGCTTGCCAGGTATGGCAGAAGCGCACACAAAGAATTGTGAAACAGCTTGACCGTGAACACTATCCTTTGGGTCATCTTGATCAGTCTTTTCTAGATCAGCCTTGACTCGCCTGGAGAAAGGTTCAGTGGGGATATAAGGCAGTACCAGCTTCCTCCAGCAACACACTCCTCGACATTTTCACAGGTCCTCCTCTCAGACTCTCTCTCTCTTCACACAATGGATAAATATCTAGTGCTACTCTTCCTAGGTTAGTGCAGTGGAAAGGAGTCTCTTGTTATATATATATATATATATATATATATATATATAGATATTATATATATATATAGTATATATATATATATATATATATATATATATATATAAAGCAAGCTATTTTAAAGCATTATGATCTTTACTCTAATGTATTATGAGATTCGTGTTTCATTACTCCAAGTCATTAATTACTTTCTTGTAGCTCAAGTTTTTTTTCCTGTTCACATTCTCCCTCAGCCCTGATGAGAACATCAAAGGCTCAGCTTGGATACTTGCCGAGCGCTTCTCCTAGCTACTCCTATAAACCCTCCGGGATTGAGGTCATCTGTTTCCAGTCAAGAAATCGAAGACCCCGTAACCGCCCTGGCCGCCAATATTCCCGGGGGCGGCGTCCCTGGCCAACACTACCCGATCCTGGCCTCTGTGCCACAAACCGGTTTCTCCTGCCAGTCTCGGGAGTTCCCTGGTTACTTCGCCGACACCACTGACGAGGCCCGCTGCCAGGTCTTCCACATCGCCAGTTCGACGGCCGCCTCGACTCCTTCCTGTGTCCAACGGCACCGTCTTCAACCAGCAGTACTTCGTGTGTGACTGGTGGTTCAACGTCGACTGCGCCGCCCTCCGAGCAGTTCTTCGCTCGTCAACCTCCGAGATCGGCAAGATCCCCGAGGACGCAGATGCTTCCATCCGCAGTGACGCTGGGACGCTCAACCAGCTGTACAGCGTCCCAGAGCAGCGTCAAGCTTCCCCATCACCTCCCCCGCACCCTCACAGTTCTACAACAGACCCAACCGGCTCTAAATCTTCCCCAGCCACTTCCTCAAACCCCGTCACAAATGTACAACTGGCCTGATAGTCTCTTAACTACACCATCCACTTCAATGTGTTTTAGTGGCCCTAAAAGGCTCCATATATTCCAGAAGCTTAATGGGTTTGCTGTACATATGCTTTTTTATTATTGATATGAACAACTTATAATTAATATTTATATTCTAGCGATTATATTTTATAATGTGTAATATGTAAATAAATGTACTCTCAAATAAAAATCTTGCTAAGAATTTTATCTTATCTTAAGAGAGAGAGAGGAGAGAGAGAGAGAGAGAGAGAGAGAGAGAGAGAGAGAGAGAGAGAGAGAGAGAGAGAGAGAGAGAGAGACAGAGAGAGAGAGAGAGAGAGAGAGAGAGAGAGAGAGAGAGAGAGAGAGAGAGAGAGAGAGAGAGAGAGAGAGAGAGAGAGAGAGAGAGAGAGAGAGAGAGAGACAGAGAGAGAGAGAGAGAGAGAGAGAGAGAGGAGAGAGAGAGAGAGAGAGAGAGAGAGGAGAGAGAGAGAGAGAGAGAGAGAGAGAGAGAGAGAGAGAGAGAGAGAAGAGAGAGAGAGAGAGAGAGAGAGAGAGAGAGAGAGAGAGAGAGAGAGAGAGAGAGCGCGCGTGCCTCTTTTCATCTCCACTAATTTTCTGTTGGTGATCTTTTAGGAGAGTTTAAGCAAGCCATGTGCCACATCACTGTGTAAATTGGTTTAGTCAGCCCCCCAAGTGGAACGATCTGATTGCAGGATGACGTGGGCCTATTAAAAATTAGTAGTGAGGTAAGGGTGCAGCCAAATCTCTAGCTCGGCCACTGCCTGCCCAGGCAAGCAGATGAGAGCTTCTCGCAATTGATGCTGCACATCAGTAATGGACTTTGCGTACCGTTTTTTTATAACAAGAAATTTATTTTATAAAATAAGTTTAATTTTATCTAATTTAAAAATAATTAGCAAAACTTTTATCTATATTACATAATAATTATAAAAAATAATTTTATGTATTCAGCTGCCTACTGTAAATAAATTAAAAACATGTATTTAAAAGGCTAATTAGAGCTCATCATTGTCTGTATTACTTGCAGCTTTTTGTTGGTAATTGAATATAAAACAATAATAAATAACCTTACACTTATTTCACAGCCGGTAACGTTCGAACCTTATACGAGCAGTGCTCTACTCATTTCCTCTAATCTCACTTCTGTCAATGCTTCGCCCATGCCAGACCGTTCTCACAAACAAAGGTCAAATGCCCATTAATCCAACAGACAAGTCCGTTGGATTAATCAGTTTTAAGAATGGAAAAAACGGTTCACACACAGCCCGTCCTCAGACAAAGTGCATTCCATCCAGCGGTCGACCCCAAAGACGCATTCATCAATTTTAACATGCAGTTTATTGAAAATAGGAATTTCTCAAATATAAAAAAGAATTATTGTTATATATATATATTAGTATGCTGGTGCATATTTAGGCATTGGTTAAGTTAGGTTACTCAGTAAGCTATTGTGGTGGGTTTAATAACTCTCTAGAGGTTAAGAGACAATAATAATTTAAGCCCAACACCAAATCAAGTGTCAATTGCTCCACGGAAAAATTGCTCCGGCGTCTATATAGAATCATTCAGTAAGTTTTATTATGAGAAAGCCTATTGGTCACACATCAAAGTGTCTCTGATGGCGTATGCAATGTGTTGTTCAGGATTTCTTAATACTTATATGGGATATATATATATATAAGCGCTGTAATCAGAAAACGGTACAGTCTTATCACTATCGAGATTTTAAATATCATTTATTGGCACGAGGAAAAGAATGTTTCAATAACTGGTACTTGTGGGACGCTAAATTATTGATTTAAGTGTCTCACATCGCGAGCTATTAACGGGTACATGGGTGGGCTTCTCATTTTGTGAAGTATTAATTCGCAGACTATTTTATGCCGCTGTTTTTAATAATCGATGTGTTAAACTTTTGTATTTGTATTGCACGGTTGACAAAGAAAAATGCTCTGCACAAATATGTCTCGCTTTACCGTAGTCTGCACCATTACGACCTGCAACCTCCTTGCCTTAAACCACCATAACCTCCACCACTGTGGCCTGCACCACTATTACCTGTACCCCCATGCCTTGAATCACTATGACCTGCACCACCGTGGCCTGCACCACTATTACCTGCACCTCCATGCCTTGAACCACCATGACCTGCACTAACCGTGGCCTGCACCACTATTACCTGCTCCTCCATGCCTTGAACCACCATGACCTGCACCTCTATGCCTTGAACCACCATCTCCTGCATCACCGTGGCCTGCGCCACTATGACCTGCACTACCACACCTCACAGCCTACATCGCCATGCCCTGCACTCGCGTGACCTCCTTCCATGGTTACCAATGACGCTTGTGGAAACCTTAGTCTGCGCTAAAGCTAACAAGATTGCAAAAATAAGTTTGTGGTTTTTGGGTACACATTCTGCACCTTCTCTCTCTCTCTCTTCTTTTGGTAATCACTTTCCTCTCTCTCTCTCTCTTATAGCCTCCCAGTTGTCAGAGAGCTAGCACGCTCTCGCCTTACAGGATACAATGGTACACAATTCAGTACACTAACAAACTGCACCACCTGGCGCACCGTGTCCAGTCACTCCTCGTCTGGGATGCCTATATAGACTTAACAATGGTCTACGGTCCTCCTGCCAAACGTAATTCGTCTCCTGAATTAATGTCCGCTAACTAATCTCCATCCTTAGCTTCCCATTTATCTTCTCCGGAAACCTGTTTTTGGCAAGAACAAACTTTTTTAAATAAGGTGATGATGGAGATTAATTAGGCTTCGCTGGTTACCAACAACCGGATTTTATTCCCTATTTATGTAATGATATTTAATCTTATTACAATTATAGTAAGTTCACTAGTGCAACGCGTTTTCCACAACGTGATCTAAAATTACTTATAATTGCATATAATTATATGTAATGGTTCCATTACTGCTTTACTATTGACTCATTTAAATTCAGCTGTAATTATGTCTCAAAATTATTTCTTTTGTTTCTATGTAAGTAGAAGAAAGTTTAAGTTAGACGAGCAAGGTAATTATTTATCTTAGCCAACTACAAACTTTAATGGACAACTATATCCTGTGTGCCGCAGTGAATATATTTAAATACTAAATTGAAATTCGTGTTGGTTGGGCGGCTGGGGTTCAACGGCCACAAATAAGACTGTCACATGGAAGGTGAAACTTGCGATAGGATGTACACTGAGAGGTGTACCGGCGTCCCGGTGTATACCCACCGAGTTACTTTAGTCATGGACTATGTTTAGGGGATACAAATACTGGTTGATCAATAAGCTATTGTGGTGGTGTGAATAACTTTCCCGTGGTTAATAGGCCTACAATCCAACACCATATATCAAATGGTCATAAAAGTATTTGTGTACGTCTGGTACCCATACTACTTGTGTAAAGGAGGAAATGTAGATGTTTATCTCTCAGAATGTTTGGTAATATGTTTATTGTAGTGAAGTGTTTATATGTATGTATTAACACGATGTACTGACGGGGTGAGAATAGCTTGAGCTAACCTCATCCCTTTGTGTGTATTTTACCTCAATAAACTTATTTCATCTTCAATTTCAATTCAATATATCAAATTGGAGGACGAGACTGTTGGGCAGCGTTTCCTTACGCCTTAATGCAGCTATTCACCTAGCAGTAAATAGGTATCTGGAAGTTAGGCACTGTTATTGGTTGCATTTTGAAATGTATTTATTTATATATACAAGAGTTCTCACATTCTTGTACAGCCACCAGCACGCATAGCGTTTCGGGCAGGTCCTTAATCCTAATTTTCCCGGGAATACGACCCGCCAAATCGTGTAACAACCAGGGATCCATGAGTAGTTGGACTAAGGGGACTTTTCGCCTCATACTTCTCTTCACTAAGTAGGAAACAGGCCATCCGGGCATTAAGCAAACTATTGATGATTGTATTTTGGAGGTCAAACTTCGGCCTACCAAGACCACGATATTAGGCTTTCTGTTCCCGGGCCATGATTTTTTTTATGTAAGGTGCAGTTTCCATATAACTTTATCTTCCCGATGAATGTATAATGAGAAACCATGTCCAGCGGCCCTTCGGGAAGAGGAAGCCAGTGGCTTGCTGCTGGTACTCTTCCCTACGAGTTTCACTTGCAGGTAACATCATAAATGTATACGGTACATACATTTCTTCTCTATATCTGATGATATAGAGAAGAAAAATATTGTCGTTACATACAAGTCTCTTAATTAACCTCTTGTATATGGTGGTAGTGGTGGGCTTAAGGCCACCACTATTGGGGCCTAAATCATGCTATTGTGATTTCTGTGTGTAAGGAAGTAAGGGCGAAGAGGTAGAACAGCTTATTGATAGAGCTCGGGAGCATGGGGGGAATAGTGCAAAATCCCTGGTTTGTGTCTCGGAGAGGCTGCAGGATCCGAGTAAGGTCAGTAGAACTTCCGGTTGCAATTCTTTTACCAAGTCGTAGCTCAGTCGATTAAGGCAGCGTCTGGGAGCCTCTCGTGCCTAGGGAACCCTGATCCCTAGGCACGACAAAATCTTTATAGCGCGTTTCCTTTAGCCTGATGCCTCTGTTTCCCTACCAGTTGGGAGTTAGGCAACTGTTGTGGGCTGCAACCTGAGGAAGGCCAGTAGTTGGCGTAGGAGGCAACCTCGCTAAGCTTGCTGTCATGAAGCTTCTTCAACGCTTTCTGTCCCCTACAACGGGAATTATGGAATGATAAAATTAACTATCACTGCATAAGATAACAGCTTGTAAACAATACCTAACAATCACTCATACTAAATAATCACTCACACTGAACAATGACACACACTAACTATGACTCGCACAACAATCGCACTAAACAACCACTCACACTAAACAATCCTCACACTAAATAATCACTCATACTCCGAAACCACTGGTTCATATTCCCGAAACTCTATGTGTGCTAGTGAGCTGTACAAGAATGTAAGAACTCTTGTATATATAAATAAATAAATAAATTAATATTCTTGTTGTAAATGGATCATAGTGGCATCCGTAGGGACACGTAGACTCGCAATGACCAAAGGTGAAGACTAGATAACAGAAAGTGAGAATTAATATTGGTGATGACTGCAACCACCACCGTTTCAAAATGTTCATACTATTCAATCATTAACCATTGTAACGGATGAATACTTCGGCAACTCACATAGGCCATTTTGACCCAATTTATACTACTACTAAAATATGTATGAGGAACAACTTACACGAGGATTTGATTACTTAGCAATTATAAATTTACTTTTCTTTCACTTCGAAAAATCCGGTTTAGTAACTCGAGGTGGGACACAATAGGTTCTTACGCGGGAACTGAGAGCTTATCATAACAAAAATTTACCAAATCTCCGCGCAGCGCCAGTTTAAGCGAACATGCAGTACTGGAGAGAACGGTACTACTGGAGGGAGGGGAGTTATGAGGGGGAAAGCGCCCAGCCATTATGACTATATAACACTTGGGAGGATCAGGATAAGGATTTGGGATGGACGGGGGGAAGGAATGGTGCCCAACCACTTGGACGGTCGGGGATTGAAGGACGTCCTGTATGAACGCGAGAAACCGTCGCTCTAAAACCGTCCAGCCCAGTGGTTGGGCAGGGTAACTAGTGGGGAGAGAACGAGAATAGTGGGAAGCAAATGGTCTAGTGGTAGAGAACGGAATAGTGGGAAGCAATGGTACTAGTGGTAGAGAACGGAAAATAGTAGGAAGCAATGGTACTAGTGGTAGAGAACGGAATAGTGGGAAGCAATGTACTAGGTGTAGAGAACGGAAATAGTGGGAAGCAATGGTACTAGTGGTAAGAACGGAAAATAGTGGGAAGCAATGGTACTAGTGGTAGAGAACGGAAATAGTGGGAAGCATTGGTATTTAGTTGGGACTGGAAGAGAACGCAAGCTGTTTTGCGGAAACAGTGTTAGTTGTAGTAGGGGAAAGAGGGCAATGTCCTGTAGTGGAAGGAAACTACAGTAGTGGGGAAAGGGAACTTGTACTAGTGGAAAAAGAAACCACAGGAATGATAGAACGTGAGTGTGGAGAGGAACGGCTGTGGAAGGATAGAAAAGGCAGTTGTGGCAAGGAACGGAAAATATAATTGTAAAAATAAATGAAACTAATGATATAAACGTTTAAAACTACAAATATTTGTTATTTAAAATAAAAGAAGAGAGACAGAATCAGTCGATTTCTCACAACTATGTCACAGGCAAATTTCTTAATTCTTTTCTTCTTTGCACAAAATAAAGCAATATTACCAGGCTACAAAACATTTAATATACGTAATATTTTCAACCAATGAAAAAAATTGTTTTTATAGTTACATATTAACAAAATAATCCAATGTCTTCATCGAATACCTCAAATTTAAATATAAATAAGTTTACACACTGGAGCCAAATTATATTATAAAGATATTGTAATTTGCTTCCAGTGTGTGTAGACTGGAAAAGCGGCCATCCTGAACATAAAATTCTGTACACAATAGTCACGGTCCATTTCCTCTCTCTGTTGACTAAGATTCAACAAAAGGCTTGTAACTCTCCGTTATAAAAAAAAAAAAGTGTGGTATTTATGCAACTTGCTGAGGAGAAAAGAATTGGACGATCGATTCGTGATATAATGTAGACCTTTATATCATAACGGCTTTAATTTAAATCACCTTTTTTTTTTTAACTGATGTTATAATTCTCATTCTTCGGGACAGGAAGCCTATATTTAAGCTTATGGAGATTTCCAAAGGCCAACTATTATAAGTTTCCCTGCGATACAACCCACAAGTCTTTGCAGGATTGTGAATCTTCCTTCGTTAGTTATGGAGACTTCTTTCTCAAGATGCTGAGCATCTTTCATGGGTTGTGGCTTCTTTCATGGGTACTGAGGCTTTCTTCATGGGTTGCGAGGATTCATTCATGGGTTCTGAGACTTCCTTCATGAGTTCTGAGGCTTCCTTCAGGGTTGTGAGGCTTCCTTCATGGATTGTGAGTTATTTTTAAATGTATTGTAAGACTTAATTCATTCATTTGTTGTGAGGCTCCATTAACGGGTTGTGAGACTGTCCTTCGTGGATTGTGAAGCTTTCTTCATGGGTTGTGAAGGTTCATCATGATTTGTGGCTTCATTCATGTGTTGTGAGGCATCATTATGGCATCAATCCAAGGTTGATAGGCTTCATTTGTGAGTTGTGAGGTTTCAGTTTTGGGTTGGAAGGTTTCTTCATGAGTTGTGAGGCTTCATTCATTGGGTTGTGAAGTTTATTCCTGGTTTTCATTGCTATCTTTCCCGGATTGTGAGGTCCCTTAATTATTATGAAACTTCTTTCACAGATCCTCTTTAAGCAGTAACCCGTAAGCGCAGTGGTAAAACACTCGTCAGGCGCTTCGCGAGCGATTTGGTCTGGGTTCGAATCCTGGCTAGAGGGTTGACTGGGCGCCAATCCTTAACTGTAGCCTCTGTTCACACAGCAGTGAATGGGTACCTGGTTGTTTAGCGATTTGGCGGGTTGAATTCCGGGGAAAATTAGGATTATTAAGGACCTGTCCCGAAACGCTGTGGCGCGCTATTGGCTTTACAAGAATGTAAGAACTCTTGTATATATAAAATAAATAAAAAAAGTCGGAAGTGTCAGGATTACATTCTGACTCCTACGACGATTTTTTGTCACTTGGCTACATCTTACCTACATATTTTTAAAACAAAAATTTCAAACCAAATTATTTTCTTATAGTCATATACACCATTAATCACTGATTGGGGGGGGGGGGAAATAAGATCGATTTCCTGATATTCATACTATGGTTTGTAGTAGGATCAAGCAGCCTAACCTACCACAACTTCTCAAGCCCCGCCTCTTTCTCAAAATAAATGGATAACCTATAATATTTTTTAAATATTTCACATCGCTGGGCTCCTCCCACCAGTGGACCACCCACATGCCAATGGTAGACTATTATATTACTTTTATACGCGAAAGATATACAGACGGACATAAATAGCGAAAAGGTAGAGAGAAGCCTTCAATGACAGACAGAATGAGAAAGAGCCATAGACAGGGAGACATACAGACATATACGGAGACAGACAGACAGATACACAGACAAATATAAGCCAGCACAGAGCCGGGTCGACTAAAGCAAAGATAGAAACAGGAAGACAAAACAGAAGAACGCTGACAGACAACCTCACACAAACAGGCAAAACAGTGGCAAAACACAGAGAAAGACAGAGACAATAGACTAAGACAGACAGGGAAAGAGGGGGGGGGGGATGTTCAATAGAAGGAAGAGGAGACGGAATAAGAGAGGAGATGGTGGGAGATTTGGGGAGGAGGGCGGAGAAGGGCGAAAATTTCGATTTGGAGAAGGGAAGAATGGGCAGCAGACAGAGAGGGGGGAGGGATATGGGATAGGGAAAAGATGACCTGAGAAAGGATGAAGATGAGGAGAAGGAAGAGAGAAAAACCAGGAAATACCCTGCTACCCCTCCCCCTCTTCCCCTTCCTCAAGTAGATATTGACAAAACAACTAACACACCCTGTTGTATAGAAATGGGTCCAAGATGGATTGGATAATTGATTTCCTTCATTTATTAGGCCACCCCGTACCCCATTCCGTGTTCGGAAGGTGGATCCAAATACCTATTCCCCCGGGGGCGGCCGTGGATCCTATTTTTTATATTTATTTATATGCCCGAAACGCTTTGCGTAATAGTGGCTTAGGCATTGTAGGTACTAGCTCTTCTATATAATCTATCAATTTTTTGTAAAATCTCTGTATGTATGTAACCTTACCTGAATAAACATTTATTTATTATTTATTTATTGATTTATTTATTTATTCTAGTATTTATTTATTTATTTTATTTATTATTATACTTGAGAGGGCATACTCTCCAACACTATATCGGTGATTACCCTGTTATCACCTGACTTCATACCAAATGGCATGAGGTACTTTGATTTCTGTAATTACTTCATACACTCAGGAATATTGGAAGATATTCTTGTGCTGTACCCAGATTTTGCCAGTGGGGGGGCTAATAGATCAGCGCTTACATATTTGTTGTTCTCTCCTGATTCCATGTATGACTGGCCATCCTGTAGAGTGAGGATGTTTATTTGATGAGCTTGTAGCTGGTTTTTGATCTACACTGTGTGGTCCTTCATACAGAATAGGGAAGCAGCACATTGTTGTGCATACCAAAGCATGTTAAAAATACATTGTTTGAGAGGAGTCTTAAAGAAAACTGGTAAGAGTAATTATAATATAATGTTTCCATGATTCAGTGTTTACCTCTTGTGAAAATCGTGAAGTTGTTGTTTAGTCAGAGTTGATTTTTTTTTATTGAGGCTTGGTATTTTCTCCCCTTGATTCCATGTATGTACTAACCATCCTGTGAGATGGGAGTATTAGATGAACGTATAGCTAGTTTTTTTATCTACACTGTGTAATATTCCATATAGAATAGGGTAGCAGCACATTGCTGTGTATACCTAAGTTTCTTAATAAAAAAAATAAGTAATAAAGATGTTAAATTATACCTTGTATTATTACCAGTATTATCCTTATTAAATCATGTTAACCATGGGTAATTAAGATCTCATGTTGTTATGTAATAGTCATATTTCTTTTGAATCATTCATTAAATTGTGCATTATGTCTTAATTTTTTTCACTTCTTTGCATACACTGTTTCAGTACAAAAAGCTAGCATAAAACATAAACCAGTAATATTTCTTTCATTGATATTTGTTATTTAAATAACTGCATCAGTATTTTTACAGCTTTGATATCCCCAGAGTCAAACTTAATCTATGTAAACACTATGCAAATAAAGGGACCTAGTCTATGGAACTCACCTTTCTAATGAGTTGAAAAGCTGTCCAACATTTTGCCTCATTCAAAAACAAAACCAAAAAGTACCTAATTTCATCTTCATAGTTTCCTACCTTGTGCTTTATTCAAAATTCTATATTTCCCTCATTTTTCATTCCTATATTTGCCCTTCCTATATTTGACTATATTTATTCTATATTTGCCTCATTGAAAAAAAGACAAAAAGTTCCTAATTTCATCTTCATAGTTTCCTACCCTGTGCTTTAAAATTGCACTGTATCTAGTGCTACCCAGTCCCCCAATTTTTTATATACCTATTCCAAACAACCTTTACCATTGTGATCATTGCTGTCTTAAAAAAAAAAAATGTTATTCAGGTAAGGTACATACATACATACAAGAAATTTTCCAAAATTTGATCGATTTATAGATAGAGTTAGTACATACTCTATACATGCAGTATACTATACATACTCTATACATGCAGTCTCCGTGGTGTAGCGGTAATAACAGTCTCCGTGGTGTAGTGGTAAGACACTCGCCTGGCGTTCCGCGATGCGCTATGTCATGGGTAGGATTTTACTGGCGGGGAGGATTTACTGGGCGCAAATTCCTTAACTGTAGCCTCTGTTTTTAACGCAACAGTAAAATGTGTACTTGGATGAAAAAACGATTCTTCGCGGCAGGGGACTCGTATTCCCAGGGACCATAGGATAAGGGACTTGCCCGAAACGCTACGCGTACTAGTGGCTGTACAAGAATGTAACAACTCTTGTATATATCTCAAAAAAAAAAAAAAAATACAATGCCTAAAGCCACTATTACGCAAAGCGTTTCGGTCTTCTTATATTTGCTATCAAAATGCTGTATTGTGCCTATTAATTTTTGTTAAATTACAAATCAAACTGTCAATGCAATCAATCAGCTACTGGTGTGCTTTAATATACCTACTAATCTCTCTCATCTCATTTTTTTTTCTTGCAAATATACCTGTAAACATTTTACAATTTTTTTCTAGAATTTTACCTACTTAAAATTATCTGTTAGGTTAAGGACCTTCCCGAAACGTCTGCGCGTACTAGTGGCTTTACAAGAATATAAACACCATTCTATGTATCCTCACAAACCCCAGTGTACCTCTCGTATGTATATAAATAAATAAATAAATTATTTATTGTTACACAGCCAAATTGTGTAACAGGAAGAGGTCTTGGACCCCCTACTTCCCACTCTCTTTTTAACATAATAGTCCATACAGTCATAATTATAGGTTTTAAGGATTCAATGAGAGAAGTTTTTGAAGTTTTTTACCCTTTCTACCTAACATCATTTGTGCAGTGGGGCACTTGGTGATGGTAAATGCTCCCACCAGCCACCTTCTCTCATATTTCATGTCCACCGGTGTTTATTTACTTAATAACTACTCGTATAAAATCTTGTTATTATAAAAACTAATTCTAATATCATAAAAAACATATTTACTACAAGTTTCAAGCAGAGAATGCAAATATAACTAACACGAAGGACTCCTCTTCACGAGATTCGCCAACTAATAACCTTTGTTTATATAAAATCGATCTTCCGTGTTGTGTAGTAGAGAAAAATTTAGTTATATCCAGTTTACGTAAAGCTACGAGTGGTCGACAGCACTCTTAGCTGACGGAGCAAACTTCCGAAGGTTTTCCTTCTTAATGTGCCTACCTGAATACAGACGTAGCCGCCACGAAGGCGCTAAGAAGGGAAAACATTCGTAAGTACCTTTGTGAATCTGGCCCCAGGGTGGCGTAGCCTAGTCAAGGCCCTTTCAGCCCTTTCTCATGGCAGCTTTCTCTACTGATAATTAACCTAATCAAACAGAAGCCAATTTGACTTAGAGTAGCCAGCTAAGTCTCGTTTAACTCAGCCTAGTTTAACGCAGTCTATCCTAACCCAGCAAATATGTAGCGGAATGAATAGCGAACGTTATTTTTCTTTATATACGAGAGTTCTTACATTCTTGTAGAAGCCACTACTAGCACGCATAGTGTTTCTCGCAGGTCCTTAATCTTAATTTTCCCCTGTTTAACTGTTTCTCCAATTGTTTAACAACCAGGTACCCAATCACTACTGAGTGAACAGAGGCGTAGAGTTAAGGATTGGTGCCTAAGTTAGTCCTCCCCGGCCAGGATACGAACCCAGGACAAGTCGGTCGCGAATCGCGGGGCGAGTGTATTACCACTGCGCCACGGGGAATATGTTAGAACGTTATTCATGTAATGTTATTTATGTTATAATTAGATGGGGTACCCTGCAGTGCCCGGGATCCCTTCTCCCTCACCCTCTTGCCCCTCTTCTCTCTCTCTCTCTCTCTTTTCCCTTTCCCAATTTCCATTAAACATCTGACCAAAAATTCGCCCTAAATCCCCAAGGCTCTGGCCCATTGACAACGTCTGAACAAACAATGTCACTTCCCACAGCTTCAGGGCCGGGCTGTTTACACAGTAACCGGAGCAAATGAACTCTGTTGATCTTTGTTAAACAGCATACAAAGGTACTAGTTGTCAGCGCAAGTTGCACAGCTGACATGTTTAGAATGTATAACTAATGCCACAGCAGCGTCAGAATCGCTATAAATCGATTGCTTAGCGAGCTTAGGGGAGTATATCTGGAATACGTGGGTTTTGCGGCTTACATGCTGGGGTTTCCTGGCTCTATGTGGGTTTCTAAATAGGTTTGTCTCTACCTGGGCTTCATTTCCTACATGGATCTCTGGCACCTTTTACAGTCGCAGAGAAAAAAAAAAGAATCACGAATTCATACATTAATGTGGGTATTGCAGTATTTAGCAACGACAAAACAAAAACAAACTCCACAGAGAGAAATATGGCAACACTTCGTGAGTTGCGCTCGAAACTGTTCCTCTCTATTGCCCAGGGGCCAGATTCACGAAGCAGTTACGCAAGCACTTACGAACGAGTACATCTTTCCTCAATCTTTGACGGCTTGGTTTACATTTATTAAACAGTTTACAAACATGAAAACTTGCCAATCAACTGTTGTAATCGTTATAAACAGCCTCCTGGTGCTTCAGAGCGTATTAACTGTTTAATAATTGTAAACAAAGCCGCCAAAGATTGAGAAAAGATGGAAAGGTTTGTAAGTGCTTGCGTAACTGCTTCATGAATCTGGCCCCTGGTAATGCTGCCCTGTGTCTTGCGTGACAGTGAATACCAGCATTATCCTCACTTTAATAAGACTTAATCGAAATCCTCAGATTAGGCAAAATTGTAATTAATTTTGTCAATAAAAGATGTTAATAATAATGCAATATTCGCGCATCTATTCATATCACAACTATGGTATCTGTGCCTGAGGTGAATGGCCATTCAACGTACCTAAAGTGCAACCCATCCTCCGAATTGACAGTACGATTTAATACTAGGTGTAATAATAACACTCTTACTGTTATTAACAGTGCATAATTGCACTTATGGGGCTATTACATTTACCCAACTCCCTCCCCCGAATTAATTCTCCTCGTTTTTTGTTAAGAAACTCAGAATTTTAAGATGAAGTTTCAATTTCAGATTGCTATACACAAGTTTCAAATATGAGGAATTTATTTTTTAGGTTTATTAAACAATACAGATTTTATACAAAATTTTAAAATATCCTGAGTTACTTTACAATTTATTGATATATTTTAGTTTTGTTTTATTAGTTTTATAAAACTGTAATATCAATATAGCTATAGGTTAAGAACTAATTTTAATTAAGAAGCAATAAAATTATTATTTTTAAAAACTAAGACGGTTAGGTGAGGTCGTGGTTTTCTATTCAGTTTTTTAGGTAAACTCAAATATTCACAATATATTTGACTGATTTATTACTAAGTGAAAATAAGTACAATTCCTAACTGCTATGAATAGTACATAATTGCACTTATTTGTCTTCTTACACTTACCACCCAATTTTTGGAAGACGGGCTGCAAAATTACCTTCAACCCCCCCTAACAACTCAACACAAATTTTGTGAGATGGGAATATTAGTTAAACTTATAGCAAGTTGTTTAGTGACAGTTGATTTGTTTTTGAATTGAGGCTGGTATTTTTTCCTCTGATTCCATTTATGACTGACCATCCTGGGAGATGGGAATATTCGATGAAATTATAGCTAGTTTTTTTTTAACTACACTGTGTAATCTTTCATAAACAATAGGGAAGCAGCACATTACTTTGTATACCTAAGCTTGTTAATAAAAATATAAAACACAAATTAGCAATTCAGTTAAAATAATAACAAATGCAAGGCCCAGACAGCACTCGGCTCCCTTACTGAAATTTTGTAATATGTTAAATATTGCATCACTGCGTATCCTCTCAAGTGTACTGTACATGTATAAAACACTGCAGTGTAATGCTAATCCTGACCTTATGCGCTTCCTAGTAGGCTGTAAAAGGACCCACGGGCACCACACGAAAAATATCTATTTGATATCCCAAGAGTGCGACTTAATTACGTCAGAATAATTAAAGGCTTTGCAAATCAAGGGTCCCAAACTATGGAATGCCCTCCCAAATCATACCTGGTTGATACCTGCTTGATGGGGTTCTGGGAGTTCTTCTACTCCCCAAGCCCGGCCCGGGGCCAGGCTCGACTTGTGAGAGTTTGATCCACCAGGCTGTTGCTTGGAGCGGCCCGCAGGCCCACAGCCCGGCTGATCCGGAACTTCTCTTAGAAAACAGTTCAGTTTTATCTTGAAGATGTCCACGGTTGTTCCGGCAATATCTCAATATTTCGGCAATCACATTGAAGAATATCCTTCTCTCAACCAGTATAAAGGAGAAACTTAAACACTCATTATGTATGAATGTAACAGCATGATTAATATAATAACCAACCATACTCATGTGGCCTGACAGCTGAGTGGACAGCTCTTCGGATTCGTAAGTCCTGGGGTTCCGGGTTCGATCTCCGGTGCAGGCAGAGACGAATGGGCAGAGTTTCTTTCACTCTGATACACCTGATGACCTAGCAGTAAAATGGGCACATGGGAGTTAGACAGCTGCTACGGGCTGCTTCCTGGGAGTGCGTAACAATAAGGAGGCCTGGTCGAGGACCGGGCCGCGGGGACACTATGCCCCGAAATCATCTCAAGACAACCTCTTCACACCCTGCATGCCAACCTGGGAGAGGGCAGCACCTCCTGGTTGACCTGGGAGAGGGCAGCACCTCCTGGTTGACCTGGGAGAGGGCAGCACCTCCTGGTGGACCTGGGAGAGGGCAGCACCTCCTGGTGGACCAGGGAGAGGGCAGCACCTCCTGGTGGACCTGGGAGAGGGCAGCACCTCCTGGTGGACCAGGGAGAGGGCAGCACCTCCTGGTGGACCTGGGAGAGGGCAGCACCTCCTGGTGGACCTGGGAGAGGGCAGCACCTCCTGGTGGACCAGGGAGAGGGCAGCACCTCCTGGTGGACCAGGGAGAGGGCAGCACCTCCTGGTGGACCTGGGAGAGGGCAGCACCTCCTGGTGGACCAGGGAGAGGGCAGCACCTCCTGGTGGACCTGGGAGAGGGCAGCACCTCCTGGTGGACCTGGGAGAGGGCAGCACCTCCTGGTGGACCAGGGAGAGGGCAGCACCTCCTGGTGGACCAGGGAGAGGGCAGCACCTCATGGTGGACCTGGGAGAGGGCAGCACCTCCTGGTGGACCTGGGAGAGGTCAGCACCTCCTGGTGGACCTGGGAGAGGGCAGCACCTCCTGGTGGGCCAGGGAGAGGGCAGCACCTCCTGGTGGACCTGGGAGAGGGCAGCACCTCCTGGTGGACCAGGGAGAGGGCAGCACCTCCTGGTGGACCTGGGAGAGGGCAGCACCTCCTGGTGGACCAGGGAGAGGGCAGCACCTCCTGGTGGACCTGGGAGAGGGCAGCACCTCCTGGTGGACCTGGGAGAGGGCAGCACCTCCTGGTGGACCTGGGAGAGGGCAGCACCTCCTGGTGGACCTGGGAGAGGGCAGCACCTCCTGGTGGACCTGGGAGAGGGCAGCACCTCCTGGTGGACCTGGAAGAGGGCAGCACCTCCTGGTGGACCAGGGAGAGGGCAGCACCTCCTGGTGGACCTGGGAGAGGGCAGCACCTCCTGGTGGACCTGGGAGAGGGCAGCACCTCCTGGTGGACCTGGGAGAGGGCAGCACCTCCTGGTGGACCTGGGAGAGGGCAGCACCTCCTGGTGGACCAGGGAGAGGGCAGCACCTCCTGGTGGACCTGGGAGAGGGCAGCACCTCCTGGTGGACCAGGGAGAGGGCAGCACCTCCTGGTGGACCAGGGAGAGGGCAGCACCTCCTGGTGGACCAGGGAGAGGGCAGCACCTCCTGGTGGACCTGGGAGAGGGCAGCACCTCCTGGTGGACCAGGGAGAGGGCAGCACCTCCTGGTGGACCTGGGAGAGGGCAGCACCTCCTGGTGGACCAGGGAGAGGGCAGCACCTCCTGGTGGACCTGGGAGAGGGCAACACCTGGTGGACCTGGGAGAGGGCAGCACCTGGTGAACCTGGGAGAGGGCAGCACCTCACCCTCTGGTGCCTCCCGGTTGGTCATCTGGTCAACCAGGCTGTTGGACGCAGCTGCTCGCAGCCTGACATGTGAACCATAGCCTGGTTGATCAGGTAGGGATATTATGGTTCGGGGGTTATTAAGGGGGTTATTATTCCTGGGGGGTTATTAAGGCCTGTCAACCTCTGGGGGGTTATTAAGGCCTGTCAACCTCTGGGGGTTATTAAGGCCTGTCAACCTCTGGGGGTTATTAAGGCCTGTCAACCTCTGGGGGGGTTATTAAGGCCTGTCAACCTCTGGGGGTTATTAAGGCCTGTCAACCTCTGGGGGCTTATTAAGGCCTGTCAACCTCTGGGGGGTTATTAAGGCCTGTCAACCTCTGGGGGGTTATTAAGGCCTGTCAACCTCTGGGGGGTTATTAAGGCCTGTCAACCTCTGGGGGTTATTAAGGCCTGTCAACCTCTGGGGGTTATTAAGGCCTGTCAACCTCTGGGGGGGTTATTAAGGCCTGTCAACCTCTGGGGGTTATTAAGGCCTGTCAACCTCTGGGGGGTTATTAAGGCCTGTCAACCTCTGGGGGGTTATTAAGGCCTGTCAACCTCTGGGGGGTTATTAAGGCCTGTCAACCTCTGGGGGTTACTAAAGCCTGTCAACCTCTGGGGGGTTATTAAAGCCTGTCAACCTCTGGGGGTTATTAAAGCCTGTCAACCTCTGGGGGGTTATTAAAGCCTGTCAACCTCTGGGGGGTTATTAAGGCCTGTCAACCTCTGGGGGTTATTAAAGCCTGTCAACCTCTGGGGGTTATTAAAGCCTGTCAACCTCTGGGGGGTTATTAAAGCCTGTCAACCTCTGGGGGTTATTAAAGCCTGTCAACCTCTGGGGGGTTATTAAAGCCTGTCAACCTCTGGGGGGTTATTAAAGCCTGTCAACCTCTGGGGGGTTATTAAGGCCTGTCAACCTCTGGGGGTTATTAAAGCCTGTCAACCTCTGGGGGTTATTAAAGCCTGTCAACCTCTGGGGGGTTATTAAAGCTAGTCAACCTCTGGGGGGTTATTAAGGCCTGTCAACCTCTGGGGGGTTATTAAGGCCTGTCAACCTCTGGGGGGTTATTAAGGCCTGTCAACCTCTGGGGGTTATTAAAGCCTGTCAACCTCTGGGGGGTTATTAAGGCCTGTCAACCTCTGGGGGGTTATTAAAGCCTGTCAACCTCTGGGGGTTATTAAAGCTAGTCAACCTCTGGGGGTTATTAAGGCCTGTCAACCTCTGGAGGTTATTAAGGCCTGTCAACCTCTGGGGGTTATTAAGGCCTGTCAACCTCTGGAGGTTATTAAGGCCTGTCAACCTCTGGGGGTTATTAAGGCCTGTCAACCTATGGAGGTTATTAAGTCCTGTCAACCTCTGGGGGTTATTAAGGCCTGTCAACCTCTGGGGGTTATTAAGGCCTGTCAACGTCTGGGGGGGTTATTAAGGCCTGTCAACCTTTGGGGGTTATTAAGGCCTGTCAACGTCTGGGGGGGTTATTAAGGCCTGTCAACCTCTGGGGGTTATTAAGGCCTGTCAACGTCTGGGGGGGTTATTAAGGCCTGTCAACCTCTGGGGGGTTATTAAAGCCTGTCAACCTCTGGGGGTTATTAAAGCTAGTCAACCTCTGGGGGTTATTAAGGCCTGTCAACCTCTGGAGGTTATTAAGGCCTGTCAACCTCTGGGGGTTATTAAGGCCTGTCAACCTATGGAGGTTATTAAGTCCTGTCAACCTCTGGGGGTTATTAAGGCCTGTCAACCTCTGGGGGTTATTAAGGCCTGTCAACGTCTGGGGGGGTTATTAAGGCCTGTCAACCTTTGGGGGTTATTAAGGCCTGTCAACGTCTGGGGGGGTTATTAAGGCCTGTCAACCTCTGGGGGTTATTAAGGCCTGACAACGTCTGGGGGGGTTATTAAGGCCTGTCAACCTCTGGGGGTTATTAAGGCCTGTCAACGTCTGGGGGGGTTATTAAGGCCTGTCAACCTCTGGGGGTTATTAAGGCCTGTCAACGTCTGGGGGGGTTATTAAGGCCTGTCAACGTCTTGGGGTTATTAAAGCCTGTCAACCTCTGGGGGGTTATTAAGGCCTGACAACCTCTGGGGGGTTATTAAGGCCTGTCACCCTCTGGGGGTTATTAAGGCCTGTCAACGTCTGGGGGGTTATTAAGGCCTGACAACCTCTGGGGGGTTATTAAGGCCTGTCAACGTCTGGGGGGTTATTAAGGCCTGTCAACGTCTGGGGGGTTATTAAGGCCTGTCACCCTCTGGGGGGTTATTAAGGCCTGTCAACCTCTGGGGGGGTTATTAAAGCCTGTCAACCTCTGGGGTTATGACCACTAAAGCTTACTAACCATTGTGTATGTCTGGAAAAACCGACATCCTTTTTCACTTTTTGCCTTAAAATTGCACTGTATCAATTGCTACCCAATCTCCCAACCTTTATGTTCCCAATTTGAACATCTTTTCCATTGTGATCATTGCTGTTTTCTTATATGTGCTGCCAATCTGTTGTATGGTGTTTATAAATCTTGTTTATCTGTATCTTTTGCTACCCAGTCTCCCAATCTTTATGTACCCAATCTGAACATCTTTACCATTGTGATCATTGCTGTCTTATATGTGCTGTCAATCTGCTGTTTGGTGTCTATTAATCTTGTTTAAATTACTAATCAAGCTGTCAATGTAATCAATCAGAGCTTTAATATACCTACTTATCTCTCTCATCTCATTTTTCTCTTGTAATGTATCTTTATCATTTATCAATTCTGATTGAAATTACCTACTTAAAATTATCTGCTAGATTAAGGACCTGCCCGAAACGCTGCGCGTACTAGTGGCTTTACAAGAATGTAAATACTGTACTATCCAATGTATTCTCACAAACCCAATGTACCTTCTTGTATATATATAAATAAAAAAAAATAAAAAAATAAAATCTTAGTCGCAATATGCAGATAATTGCGCTGCTGTTCTTGTACTAATCCATTAAACAATACTAACACAAATTAATTTAGTTACTCGTTCAAAGAAAACTAGATTACAGTGAAATTTTCCCTAAAACTTCGGATATTATTACCACATCACCAGAAAAATAATACTAAAATATCAACAATCACTAAAGACCCCAGTCCAGCATAATAAACAATAAAAAAACTTTTTTCTGTGACTGGATCAAATAAAACAATAAATAATATAAACGGCTCTCTAATTTTCGTCCATAAATGGGCTGAAAATTTAACCGGTTCTAGTGACGTCACTAGGCCGGGAAGAGGCCATTCTATAACTAGCAAATAGGAAATGTAGATGTTTATCTCTCAGAATGTTTGGTAATATGTTTATTGTTTGTGATGTGTTTATATGTATGTATTAACACGTTGTACTGAGCCTCAAGTTTCCGAAATTTAGTTGATGTTCCCGGAACATTACTGCCCTCAGGCTGCTCAAAGGCAGTCCAAGTTGGTAATCAATTCCCTCTTTACGAGCAAAAGTCTTGGTCAACTCATCAGTTCTATCATGCATTCGGAGACCAATATGGGAAAGAATCCACAGGAGACAGACGCTGACTCCATCATTGATTATTTCATTATATCTGTGTCTAGCTTCAGAGATAAGCACGTCACAGTTATGCCTTGGGGAGCTGAGGGCAGTCAAGGATGACAAGGAGTCACTTACAATTAGCGTGTCAACTTTGGATTCATATACGCGCTCGAGTACAAGAATTATGGCAACCAATTCTGTTTGAAGAGTGGAGGCCCAGTTACTTAGACGCGCTCCACACTCATGGGAGAAGGAACCATCTCTCCCTGTCACAACAACTGCACTTCCAGCTGCACCATAGGATTGATGCAAGGATCCATCAGTGTAAATAATCTGGGAAAGGGAGAATTCTCTGACTATAGCATCAATTTTGCTTAAGGCATTGTACTTTGCTTCTTGTCGAAGCAAGGCTTGTTCTTTAATCAGCTTTTTGGGTGGTTTGGGGGGGGGGACAGTAATTTGGAAAGGAGTGATCTCCCATGGGGCAGGAAAGTGTTGTTGTTGTCTCTCTTGGTAGGGGTGATGAAAGTTATACATACTGAGAACATTGGCAGTTTTAGTAATCCATTTGGAGGGATGCTGACCTTCAAGGAAGAAAGCTTGGAGGACTTCAGTGCAGGGGTTAGGGTGGGTTAGCCTAAGCATCTTGATACCAATTAAAGCATTAATTTCAATGATACGATCACTTACACATGAAATATTCAGTTCCTTCCTCATGTTTAGTAATTTAGTTGTACGGGGGCATCCGAGAATAATCCTCATGGCTTCGTTTTGCATCTTTTCCAGCCCTCCAAGCATTCTCTCAGGCACTAGAGCAAGCATGGGTGCAGCATAATCAATCAGAGACCTAATATATGAGAGATACATCATTTTGACAATTCTCACATTTGCACCATAGCTTGGGTGGTAACCTGCCACAGCCTTGAGAGCACGGAGCCTCTCTACATTGGCGACCCAGTCTAGCTACAACATTGCGGTACAGTGGAACTTCAAGACCAAGGTATTTGTGTCTGGTTACATAGTCGAGCAGAGAGCCATCATGCAACTCCATTTTGCCCAATCGATAATTCATAATTCTCGATTGACAGGCTACAAATAATACCCCCCCCCCACCTTTCCCCTCCAAACTTGTGTTTGGATATGACTTAGGGGGGAATTTAAATCCATACAGTCCACTAAGCTATTGTAAGAAATAAAATAATAATCACATTTAAATCATAAATTAAAATTCATTAAACTAATAAATTAATTAATAATTAAAAAGAATCCGACGAGTCAAAATTCCCCAGTGCGAGTACACACAGACAAGGGGATGTGTGAACATTGCCTTAACTCTTAAGTTTAATCAATATATTTACCGCAAGAATTTGCGTCCAAAAATAACAAAAAGCTTTCTTGAGAGAACAACATCTGTCTCAAAATAGTAGAGCTCATAAAAATATATATTTAATTTTAAGTTTAATTTTAACAAAATTGTTTGTTATTATACAAAAAAAGGAAGGATTTGATATAAGATAGCAAATGTCTTAAAAGATCAATTAAAATTATATTATACATTTTTTATTTATTTATAAATTTTATATTTATTTTCTAATTATATTACATTCCATGAAAAATAATTAACATAATCTCGATATGATTCTCATTTTCTAAAAGTTTTGGGGTAACATCTTTGTTCCATATATGTTGCCCCTCTTTTTATATATATATATATATATATATATATATATATATATATATATATATATATATATATATATATATATATATATATATATATATATATATATATATATATATATATATATATATATATATATATATATATGTCGTACCTAGTAGCCAGAACTCACTTCTCAGCCTACTATGCATGGCCCAATTTGCCTAATAAGCCTAGTTTTCATGAATTAATGTTTTTTCGACAACCTAACCTACCTAACCTAACCTAACCTAACGTTTTCGGCTACCTAACCTAACCTATAAAGATAGGTTAGGTTAGGTAGGGTTGGTTAGGTTCGGTCATATATCTACGTTAATTTTAACTCCAATAAAAAAAAAATTGACCTCATACATAATGAAATGGGTAGCTTTATCATTTCATAAGAAAAAAATTAGAGAAAATATATAAATTCAGTAAAACTTGGCTTATTAGGCAAATCGGGCCTCGCATAGTAGGCTGAGAAGTGAGTTCTGGCTACTAGGTACGACATATATATATATATATATATATATATATATATATATATATATATATATATATATATATATATATATATATAATGAGGTGATAGCCGAGGCTATGTCCTGCATATGTCCTGGGGACCATTCAGGCTTGTTCGCATTTGTGTTCCTCACGTGTGCCCCAAAGAATGAGGTGATTTGGTAAAATGCTATGCCCAAGATAACTATCCGAGTGCCGGCGGTGGGGTGGTTCATATAGCCTCGGCTATCACCTCATTTTGTCCGGTCGTGATGGTCAAGTGGATTAAGGCGTCTTGTACATACCAGTTGCGTTGCTTCTGGGAGTATGGGTTCGAGTCACTTCTGGGGTGTGAGTTTTCAGTTGCATATGTCCTGGGGACCATTCAGGCTTGTTCGCATTTGTGTTCCTCACGTGTGCCCCAAAGAATGAGGTGATTTGGTAAAATGCTATGCCCAAGATAACTATCCGAGTGCCGGCGGTGGGGTGGTTCATATAGCCTCGGCTATCACCTCATTTTGTCCGGTCGTGATGGTCAAGTGGATTAAGGCGTCTTGTACATACCAGTTGCGTTGCTTCTGGGAGTATGGGTTCTAGTCACTTCTGGGGTGTGAGTTTTCAGTTGCATATGTCCTGGGGACCATTCAGGCTTGTTCGCATTTGTGTTCCTCACGTGTGCCCCAAAGAATGAGGTGATTTGGTAAAATGCTATGCCCAAGATAACTATCCGAGTGCCGGCGGTGGGGTGGTTCATATAGCCTCGGCTATCACCTCATTTTGTCCGGTCGTGATGGTCAAGTGGATTAAGGCGTCTTGTACATACCAGTTGCGTTGCTTCTGGGAGTATGGGTTCGAGTCACTTCTGGGGTGTGAGTTTTCAGTTGCATATGTCCTGGGGACCATTCAGGCTTGTTCGCATTTGTGTTCCTCACGTGTGCCCCAAAGAATGAGGTGATTTGGTAAAATGCTATGCCCAAGATAACTATCCGAGTGCCGGCGGTGGGGTGGTTCATATAGCCTCGGCTATCACCTCATTTTGTCCGGTCGTGATGGTCAAGTGGATTAAGGCGTCTTGTACATACCAGTTGCGTTGCTTCTGGGAGTATGGGTTCGAGTCACTTCTGGGGTGTGAGTTTTCAGTTGCATATGTCCTGGGGACCATTCAGGCTTGTTCGCATTTGTGTTCCTCACGTGTGCCCCAAAGAATGAGGTGATTTGGTAAAATGCTATGCCCAAGATAACTATCCGAGTGCCGGCGGTGGGGTGGTTCATATAGCCTCGGCTATCACCTCATTTTGTCCGGTCGTGATGGTCAAGTGGATTAAGGCGTCTTGTACATACCAGTTGCGTTGCTTCTGGGAGTATGGGTTCGAGTCACTTCTGGGGTGTGAGTTTTCAGTTATATATATATATATAAATATATATATATATATATATATATATATATATATATATATATATATATATATATATATATATATATATAAATATATATATATATATATTTTCCAACACAGAAAACAATGTCCAACATAACAGGCCAATTACACTGGATTAATTTTTGTGTTTAGATAGGAGATGCCTCGTATGGGCCAATAAGCCTTCTGCAGCCCCTATGTTTATCCCTTATGTATCCCCCCATGTTTTCACCTTCATTGTATTATCACCTGACCTAATGCGGGTATAAAATCAACTAGTATTGTAAAATCTGTTCACTTGAGAATGAACCATGGAGGTTCGAAACGTCGTGCAAATTATACAAATAAGTGTAATACACTCTATAGTAAATCACTTCTTTTCTTCACCTTAAAAGTACGAAAATGAGTTTTGGAGAACTCCTATTTCAATTAAGCCCTGATGCTAAGAAAATAGTTAGAGGGATAGAAGCCCTAAACCAGAAAATAATAAATACAGAATATGCGGTCATATTCAATGAAACATGTTTGAAAGAAAACCTGCTGCCAGTATACACCAATATATATATATATATATATATATATATATATATATATATATATATATATATATATATATATATATATATATATATATATATATATATATATATATAAGAGGGGCAACATATATGGAACAAAGATGTTACCCCAAAACTTTTAGAAAATGAGAATCATATATATATATATATATATATATATATATATATATATATATATATATATATATATATATATATGTATATATATATATATATATATATATATATATATATATATATATATATATATATATATATATATATATATATATATATATATATATATATATATATATGTCGTACCTAATAGCCAGAACGCACTTCTCAGCCTACTATGCAAGGCCCGATTTGCCTAATAAGCCAAGTTTTCATGAATTAATTGTTTTTCGACTACCTAACCTACCTAACCTAACCTAACCTAACTTTTTCGGCTACCTAACCAAACCTAACCTATAAAGATAGGTTAGGTTAGGTAGGGTTGGTTAGTTTCGGTCATATATCTACGTTAATTTTAACTCCAATAAAAAAAAATGACCTCATACATAATGAAATGGGTAGCTTTATCATTTCATAAGAAAAAAATTAGAAAAAATATATTAATTCAGGAAAACTTGGCTTATTAGGCAAATCGGGCCTTGAATAGTAGGCCAAAAAGTGAGTTCTGGCTACTAGGTACGACATATATATATATACATATATATATACATATATATATGTATAGTATATTTTGGTAGCAGTCTTTCCTGTAGACATATATTATTAAATATGACCGAAGAAGTAAGATTAATAATTCTAACACGAATTTTCTCAATCTTTCGTACATTTCTTTTCACTGTTGGAGGTAAATCAAAAATCAATTCTCCAAAATTCATTTTTATTTCTAGTCTGACGCGACACGAGCGCGTTTCGTAAAACTTATTACATTTTCAAAGACTTTAGTTCACAAATACACAACTGAATAGAACTTACGCATCTCCGATTTTATATCTACATTTGAGTGAGGTGGAAGGGGTGATGTGGCATTAACACAAGACAGAACAAGATGTGGCATTAATAGGGTATTAATTTCATCAACACAAGACAGAACAAGAGGGTATTAATAGGGTATTAATTTCATCAACACAAGACAGAACACGAAACAATGGATATTGAATAGAAGTGTTTGTAGAAAGCCTATTGGTCCATATTTCTTGATGCTTCTATATTGGAGCGGAGTCTTGAGGTGGGTAGAGTATAGTTGTGCAATAATTGGCTGTTGATTGCTGGTGTTGACTTCTTGATGTGTAGTGCCTCGCAAACGTCAAGCCGCCTGCTATCGCTGTATCTATCGATGATTTCTGTGTTGTTTACTAGGATTTCTCTGGCGATGGTTTGGTTGTGGGAAGAGATTATATGTTCCTTAATGGAGCCCTGTTGCTTATGCATCGTTAAACGCCTAGAAAGAGATGTTGTTGTCTTGCCTATATACTGGGTTTTTTGGAGCTTACAGTCCCCAAGAGGGCGTTTGAAGGCATAGACGACGTTAGTCTCTTTTAAAGCGTTCTGTTTTGTGTCTGGAGAGTTTCTCATGAGTAGGCTGGCCGTTTTTCTGGTTTTATAGTAAATCGTCAGTTGTATCCTCTGATTTTTGTCTGTAGGGATAACGTTTCTATTAACAATATCTTTCAGGACCCTTTCCTCCGTTTTATGAGCTGTGGAAAAGAAGTTCCTGTAAAATAGTCTAATAGGGGGTATAGGTGTTGTGTTAGTTGTCTCTTCAGAGGTTGCATGGCTTTTCACTTTCCTTCTTATGATGTCTTCGACGAAACCATTGGAGAAGCCGTTATTGACTAGGACCTGCCTTACCCTACAGAGTTCTTCGTCGACTTGCTTCCATTCTGAGCTGTGGCTGAGAGCACGGTCGACATATGCGTTAACAACACTCCTTTTGTACCTGTCTGGGCAGTCGCTGTTGGCATTTAGGCACATTCCTATGTTTGTTTCCTTAGTGTAGACTGCAGTGTGGAAACCTCCGCCCTTTTCCATGACTGTTACATCTAGAAAGGGCAGCTTCCCATCCTTTTCCATCTCGTAAGTGAAACGCAGCACGGAACTCTGCTCAAATGCCTCCTTCAGCTCCTGCAGATGTCTGACATCAGGTACCTGTGTAAAAATGTCGTCAACATACCTGCAGTATATGGCCGGTTTCAAGTTCATGTCGACTAAGACTTTTTGCTCGATGGTACCCATGTAGAAGTTTGCAAACAGGACACCTAGGGGAGAACCCATGGCGACCCCATCTACTTGCTTATACATGTGCCCATCCGGGCTCAAGAAGGGTGCCTCTTTAGTACAAGCTTGGAGTAGTTTCCACAGAATATTTTCTGGTATGTCAAGAGGAGTACAGGCTGGATCACGATACACTCTGTCGGCTATCATTCCGATTGTCTCGTCCACAGGTACGCTGGTAAACAGCGATTCTACGTCCAACGATTCTCGTTGGCACCATTCTCGAGGGCACCAGATGAGTGTGAGGTTAGTCTGCGTTTTTTGTCAAGCCACTGTCAATGTGAGAGAACTCGTGTCCAGCTTATAAGCCTATACTTGCATAAACCACAAGTGAAGATTAGTAATCTTTGGACAACACCCACCAGTGGGAGTGGGAGTTCTCTCACATTGACAGTGGCTTGACGAAAAATGCAGACTAACCTCACACTCATCTGGTGCCCTCGGGAAGTGGAGATATTTGAGATGTATATATATCTCGAAGTCTCTACTTCTTTTGTAGGGTCTGATGGTGTAGTGGGTTAAAGCATACTAGTTATGGCAGCTACTGGAAGGTAGTTGTGCTTTCTGGGTTCGAGTCCCACTGGTGGGTGTTGTCCAAAGATTATTAATCTTCACTTGTGGTTTATGCAAGTATAGGCTTATAAGCTGG
This sequence comes from Procambarus clarkii, assembly GCF_040958095.1. Lineage (NCBI taxonomy): Eukaryota > Metazoa > Arthropoda > Malacostraca > Decapoda > Cambaridae > Procambarus > Procambarus clarkii. The sequence goes on from NC_091186.1 coordinate 11,621,228, forward strand.
ACACGAGTTCTCTCACATTGACAGTGGCTTGACGAAAAATGCAGACTAACCTCACACTCATCTGGTGCCCTCGGGAAGTGGAGATATTTGAGATGTATATATATCTCGAAGTCTCTACTTCTTTTGTAGGGTCTGATGGTGTAGTGGGTTAAAGCATACTAGTTATGGCAGCTACTGGAAGGTAGTTGTGCTTTCTGGGTTCGAGTCCCACTGGTGGGTGTTTTCGCAGCGTTAGTAACAAGACACCTGGTGTGGTTCTCAAGCTATATCTTGCTCTAGTTAGGCCCCATTTAGATTATGCAGTTCAGTTTTGGTCGCCATATTATAGAATGGATATAAATTCACTTGAACGTGTCCAGCGTAGGATGACTAAGTTAATTCCCCAAATTAGAAATCTTTCATATGAAGAAAGATTAACAAAGCTTAAGTTGCATTCACTGGAAAGGCGAAGAGTTAGGGGTGACATGATAGAGGTTTACAAGTGGATGAATGGACATAACCGGGGGGATATTAATAGGGTATTAAAAGTATCAACACAGGACAGAACACGAAACAATGGATATAAATTGGATAAGTTTAGATTTAGGAAAGACTTGGGTAAATACTGGTTCAGTAACAGGGTTGTTGATTTGTGGAACCAATTGCCGCGTAACATTGTGGAGGTGGGGTCCCTCGATTGTTTCAAGCACGGGTTGGACAAGTATATGAGTGGGATTGGGTGGTTATAGAATAGGTGCTGCCTCGTATGGGCCAATAGGCCTTCTGCAGTTACCTTTGTTCTTATGTTCTTATGTTCTTATGTCCAAAGATTATTAATCTTCACTTGTGGTTTATGCAAGTATAGGCATATATATATATATATATGGGGGGATACATAAGGGATAAATGTGGGGTGAAACATAAGAAAATAAGAATAGAGGTAACTGCAAAAGGCCTATTGGCCCATACGAGGCAGCTCCTATCTGCATACAAAGATTAATCAAGTGTAATTGGCCTATTATGTTGAACAGTGTCTTCTGTGTTGGCATCGTTATGTTCTGGTCTTGTCCTTACTCTCATGGTGGGTAGAGTAAATAGTTCCGTGATTTGGGTGTTCATGGCAGGTTGTTTTATTTTTATGTGGATTGTTTCAAGAATTTGTAATCTTCTTGCATCTTGGGTTTTGTCTATTATACAGGTATTTTTGTTCAACATTTCTCTTCTTAGGGTGATGTCATGGGCTTGTCTCATGTGGTTCCTGGGGGCACCGGATTGAAGATGGCATGTCAAACGCCTCGTCAGCTTGGTCGACGTCATACCTATATGTACTAAGATTGAAGGTTACATCCTTCGTGGGGGCAAGTGTACATGTATACAACGCTTGACTGCTGTAGAGGGTTCTCCGTCGGCTTCGGGCTGTTTTGGATAAGGAGTTCGGAAGTCTTCTTGGTTTTGTAGAATATTATCAGGTTTATGTTTTGGTTAGGAGTAGTGCTTTTTACTCCTTTACGGATTATTTCTTTCATTATTCTTTCCTCTTTTATATGTTCACTGTGCATGGTTGATTTGTAATATAATTTTATTGGAGGTACTGTGGTTTCTGTTCTAGGTTCAGGAGTATACCAACGGTCCAAGAGTCTTCTTATAGCAGCGTTTATTTCCGCGTTGCTATATCCGTTGTTCACCAATACCTGAGTTACTCTTTCAAACTCTCTACTCACGTTGCTCCTTTCAGAGCAGTGGGTAAGCGCTCGACGAATATAAGCATTGAGAACACTGGCTTTGTATTTTTGGGGGCACTCACTTCTACCATTCAGGCATCATCCTATGTTGGTGGGCTTAGTGTATACGTTGGTGCTTAATGAGGTTCCTGTTTTTGTTAATAGTACAACCAAGAATGGCAGACTGTTATTTTCACTATTTTCATGTGTAAATCGGAGTACTGACTCTCTCTCTCTCTAGATGGCATTTTAGATCAATTAGTTCATCTGAGTCTTTTACTATTACGAATATGTCATCTACATAACGGCAATATACAGTTGGTTTTTGTACAATCACCAAACTGCCAATTCCAGCCAGCACGCTTCCCATTGGTGAATCGGCGTTTGCCTAGCCGATGACTGAGTGTGCACCAGCCATTGTATTTAGAATGTTCTGTGCTCTCAAAGCTGATACAACTATCTAGTATATGCTTGTGTAATAGTGGATGTTATCAGCCAGCGCATTATTCTCACCACCTTTTAATTCATTTTTGTCTTGTTCATTGTAGAGTAACGTAACCATTGTTTTATTTTATATTATTTTTTGACTTTGTAATCTTGTTTTTTCGCACTGTACATATCCAAGGGATTTTCTTTTGTTCATATTTGTTTTCAAGTTAATTAAAATTTCATTGTTCATACGATTTGTTTTACGTGTTTTTCCCTTTTACTTGAACACAGGAGACAACAGCCACGCAGTCAAATTTTTTGTAAATGTGATTGGCATTGACACCAGCCACTGGAAGGACTACCGAACACCTACACCTACTTTTTTTTCCATCACAATATATATATATATAATATATATATATATATATATATATATATATATATATATATATATATATATGCGAACAAGCCTGAATGGTCCCCAGGACATATGCAACTGAAAACTCACACCCCAGAAGTGACTCGAACCCATACTCCCAGAAGCAACGCATCTGGTATGTACAAGACGCCTTAATCCACTTGACCATCACGACCGGACATAATGAGGTGATAGCCGAGGCTATTTGAACCACCCCACCGCCGGCACTCGGATAGTTATCTTGGGCATAGCATTTTACCAAATCACCTCATTCTTTGGGGCAACACGTGAGGAACACAAATGCGAACAAGCCTGAATGGTCCCCAGGACATATGCAACTGAAAACTCACACCCCAGAAGTGACTCGAACCCATACTCCCAGAAGCAACGCATCTGGTATGTACAAGACGCCTTAATCCACTTGACCATCACGACCGGACATAATGAGGTGATAGCCGAGGCTATTTGAACCACCCCACCGCCGGCACTCGGATAGTTATCTTGGGCATAGCATTTTACCAAATCACCTCATTCTTTGGGGCAACACGTGAGGAACACAAATGCGAACAAGCCTGAATGGTCCCCAGGACATATGCAACTGAAAACTCACACCCCAGAAGTGACTCGAACCCATACTCCCAGAAGCAACGCATCTGGTATGTACAAGACGCCTTAATCCACTTGACCATCACGACCGGACATAATGAGGTGATAGCCGAGGCTATTTGAACCACCCCACCGCCGGCACTCGGATAGTTATCTTGGGCATAGCATTTTACCAAATCACCTCATTCTTTGGGGCAACACGTGAGGAACACAAATGCGAACAAGCCTGAATGGTCCCCAGGACATATGCAACTGAAAACTCACCCCAGAAGTGACTCGAACCCATACTCCCAGAAGCAACGCATCTGGTATGTACAAGACGCCTTAATCCACTTGACCATCACGACCGGACATAATGAGGTGATAGCCGAGGCTATTTGAACCACCCCACCGCCGGCACTCGGATAGTTATCTTGGGCATAGCATTTTACCAAATCACCTCATTCTTTGGGGCAACACGTGAGGAACACAAATGCGAACAAGCCTGAATGGTCCCCAGGACATATGCAACTGAAAACTCACACCCCAGAAGTGACTCGAACCCATACTCCCAGAAGCAACGCATCTGGTATGTACAAGACGCCTTAATCCACTTGACCATCACGACCGGACATAATGAGGTGATAGCCGAGGCTATTTGAACCACCCCACCGCCGGCACTCGGATAGTTATCTTGGGCATAGCATTTTACCAAATCACCTCATTCTTTGGGGCAACACGTGAGGAACACAAATGCGAACAAGCCTGAATGGTCCCCAGGACATATGCAACTGAAAACTCACACCCCAGAAGTGACTCGAACCCATACTCCCAGAAGCAACGCATCTGGTATGTACAAGACGCCTTAATCCACTTGACCATCACGACCGGACATAATGAGGTGATAGCCGAGGCTATTTGAACCACCCCACCGCCGGCACTCGGATAGTTATCTTGGGCATAGCATTTTACCAAATCACCTCATTCTTTGGGGCAACACGTGAGGAACACAAATGCGAACAAGCCTGAATGGTCCCCAGGACATATGCAACTGAAAACTCACACCCCAGAAGTGACTCGAACCCATACTCCCAGAAGCAACGCATCTGGTATGTACAAGACGCCTTAATCCACTTGACCATCACGACCGGACATAATGAGGTGATAGCCGAGGCTATTTGAACCACCCCACCGCCGGCACTCGGATAGTTATCTTGGGCATAGCATTTTACCAAATCACCTCATTCTGGTTCAAATAGTGGTTCAAATAGCCTCGGCTATCACCTCATTATGTCCGGTCGTGATGGTCAAGTGGATTAAGGCGTCTTGTACATACCAGATGCGTTGCTTCTGGGAGTATGGGTTCGAGTCACTTCTGGGGTGTGAGTTTTCAGTTGCATATGTCCTGGGGACCATTCAGGCTTGTTCGCATTTGTGTTCCTCACGTGTTGCCCCAAAGAATGAGGTGATTTGGTAAAATGCTATGCCCAAGATAACTATCCGAGTGCCGGCGGTGGGGTGGTTCAAATAGCCTCGGCTATCACCTCATTATGTCCGGTCGTGATGGTCAAGTGGATTAAGGCGTCTTGTACATACCAGATGCGTTGCTTCTGGGAGTATGGGTTCGAGTCACTTCTGGGGTGTGAGTTTTCAGTTGCATATGTCCTGGGGACCATTCAGGCTTGTTCGCATTTGTGTTCCTCACGTGTTGCCCCAAAGAATGAGGTGATTTGGTAAAATGCTATGCCCAAGATAACTATCCGAGTGCCGGCGGTGGGGTGGTTCAAATAGCCTCGGCTATCACCTCATTATGTCCGGTCGTGATGGTCAAGTGGATTAAGGCGTCTTGTACATACCAGATGCGTTGCTTCTGGGAGTATGGGTTCGAGTCACTTCTGGGGTGTGAGTTTTCAGTTGCATATGTCCTGGGGACCATTCAGGCTTGTTCGCATTTGTGTTCCTCACGTGTTGCCCCAAAGAATGAGGTGATTTGGTAAAATGCTATGCCCAAGATAACTATCCGAGTGCCGGCGGTGGGGTGGTTCAAATAGCCTCGGCTATCACCTCATTATGTCCGGTCGTGATGGTCAAGTGGATTAAGGCGTCTTGTACATACCAGATGCGTTGCTTCTGGGAGTATGGGTTCGAGTCACTTCTGGGGTGTGAGTTTTCAGTTGCATATGTCCTGGGGACCATTCAGGCTTGTTCGCATTTGTGTTCCTCACGTGTTGCCCCAAAGAATGAGGTGATTTGGTAAAATGCTATGCCCAAGATAACTATCCGAGTGCCGGCGGTGGGGTGGTTCAAATAGCCTCGGCTATCACCTCATTATGTCCGGTCGTGATGGTCAAGTGGATTAAGGCGTCTTGTACATACCAGATGCGTTGCTTCTGGGAGTATGGGTTCGAGTCACTTCTGGGGTGTGAGTTTTCAGTTGCATATGTCCTGGGGACCATTCAGGCTTGTTCGCATTTGTGTTCCTCACGTGTTGCCCCAAAGAATGAGGTGATTTGGTAAAATGCTATGCCCAAGATAACTATCCGAGTGCCGGCGGTGGGGTGGTTCAAATAGCCTCGGCTATCACCTCATTATGTCCGGTCGTGATGGTCAAGTGGATTAAGGCGTCTTGTACATACCAGATGCGTTGCTTCTGGGAGTATGGGTTCGAGTCACTTCTGGGGTGTGAGTTTTCAGTTGCATATGTCCTGGGGACCATTCAGGCTTGTTCGCATTTGTGTTCCTCACGTGTTGCCCCAAAGAATGAGGTGATTTGGTAAAATGCTATGCCCAAGATAACTATCCGAGTGCCGGCGGTGGGGTGGTTCAAATAGCCTCGGCTATCACCTCATTATGTCCGGTCGTGATGGTCAAGTGGATTAAGGCGTCTTGTACATACCAGATGCGTTGCTTCTGGGAGTATGGGTTCGAGTCACTTCTGGGGTGTGAGTTTTCAGTTGCATATGTCCTGGGGACCATTCAGGCTTGTTCGCATTTGTGTTCCTCACGTGTTGCCCCAAAGAATGAGGTGATTTGGTAAAATGCTATGCCCAAGATAACTATCCGAGTGCCGGCGGTGGGGTGGTTCAAATAGCCTCGGCTATCACCTCATTATGTCCGGTCGTGATGGTCAAGTGGATTAAGGCGTCTTGTACATACCAGATGCGTTGCTTCTGGGAGTATGGGTTCGAGTCACTTCTGGGGTGTGAGTTTTCAGATATATATATATATATATATTATTAAATATGACCGAAAAAGTAAGATTAATAATTTTAACACGAATTTTCTCAATCTTTCGTACATTATGCTTCACTGTTGGAGGTAAATCAAAAATCACTTCTCCAAATCATTTTTATTTCTAGTCTGACGCGACACGGGCGCGTTTCGTAAAACTTATTACATTTTCAAAGACTTCACAAATACACAACTGATTAGAACTTGCGTTTCCCTGATTTTATATCTACATTTGAGTGAGGTGGGAAGGGTGATGTGGCATTACATTTGAGTGAGGTGGGAAGGATGCTGTGGCATTAACACAAGACAGAACACTAGAGGATATTAATAGGGTATTAAAAGTATCAACACAAGACAGAACAGAAACAATGGGTATTGAATAGAAGTGTTTGTAGAAAGCCTATTGGTCCATATTTCTTGATGCTTCTATATTGGAGCGGAGTCTTGAGGTGGGTAGAATATAGTTGTGCAATAATTGGCTGTTGATTGCTGGTGTTGACTTCTTGATGTGTAGTGCCTCGCAAACGTCAAGCCGCCTGCTATCGCTGTATCTATCGATGATTTCTGTGTTGTTTACTAGGATTTCTCTGGCGATGGTTTGGTTATGGGAAGAGATTATATGTTCCTTAATGGAGCCCTGTTGTTTATGCATCGTTAAACGCCTAGAAAGAGATGTTGTTGTCTTGCCTATATACTGGGTTTTTTGGAGCTTACAGTCCCCAAGTGGACTCTTCGGAGGTTGCCATGCAACCTCCGAAGAGACAACTAACACAACACCTATACCCCCTATTAGACTATTTTACAGGAACTTCTTTTCCACAGCTCATAAAACAGAGGAAAGGGTCCTGAAAGATATTGTTAATAGAAACGTTATCCCTACAGACAAAAATCAGAGGATACAACTGACGATTTACTGTAAAACCAGAAAAACGGCCAGCCTACTCATGAGAAACTCTCCAGACACGAAACAGAACGCTTTAAAAGAGACTAACGTCGTCTATGCCTTCAAATGCCCACTTGGGGACTGTAAGCTCCAAAAAACCCAGTACATAGGCAAGACAACAACATCTCTTTCTAGGCGTTTAACGATGCATAAACAACAGGGCTCCATTAAGGAACATATAATCTCTTCCCATAACCAAACCATCGCCAGAGAAATCCTAGTAAACAACACAGAAATCATCGATAGATACAGCGATAGCAGGCGGCTTGACGTTTGCGAGGCACTACACATCAAGAAGTCAACACCAGCAATCAACAGCCAATTATTGCACAACTATATTCTACCCACCTCAAGACTCCGCTCCAATATAGAAGCATCAAGAAATATGGACCAATAGGCTTTCTACAAACACTTCTATTCAATACCCATTGTTTCTGTTCTGTCTTGTGTTGATACTTTTAATACCCTATTAATATCCTCTAGTGTTCTGTCTTGTGTTAATGCCACATCATCCTTCCCACCTCACTCAAATGTAATGCCACATCACCCTTCCCACCTCACTCAAATGTAGATATAAAATCAGGGAAACGCAAGTTCTAATCAGTTGTGTATTTGTGAAGTCTTTGAAAATGTAATAAGTTTTACGAAACGCGCCCGTGTCGCGTCAGACTAGAAATAAAAATGAATTTTGGAGAAGTGATTTTTGATTTACCTCCAACAGTGAAGCATAATGTACGAAAGATTGAGAAAATTCGTGTTAAAATTATTAATCTTACTTTTTCGGTCATATTTAATAATATATGTCTACAGGAAAGACTGCTACCAAAATATACTAATATATATATATATATATATATATATATATATATATATATATAATATATATATATATATTGGCTGCCTATCCCCCCGCCACAATGAAATACGAATTATATAAAATGGGCAACATATATGTAACAAAGATGTCACCCCAAAACTTATAGAAAATGAGAATCATATCGAGATTATATTATTTATTTTTCATTGAAGGTAATACAATTAGAAAAAAATATAAAATTTATAAATAAATCTAAAATGTATAATATAATTTTAATTGATTCTTTAAGATATTTGCTTTCTTATTTCAAATCCTTCTTATTTTTGTATAATAATAAACAATTTGGTTAAAAGTAAAACTAAAAGTAAATATATATTTTTATGGGATCTACTATATTAAGAATTTTCTTGTTCTAGTAAATTTTGTGCTATTTTTTAATCGCAAATTCTTGCGGTAAAATTTATTAATTAAACTTAATAGATAAGGGCAATGATCACACATCCCCTTGTCTATGTGTACACACACTGGAGAAGTTTGACTCGTGGGATTTTTTTTTAATTATTAATTAATTGATTAGTTTAATGAATTTTAGTTTATGATTTAAATGTAATTATTATTTGATTTCTTACAATAGCTTAGTGGACTGTAGATATTTAAATCCTCCCTTAAGTTATATCCCAACACAAGTTTGGAGGGGAAAGGTGGGGGAGTTATTATTTGTAGCCTGTCAATCGAGAATTGTGAATTATCGATTGGGCAAAATGGAGTTGCATGATGGCTCTCTGCTCGACTATGTAACCAGATACAAATACCTTGGTCTTGAAGTCCCCCCCCTCCCTGTTCAGCCCGTTGACGCCGTGAGGAGGGCTTAGTGGGCGGCTGCCGGAGTGTGATGCTCCTTGGGACAGTCCTCTGTACTTTTCTAGCCTTGTGCTCCTGCTGCCGTCCTCTCCAATTGTGCTGAGAATCCTTTTCCTTTTCCTTCTGTTTCGTTTTTCTCCCCCCCCCCCCCCCTCTTATCTGCTTGTCGTTTCCTGCCGACCTTTTGCTTGTTTTGGTTATTCCTTTGGACTTCTTCTATTATGACGCCCGGGTGCTTGAGGAGGCATACTCTTGCACCCGTAAAACTGTAGTACCCAACGTCGAGAGCGAGGGGAACCTTTTAATGTCAATCCCCCTTTCGTCACTGAACCCGATCTCGACGGACTGATGGTTCTTAAGGTGGCGTTTGTGGGGCGTATACTGAAGACGCACCCCTAGGAGGCCCCGGCATGATCGGTGATAGCTTCTTGTTGGGTGTCCTGCCTCTAATTGTGGCTCCATGGTGGGTGTGGGGGCACATTCGTGAATGAATGTTGATTTTTCGTAGCAATGATATCTACTGTTTCTCCTTTACCTTCTCAGGCTCGTGGGGTGGGCGACCAAGCCCCCGAGTCGGCCTGTCTTGGAAGACCGGGCTCTGTAGCCTCCGCTGCATTGGGCCCCGACCTTGCTCCTCCTTTGGCCTCTCTGACTCCTTCCCCTGGCTCCCCTCCCTCCTCTGTGGTTGGGTCGAGCCCCAAGCCCCCAGTGGTGACTACCTCGTCCCCTGGCGCGGCTCCTTCTCTGGTTGTGACTACTGCGCCTTTTATCCCCTCTCTCTCTGGGGGTTCTCACCGCCGTCCTCGTCACGGCCGCACTCGCTCGATTCCTTCCAGTTCTGCTACCTATCAAGCCTTGTTTGGTCCCGCTTCGTGGGCCAAATATTTTGATCTCCTCCCTCTTGATTCTGCGCCTCCTGACGATTTCTCCCTCCATCGACATCTCATTGATTCCGTGGATGCCTCCATTACTTTCAACCCCACTCGTCTCGGTACACGTGTCGTTGCTGCTCCTTCTCAGGATGCTGCTTCCCGCTTGGCTGCCTTATCCTGCCTTGGCGAGACCCCCGTTCGGGTCTCGAAGAACGCTCAGTTGAATGCCAGTGTTGGCACTATTTTGCTCCCGCCCCATGTTGCGACCGGTGTTCGGGACCTGCGCGACTGCCACGACGATATTCGACATATCCTCGCTGCCCAGGGCCATTCTATTCTCCAGGTGGACACGTTTACTCGTCCCCCTCGTGGTAGTCTCCGTCAACCCCTCCGGGTTGTGAAGATTACCTTTGATGGTAGGACCCTTCCACCCTCTGTCATTCTTGCTGGTGCCAGGTGCTCTGTCCAGGAGTACATTCCTTCTCCTCGGCTCTGCAACAAGTGCTGGAGGTTTGGGCATGGTGCCCTCCGCTGCTCCGGGACTGTCTCTCTCTGTCCTTTGTGTGGTGGCGAAGGTCACTCTAAGTCGGAGTGCACTTCTCCCCAGGCTCGTTGCCTCAACTGCGGTGAGGCCCATCCTACCTTCTCCCGTGCGTGCGTCCATTACAAGCTTGAGGCAGCCGTCCTCAACTTGAAGCACCGGGAGCGTTTATCTTTTCCTGAGGCGAGACGCCAGGTTCGCCGGCTCCCGCCTTATGCTAATATCTCTTATGCTCGCGTGTTGCGCTCTTCCTCTCCTCGTCCTTCCCGCCTTCCTCAGACTCACAACCGTTTCCGGGCCTTGGACCCTGATGCGCCCACTGCCCCCTCCTCTGTTCCTTTGGGTTCTCTCCCGAAGGATCCTCCTCCTGGTCCTCTGTCTGGGGTTCCCCTTCCTTCTACCCGGTCTGTCTTGTCTCCTGTGTCTTCTTCCTCGTCTCCCTCCGTTCCTCCTTTCCATCTTTCCCCTCCGTCTCTTGACTCTCCCCGCCGCCTGTCAGTGCGGGCGGATGTCCATCGCTCTCCTAACGGCCGTCGTGTGTGCTCTCGTTCGGCTTCTCCTGTTGAGACACTGGAATCCGTTGCCCGGTACGTAGTTGCTGGGACACCTGTCTCTTTAAGTCAGAAGCGTAAACCTGGCTCCTCTCCTTCCTCTTCCCCGGCGGGTAAGAAGGCTTCGCTTTCTTCCTCGGCCCCTACTTCTGCCTCTCTCGCTCCTTCCCCTCCCATTTCAGTGCTTGCGCCCCCTGTTCCTGCTATGGAGGTTTCTTTGGCCCCTGCTTCCCTCTCGGTTGCTGCTCTTGCTGGGGTGCGCTCCCCTCTTTCTACTCCCCCCTCTTCCTGCTGCTGTCCTTGACTGCTCCTCTCCGTTGTCTCCTCCTCTTCCTCCTCCTCCTCCTCCTCCGGACCCTGCCCGCCCTCCTCTGATCTGTTCTTCCGTTTCCTTCCCTCCATCTTTGCTCAGTTTACCCATGCCCCCTAACCCTGACTTTGCTGACCCTGATATTCTTTAACGTGCTCTGTTGCTCTTTCGCCTTTGTTTCTTCCTTGTTCTCTGTTTTTGTCCTTTCTCTTCTCGTCGATGTCTCTTCTTCAATGGAACGTTCGAGGTTATTACGCCGATTTCCTCGAACTCCAACTTCTAATTTCGTGGTTTTCGCCCCTTTGTGTCTGTCTCCAGGAGCCGATGCTTGGTGCTCGTCCTGGTCGTTTTCGTGGCTATTCCTTTCTCTCCCCCTCCCCCCCAGCCGTTGCTGGGGCTTCTAATTCTTCTGCTCTCTTGATTCGTGCTGATGTTCCCTTTGTTCCTTTATTTTTTCCTTCACCTCTCCATTGTTCTGCTGCTCGTGTCTTTGTGGGGAAATGGTACACAGTTTGTTCCATTTATCTCCCCCCGAGTGCCCCGCTTTCTCTTCCTGATTTGAAACACCTCCTAGACTCCTTGCCGGAGCCTGTGCTCCTGCTGGGTGACTTCAATTGTCGTCATTCTCTTTGGGGTGACGTTCTGACGAATACCCGGGGTCGCCTTCTTGAGCCGTTTCTCCTCTCTTCTTCCCTGTCTCTTCTGAATTCTGGTGAGCCCACTCATTTGGACTCTCGGACTCGCACCCTTTCTTGTCTTGATCTTTCTCTCTGCTCTTCTTCTCTTTACTTAGATTTCACGTGGCAGGTTCTTGATGACCTCCATGGAAGTGATCATTTCCCCATCCTTGTTTCCTTTTTCTCTTATCGCCCTTCCCTCTCTTTCCCTAGGTGGCAGTTTGCTAAGGCAGACTGGACCCTATTTACCCTCAGTGCTACTCTCTCTGACCTCTCCCTTCTGCCTCTCTGTCGCGCTCTCCTCCTTTTTCATGACACTGTCTTCAACGCTGCCCTCCGCTCTATTCCTCGTTCTTCCTCTCGGGGTCCACGGAAGTGCGTTCCCTGGTGGAATGCGGACTGTGCTCGGGCTGTCCGCTGTAAGCGTGCAGCCTGGTAGAGGCACCGCCGTAGGCAGACGACCGATTCTTTTCTTTTCTTTCGGAAAGCGAGTGCGGTGGCCCGTAGGGCCATCCGTACGGCTAAACGTGAATATTGGGCGTCTTATGTTTCAACAATTACGTCCGAAACTCCTCTGCCACAGATCTGGAAGCGTATCCGCAAGATAGCAGGTAAGTTCGTTCCCGATGTTTCACCGGTCCTTCACCTCCATGATACTCTTGTGGCGGACCCGTTGCAGGTCGCTTCCGTACTGGGTTCCCACTTTTCTTCTGTTAGCTCTGGTCTTCATCTTCCCCAATCTTTTCTTCTTCGTAAACCTGTCCTGGAGTCTCGTCCTTTAGATTTCTGCACTCGGCTTCAACTTCCCTATAATGATCCCTTCTCCCTCTCTGAACTTCGCTCTGCCCTGGCCCTCTGCGGTTCTAAGGCGGCGGGCCCCGATGGTATTCATTATGAGATGCTTCGCCATCTCCCTCCGTGCACGTCTTAGTATTTACTGAGTCTGTATAATCGGATCTGGGAGTCGTCGTCAGTCCCTGAGGACTGGCTCGATGCCGTTGTCCTCCCTGTTCGCAAACCGGGATCTCTGGGAACATCCCCTAAGGACTTTCGCCCTATTGTCCTCACAAGTTGTGTCTGCAAACTCTTTGAACGTATGGTTAACGTTCGTCTGGTTGATACCTGGTTGATGGGGTTCTGGGAGTTCTTCTACTCCCCAAGCCCGGCCCGAGGCCAGGCTCGACTTGTAAGAGTTTGGTCCACCAAGCTGTTGCTTGGAGCGGCCCGCAGGCCCACATACCCACCACAGCCCGGTTGGTCCGGCACTCCTTGGAGGAATAAATCTAGTTTCCTCTTGAAAATGTCCACGGTTGTTCCGGCAATATTTCTTATGCTTGCTGGGAGGACGTTGAACAACCGGGGACCTCTGATGTTTATTCGGTGGTCTGATGTGGTCTGAACCACGTCTGATGTGGTTCCTAGAACACCATCACCTCCTCTCCCCTTCTCAATTTGGTTTCCGCAAGTGCCGCAGTACGACAGCTGTCCTGGTGAACTTGGAGGTCTATATTCGTACTGCTTTTGCTGCGAAGACCTCCGTTGTTGCCGTCCTTTTTGACCTGGAAAAGGCCTACGACACCACTTGGCGGTATCATATTCTATCTCAACTTCATTCTTTTGGCCTTCGTGGTCATCTCCCTCTCTTTCTCCGCAGCTTCCTCACTCGTCGTTCCTTTCGGGTGCGCCTTGGTACCGCTCTCTCTCCCTCTTTTCAGCAATACGAAGGTGTGCCCCAGGGTAGTGTTCTGAGCACTACTCTTTTTCTGGTTGCCCTCAATGGTCTTCTTTCCTCTCTTCCTTCAAGTGTCTTCTCCGCTCTCTATGTCGATGATCTTACCTTTTGCTGTCAGGGTGATGATTCGCCTCTCCTTCAGCGCCGGCTTCAACTTGCGATTGATGCCGTGTCGTCTTGGGCCACCGATCATGGCTTCAAGTTCTCTCCTTCTAAGACTTGTGCCATGACTTTTAAGCGGAAACGGGTCGTTTTTCGTCCCTCTTTGTCACTTTATGGTCATCCCCTTGAGTACAAAGATTCCGCGAAGCTTTTGGGGTTATTCCTTGACACTCGTTTGTCTTGGTCTCCCCATATCTCTTACCTCCGTGTTGAGTGCTCTAAGGCCCTTACCCTCCTTCGGGTCTTGTCCCATACTTCTTGGGGGGCAGATAGGCGCACTCTCCTTACTTTACATTCCTCTCTCGTCCTGTCTAAGCTCGATTATGGTTGCCCTGCTTACTCGTCTGCTTCTTCTACTCTTCGCCGTCTTGATGCTTTGCACCATACTGGGTTGCGCCTCAGTTCTGGTGCCTTTCGTTCGACTCCCGTCCTTAGCTTGTATGTTGACACTGGCTTCCTGTCTCTCCAAGACCGCCGTGATCGCTACTGTCTTCGCTATCTTGCACGGTCCTTGCAACATCCTTCCTCTCGCCTCTGTCGTGCTTTAACTTTTACCCCTCCTGCGGTTCCTGTTCCTCTTCACCACCTCCCTCTTTCTGTCCGGTTATCTCGCCTACAGGACTCTCTTTCCGTTCGTATTTCTAATGTTTCTCCTCGTGTTGTTCCTTCTTTGCCCCCGTGGAGAGTCCCTCTTCCGCGGGTTTGTACATCCTTGACACGTATCACTAAAGCTTTTACCCCTCCTACGGTTCTAAAACGCCTTTTCCTTGAGCACTTTTCTTCTCACTCCCGCTCCGTTTCTGTCTTCACCGATGGGTCTAAATCTGTGGACGGTGTTGGCTACTCTGTTGTTTTTCCTGATCACACTTATATGTGTCGCTTGCCTCCGGAGACTAGCATCTTTACAGCGGAACTTTATGCTATTCTCTATGCTCTTCGTCTCCTGCTTTCTCGTTGTCAGTCTTCCTTTGTAGTTGTTGTTGACTCTCGTAGTGCCCTCATGGCTCTCGGGTCCTTTAATCCGGTTCATCCAGTAGTTGTCGAGATCCAGCATTGGCTGTTTCTTGTTCACAGTAAATTTAAGTCGGTTGAGTTTTGTTGGGTTCCCAGCCATATTGGTGTGTCTTTAAATGAGTGTGTGGATGCTGCCGCCAAGGAAGCTGTCCGCTCTTGTCCCATCTCTCGTAAAGGTATTCCATATTCCGACTTTTACCCGGTTATCCATTCCTCCGTCCTTACCCGTTGGCAGGCTTCTTGGTTGTCTGTTACTGGTAACAAACTACGTACTCTTAAATGTTGCGTTTCCTCGTGGCCGTCCACCTACCACCGTAACCGGCGCTGGGAAACGGCTCTGGCGAGGTTGCGTATTGGCCATACTCGCTTAACCCATGGTCACTTAATGTAGCGCCGCCCTGCTCCTTATTGTCCTAATTGCATTGTCCCTCTTACGGTCGTGCATGTCCTTCTTGAATGTCCTGACTTCCAGGACGAGCGTGTGTCTTGCTTTCCGACCGCCCCTCGCGGTCGCCTGTCCTTCAATAGAATTCTTGGTGACTCGGATACTTTTGATATCGTTCGCCTTATGCGTTTTTGTTCTCGTATTGGCATCCTTGGTGATATTTAGCGCCCTCTGATTATTCCGCACATTTGATGGTGCTACATAGCCTTCCCGGTTTGGTGCCTTCTTTTGATAATTACTTACTTACTTGGTCTTGAAGTTCCACTGTACCGCAATGTTGTAGCTAGACTGGGTCGCCAATGTAGAGAGGCTCCGTGCTCTCAAGGCTGTGGCAGGTTACCATCCAAGCTATGGTGCAAATGTGAGAATTGTCAAAATGATGTATCTCTCATATATTAGGTCTCTGATTGATTATGCTGCACCCATGCTTGCTCTAGTGCCTGAGAGAATGCTTGGAGGGCTGAAAAAGATGCAAAACGAAGCCATGAGGATTATCCTCGGATGCTTCCGTACAACTAAATTACTAAACATGAGGAAAGAACTGAATATTTCATGTGTAAGTGATCGTATCATTGAAATTAATGCTTTAATTGGTATCAAGATGCTTAGGCTAACCCACCCTAACCCCTGCACTGAAGCCCTCTAAGCCCTCCCTTGAAGATCAGCATCCCTCCAAATGGATTATTAAAACTGCCAATGTTCTCAGTATGTATAACTTTCATCACCCCTACCAAGAGAGACAACAACAACACTTTCCTGCCCCATGGGAGATCACTCCTTTCCAAATTACGGTCCCCTTCCTTTCCCACCCAAAAAGCTGATTAAAGAACAAGCCTTGCTTCGACAAGAAGCAAAGTACAATGCCTTAAGCAAAATTGATGCTATAGTCAGAGAATTCTCCCTTTCCCAGATTATTTACACTGATGGATCCTTGCATCAATCCTATGGTGCAGCTGGAAGTGCAGTTGTTGTGACAGGGAGAGATGGTTCCTTCTCCCATGAGTGTGGAGCGCGTCTACGTAACTGGGCCTCCACTCTTCAAACAGAATTGGTTGCCATAATTCTTGTACTCGAGCGCGTATATGAATCCAAAGTTGACACGCTAATTGTAAGTGACTCCGTGTCATCCTTGACTGCCCTCAGCTTCCCAAGGCATAACTGTGACGTGCTTATCTCTGAAGCTAGACACAGATATAATGAAATAATCAATGATGGAGTCAGCATCTGTCTCCTGTGGATTCCTTCCCATATTGGTCTCCGAATGCATGATAGAACTGATGAGTTGGCCAAGACTTTTGCTCGTAAAGAGGGAATTGATTACCAACTTGGACTGCCTTTGAGCAGCCTGAGGGCAGTAATGTTCCGGGAACATCAACTAAATTTCGGAGACTTGAGGCAAAGTGAAATTCACACCAGTTACTTCATCTATCATCATTCTATTATGCAGGAAGTACCGCACGTCTATGGGTCATCCAATAAGGTTAGCAGACTTCTAGATGTTACCACTGCTAGGCTTATGCTCGGCTACAAGTACCTCTGGGAATTTGTAACATCTGCTGATGTAGATTTGACTAAATGTAAACTCCGTCAGCAGAACTATTCACATATTTTGCGTCATTATATAATGGAATGTGAAAAAATCGCGGAATTTAGAGATAACACCATCAATAGTGTCCAAGAAATGTGTAAGTACTTCATTCATAACGATGTGCTGCCCGAAATCTTAGCGAAGTATCCAAAATTTGCTTACTGTAGGTAATGCATGCACATGACTGTAAAGCTGCCGCCCAGTTGGGTGGGTGTGGAGCACATGACTGTAAAACTGCTGCCCAGTTGGGTGGGTGTGCAGCACATGACTGTAAAGCTGCCGCCCAGTTGGGTGGGTGTGGAGCACATGACTGTAAAGCTGCCGCCCAGTTGGGTGGGTGTGGAGCACATGACTGTAAAGCTGCCGCCCAGTTGGGTGGGTGTGGAGCACATGACTGTAAAGCTGCCGCCCAATTGGGTGGGTGTGGAGCACATGACTGTAAAGCTGCCGCCCAGTTGGGTGGGTGTGCAGCACATGACTGTAAAGCTGCCGCCCAGTTGGGTGGGTGTGGAGCAAGACTAGTAACTGTGTGACTCACCATAGATGTAAAGAGCCTTGTATAGTGACTGTTGTGAGCCTCTTGTTGAATCGCTTGTGACACAAAAGATTATTGATGTGTGTATTTGTGTGGGTGATTAAATATGTATGTGTATGTATATATGTATACGTATGTATATATGTACATGTATGCATGAGTATGTGTACATGTATATATAACATTATTAATTTTGTAACTAGCGTCAAAAGATTGTTATTTGCTTAGCTAAACGAACTAGAGGGTTTAATTCCTGAACCGATTATGTGCCTCTGTAATCCTTTACACCACTGCCCACGGGATGGGTATGGGGTGCATAATAAAGAAAGAAATTGAATTCTGTCTCCAAATAATGTTAAGGGTCTGTGATTTTTTTTTTCTTTTTTACAATTCGTGATGTATATAGAATTCCAGGAACCATGACCTGGTGTAGAATGCATAGGCATGCTAGCTATGTCTACTTCAAAGTCCAGAGGAGCTAGGATGACATGTGACGTGATCTTTGTATCACATTGATGGAAAATTCTTTGGTTTGTCGATCTTCAGTGTGTTCAGGTGTTCATTGAAAACAGAAATGTTCTCCATCCTCAGTATAACACTCATTTATTTGTTATCAACTATTAAAGTTCCATCTCTGAAGCATCATTCCCTAAGCTGAAACACGTTCAAGACTAATACAGATCATAAAGATTCTTTACACAAAATCTGAAACTTTACTTATAACATATTTATACTTTTAATTCAACTTTTCATATACAAAATCAAAATCAAATGTTTATTTAGGTAAGGTACATACATACAAGAGATTTTACAAAGAGTGATGGATTTATAGATAGGGCTAGTACATACAATGCCTAATTAAGCCACTATTACGCAAAGCGATTCGGGCATGAAAAACTTAAATGACTAAAGCTTAATACTAATTGAGCATAAAGAATAAAATGAAAACATGGAATGAAAACATAGCTGAAAAAGCAGCACAAATACAATTCTGTCGACAAACAGCGCTCTTTAAAAAAAACAGACATTGGTTGACAATAGAAGGGTAAGGTAGGTTACAGGGAATTTATTAGGTATAGCTTCGTTTTTATCTTAAACTAGTTGAGAGAGGTACAGTCTTTAACATGGTTGGAAAGGTCATTCCACAATCTGGGTCCCTTGATTTGTAGAGCATTTCTAGTTTGATTAAGTCGTACTCTAGGAGTATCAAAACTGTATTTATTTCTGGTGTGGTGCTCATGGGTTCTGTTACAACCTTCTATGAAGCTTTTGAGGTCAGGATTGGCATTACAGTTTAGCGTTTTATATATGTATAATACACATGAGAGAATGTGCAGTGACTTAATGTCTAACATATTCAGAGATTTGAGTAGGGGTACCGAGTGATGTCTGGGGCCAGAGTTGGATATTGTCCTAATAGCAGCTTTGTGTTGAGTAATTAGAGGACGTAAGTGATTTTGGGTAGTAGAGCCCCAAGCACAAATACCATGGTTGAGATATGGATAGATGAGGAAGTAATAGAGTCACCAGGGCAGGGCGGGGTACATAATATCTGATCTTAGAAAGAATGCCAACAGTTTTTGAAACTTTTTTTGATATATTTAGAATGTGTCCCTGGAAATTCAGCTTGTGGTCAATGAGAATGCCAAGGAATTTGCCATCTAATTTGTTACAAATTTGGGTATTGTTTATTTTGAGATTTATTTGATTAGAGGATTTATTGCCAAACAGAATATAGAAAGTTTTGTCAATGTTAAGGGTGAGTTTGTTGGCAGTTAGCCAAAGATGGACTTTATTTAGCTCAGTATTTACTGTGGCATTTAGAGCAAGGGGATCAGGACTGGAGTAAATGAAGGTTGTGTCGTCAGCAAATAGAATTGGTTTGAGGTGTTGGGAGGCATTTGGAAGGTCATTAATGTAGATGAGAAAGAGGAGAGGGCCAAGTATGCTGCCCTGGGGAACACCAATGTTGATGGGTAGGGTGGGAGAAATTGAATTATTCACAGAAACATACTGGAGCCTGTCAGTAAGGTAGGATTTGAGGTATTGCAGGGAGTGTCCTCTGACTCCATAATGATGTAATTTAAGAAGGTTTTGGTGGTTGACAGTGTCAAAAGCCTTACGCAGGTCCACAAATAACCCAACAGGGAACTCCTTTTTATCAAGAGCTGTATGAATCGAGTTAAGCATACTAATAAGTGCATCGTTAGTGCTTTGTTTGGGCCTGAAGCCATATTGGCAAGGGCTAAGTATATTGAGTTTGGCTAGATAAGAGTAAAGCTGCTTGTAGATTACTTTTTCAAAAATTTTTGACAAGTTTGGCAGGATTGATATAGGTCTGTAGTTGTTAACATCTAACATCATATATTACCATATAAAATGGCTCTAAAAAATGCTCTTTTCATATATACCATTAATAATAAAATAAACTGTAACATGAATATGCTAGAGGTCATATTTATATTTTAAATTTTATTAGTTTCCTACAAACATTATGCTACATGTTTCCATTTCTTTCAAAAAGGTAAATTTATTTCAATTAATTTTTAATAATATATAATTATCAATTAACTTGTAAAAGAATTTTTTATTTATTTTATTTTTAATAGGTACATTTCTTATAAATAATTACTTAGTCGACCTTCAATTTCAGCGATAACTTCGACAAAATTTATTATAATACCAATTCATTGTTGACCAATCCACACACTTGAAATTGAAGAGACGACGATTTTGATTTTTGATTGTTGCCGCCGGGGGCTGCTAGTTTATTGTGCACCCCATACCCATCCTCAAGATAACCTCAAGATCCTGTGAGCGGTAGCGCAAAAGCAATACAGAGGGCACAAAAGGTCTTTATCAGACCTCATCTTAGATTATTACATAAACAATTTCATCTATCCTTCACACCTTATAGTTACAATGTCAGCTAGTTACAGAGAAAGTGCTATCGTTTCGGTCCGTCCTGGACCATTATCAAGTCGATTATGATGAGACGAGATTGATTGATGAAGATTAAGCCACCCAAAAGGTGGCACGGGCATGAACAGCCCGTAAGTGGTGGCCCTTTGGAGCCATTACCAGTATCAAGAGCTGATACTGGAGATCTGTGGAGGTGCAACGTTAGCGCGTACTGCACCCTGTGTGACGGGAGATGTCTCCCGTGTGAGATTGATTGATTGATTGATAAAGATTAAGCCGCCCAAGAGGTGGCACGGGCATGAATAGCCCGTAAATAAGACGAGGGAGGCAAGGACATTAAGTAGGCAAGAGAGAGAGAGAGATGAAGTGATGGAAATCTTTGAAGATCAAGGCAAAAGGTACGGGTACAATTCATTGTGTCGGGGGACAGGCAGCCAGAGTGTATTCATACATGTTAGGCTTATATCTACGTCCCTCCCCCCAAAAGGATAAATTACTGACCCCGCCCAGGATGCAATCCTACAACAAGCTGACTAACTCATGTGTACTTATATGTGCTAGTTACCTTGCGATGATTTCGGGGCTCAACGTCCCCGCGACCCGGTCCTCGACCAGCAGGCCTCCCGCTGCTAGATGAACATAGGCACTATGTAATAGGAAATGTGCCCAACCATTTCTGTCCCGCCTGGGGTTCGAACATGGAATTTTAGATTGTAAGTCGAGAACGAACCCGACTGTACTACCGCGCCACTCATAATAAAATTTAATCTAAAAGTAATAAAATAAATATAATAATAGTAAATAAATCATAAAATAATAAAAGTAAACAATAAATATATTATAAACAATTATAATAAAGATAAATGAAATGAAAGGTTAATTAACAGCTTTTATTCTGATAGATATTTACTACTAGGTAAACTCTGGCCCCAGACAGCACTCAGCCCCCCTAACTAAAGTCCTTTAACATGTTAGATATTAAGTCACTGCACATCCTCTCATGTGTACTCTATATATTTAAAACTCTGCTGAACTGTAATGCCAATCCTGACCTTAAACGCTTCCTAGAAGGTTGTAACAGAACCCTTGGGCACCACACCAGAAACAAATACCTATTCGCTACTAGAAATGCTCTACAAATCAAGGGACCCAGAATGTTTAATGACCTTCCCAATCTTGTCTAAGGTTGCACCTCTCTCAACCAGTTCAAGAGAAAAACTTTGTACTACCTAATCACTTCCACGTGATTAGCAAAAAAATGTGTTAAAGTAAATTACTTTAAATTGTAGAAACATGTAGAATAATTACATTTTGAGAAACAAATAAAGAACATAAATTATAAGATAATTTTCTTTACAGAAATACAGAGTATTATGATAGCTAAGGAGGAGCATGGGTATACAACACAAGGAGCAGCATGGGTATATAACATAGGGAGCAGCATGGATATACAGCAGAGAGCAGCATGGGAATACAATACGGGTCCCAATAGTACAATCGGGTTCGTTCTCGACGCACAATCGAGAATTCCGGGTTCGAATTCCGAGCGGGGCAGAAATGGTTGGGTACATTTTCTTTCTCCTGTTCACCTAGCAGTAAATAGGTACCCGGGAGTTATTCAGCTTCTTGTAGTGTTGTATCCTGGGCGAGGTCAGTAATTCGGCCTTAGGATGGGGGGTGGGGGGTGGAGCTCGATATAAGCCTAACGTGTATGAATACACTCTGGCTTCCTGTCTCCCGACACAATGAATTATTATTATTATTATATACAACATGCAAGTAAGTAAGTAATTATCAAAAGAAGGCACCAAACCGGGAAGGCTATGTAGCACCATCAAATACGCAAAATAATCAGAGGGCGCTAAATATCACCAAGGATGCCAATACGAGAACAAAAACGCATAAGGCGAACGATATCAAAAGTATCCGAGTCACCAAGAATTCTATCGAGGGACAGGTGACCGCGAGGGGCGGTCGGAAAGCAAGACACACGCTCGTCCTGGAAGTCAGGACATTCAAGAAGGACATGCACGACCGTAAGAGGGACAATGCAACTAGGACAATAAGGAGCAGGGCGGCGCTCCATCAAGTGACCATGGGTTAAGCGAGTATGGCCAATACGCAACCTCGCCAGAGCTGTTTCCCACCGCCGGTTACGGTGGAAGGAGGACGGCCACGAGGAAACACAACATTTAAGAGTACGTAGCTTGTTACCAGTAACAGACAACCAAGAAGCCTGCCAACGGGTAAGGACTGAGGAATGGATAACCGGGTAAAAGTCGGAATACGGAATGCCTTTACGAGAGATGGGACAAGAGCGGACAGCTTCCTTAGCGGCAGCATCCGCACGCTCATTTAAAGACACACCAATATGGCTGGGAACCCAACAAAACTCAACCGACTTAAATTTACTGTGAACGAGAAACAGCCAATGCTGGATCTCGACAACTACTGGATGAACCGGATTAAAGGACCCGAGAGCCATGAGAGCACTACGAGAGTCAACAACAACCACAAAGGAAGACTGACAACGAGAAAGCAGGAGACGAAGAGCATAGAGAATAGCATAAAGTTCCGCTGTAAAGATGCTAGTCTCCGGAGGTAAGCGACACATATAAGTGCGATCAGGAAAAACAACAGAGTAGCCAACACCGTCCGCTGAGTTAGACCCATCGGTGAAGACAGAAACGGAGCGGGAGTGAGAAGAAAAGTGCTCGAGGAAAAGGCGTTTTAGAACCGTAGGAGGGGTAAAAGCTTTAGTGATACGGGTCAAGGAAGTACAAAACCGCGGAAGAGGGACCCTCCACGGGGGCAAAGAAGGAACAACACGAGGAGAAACATCAGAAATACGAACGGAGAGAGAATCCTGTAGGCGAGATAACCGGACAGAAAGAGGGAGGTGGTGAAGAGGAACAGGAACCGCAGGAGGGGTAAAAGTTAAAGCACGACAGAGGCGAGAGGAAGGATGTTGCAAGGACCGCGCAAGATAGCGAAGACAGTAGCGATTACGGCGGTCCGGAGAGACAGGAAGCCAGTGTCAACATACAAGCTAAGGATGGGAGTCGAACAAAAGGCACCAGAACTGAGGCGCAACCCAGTATGGTGCAAAGCATCAAGACGGCGAAGAGTAGAAGGAGAAGCAGACGAGTAAGCAGGGCAACCATAATCGAGCTTAGACAGGACGAGAGAGGAATGTAAAGCAAGGAGAGTGCGCCTATCTGCCCCCCAAGAAGTATGGGACAAGACCCGAAGGAGGGTAAGGGCCTTAGAGCACTCAACACGGAGGTAAGAGATATGGGGAGACCAAGACAAACGAGTGTCAAGGAATAACCCCAAAAGCTTCGCGGAATCTTTGTACTCAAGGGGATGACCATAAAGTGACAAAGAGGGACGAAGAACAACCCGTTTCCGCGTAAAAGTCATGGCACAAGTCTTAGAAGTAGAGAACTTGAAGCCATGACCTGTGGCCCAAGACGACACGGCATCAATTGCAAGTTGAAGCCGGCGTTGAAGGAGAGGCGAATCATCACCCTGACAACAAAGGGTAAGATCATCGACATAGAGAGCGGAGAAGACACCAGAAGGAAGAGAGGAAAGAAGACCATTGAGGGCAACCAGAAAAAGAGTAGTGCTCAGAACACTACCCTGGGGCACACCTTCGTATTGCTGAAAAGAGGGAGAGAGAGCGGTACCAAGGCGCACCCGAAAGGAACGACGAGAGAGGAAGCTGCGGAGAAAGAGAGGGAGATGACCACGAAGGCCAAAAGAATGAAGTTGAGATAGGATATGATAACGCCAAGTGGTGTCGTAAGCCTTTTCTAGGTCAAAAAGGACGGCAACAACGGAGGTCTTCGCAGCAAAAGCAGTACAAATATAGACCTCCAAGTTCACCAGGACATCTGTCGTGCTGCGGCACTTGCGGAAACCAAATTGAGAAGGGGAGAGGAGGTGATGGTGTTCCAGGAACCACATCAGACGAACGTTAACCATTCGTTCAAAGAGTTTGCAGACACAACTTGTGAGAGCAATAGGGCGAAAGTCCTTAGGGGATGTACCCAGAGACCCCGGTTTGCGAACAGGGAGGACAACGGCATCGAGCCAGTCCTCAGGGACTGACGACGACTCCCAGATCCGATTATACAGATTCAGTAAATACTGAGACGTGCTCGGAGGGAGATGGTGAAGCATCTCATAATGAATACCATCAGAGCCCGCCGCCGTAGAACCGCAGAGGGCCAGGGCAGAACGAAGTTCAGAGAGGGAGAAGGGATCATTATAGGGAAGCTGAAGATGAGTGCAGAAATCTAAAGGACGAGACTCAAGGACAGGTTTACGAAAAAGGAAAGATTGGGGAAGATGAAGACCAGAGCTAACAGAAGAAAAGTGGGAACCCAGTTCGGAAGCGACCTGCAACGGGTCCGCCACAACAGTATCATGGAGGTGAAGGACCGGTGAAACATCGGGAACGAACTTACCCGCTATCTTGCGGATACGCTTCCAGATCTGGGCCAGAGGGGTCTCGGACGTAATTGTTGAGACATAAGATGCCCAACATTCACGTTTAGCCGTACGGATGGCCCTACGGGCCACCGCACTCGCTTTCTGAAAGAAAAGAAAAGAATCGGTCGTCTGCCTACGGCGGTGCCTCTTCCAGGCTGCACGCTTACAGCGGACAGCCCGAGCACAGTCCGCATTCCACCAGGGAACGCACTTCCGTGGACCCCGAGAGGAAGAGCGAGGAATAGAGCGGAGGGCAGCGTTGAAGACAGTGTCATGAAAAAGGAGGAGAGCGCGAGAGAGAGGCAGAAGGGAGAGGTCAGAGAGAGCAGCACTGAGGGTAAATAGGGTCCAGTCTGCCTTAGCAAACTGCCACCTAGGGAAAGAGAGGGAAGGGCGAAAAGAGAAAAAGGAAACAAGGATGGGGAAATGATCACTTCCATGGAGGTCATCAAGAACCTGCCACGTGAAATCTAAGTAAAGAGAAGAAGAGCAGAGAGAAAGATCAAGACAAGAAAAGGTGCGAGTCCGAGAGTCCAAATGAGTGGGCTCGCCAGAATTCAGAAGAGACAGGGAAGAAGAGAGGAGAAACGGCTCAAGGAGGCGACCCCGGGTATTCGTCAGAACGTCACCCCAAAGAGAATGACGACAATTGAAGTCACCCAGCAGGAGCACAGGCTCCGACAAGGAGTCTAGGAGGTGTTTCAAATCAGGAAGAGAGAGCGGGACACTCGGGGGGAGATAAATGGAACAAACTGTGTACCATTTCCCCACAAAGATACGAGCAGCAGAACAATGGAGAGGCGAAGGAAAAAGTAAAGGAACAAAGGGAACATCAGCCCGAATCAAGAGAGCAGAAGAATTAGAAGCCCCAGCAATGGCTGGGGAGGGGGAGAGAAAGGAATAGCCACGAAAACGACCAGGACGAGCACCAAGCATTGGCTCCTGGAGACAGACACAAAGGGGCGAAAACCGCGAAATCAGAAGTTGGAGTTCGAGGAAATTGGCGTAATAACCTCGAATGTTCCATTGAAGAATGGACAACGACGAGAAGAGAAAGGACAAAAACAGAGAACAAGGAAGAAACAAAGGCGAAAGAGCAACAGAGCACGTTAAAGAATATCAGGGTCGGGATCAGGGTTAGCAAAGTCAGGGTTAGGGGGCATGGGTAAACTGAGCAAAGACGGAGGGAAGGAAACGGGAGAACAGATCAGAGGTGGGCGGGCAGGGTCTGGAGGAGGAGGAGGAGGAGGAAGAGGAGGAGACAACGGAGAGGAGCAGTCAAGGACAGCAGCTGGAAGAGGGGGAGTAGAAAGAGGGGAGCGCACCCCAGCAAGAGCAGCAACCGAAAGGGAAGCAGGGGCCAAAGAAACCTCCATAGCAGGAACAGGGGGCGCAAGCACTGAAACGGGAGGGGAAGGAGCAACAGAGCCAGAAGGAGGAGCTGAGGAAGAAAGCGAAGCCTTCTTACCCGCCGGGGAAGAGGAAGGAGAGGAGCCAGGCTTACGCTTCTGACTTAAAGAGACCGGTGTCCCAGCAACTACGTACCGGGCAACGGATTCCAGTGTCTCAACAGGAGAAGCCGAACGAGAGCACACACGACGGCCGTTAGGAGAGCGATGGACATCCGCCCGCACCGAC